>NC_141755.1:94050110-94664068 GCF_982258835.1 Parasteatoda tepidariorum | reverse complement strand
TTCCCATTATTATTGTTCTCAGATTTCAAGATGTCAGAAAATGTTTTTTTTTTTTTTCGCTTTTGATGTTTCGTGCAAACTCTACCTATACCTGAAATCATTTACTTATTATTTTAGTATTGCTAGGCTTGATTGTTATCATCCATAGACAGATCAGATGGGATCATTTTCAATTTTAATTTTTTATTTATAACACATACATATACAGGGAAGGGTTGTCTGCTTATTACAAATACAGCTTACAATAAGCATACAAGTGTTCACTGCATATGTATGTGTAGTAAATAAAACAAATAATTAAGATTGAAAATGATCCCACCCGATCAAACCTAAAAATACTTAGAAAGTTCGATTTTACAAATACAGCTTGGGGTCGTGGTGGCTCATGGGGATAGAGCGCTCTCTTCCCAATGTGGTGCCCCGGGTTTCGAATCCCAGCGGTGGCTGGTCGATACGAATTCCGCACACGGCACGCACCTACCACAGTTCAGACGTAAAATATCCTCAGTGGTAGACGGATCATGGGTTAGAGTCCCCTTGCCGCCAGGTCCATCATGGGAGGATTTAGTGGTTTACTTCTCCGTGTAACTTAACTGTGGGTTAGTTCCATAAAAAAGTCCTCCACGACGGGAAAATTATCCCTATCCAGGAGTTCCCTTGTCTTCTGTTTTGGGATGAAGATTACAAGGCCACCGAGTTCAACATTACTAATCGTATACTCTAAATTGGGTCGGAAAAGTCACAAACTTTTTACACGCCACTAAAATACGTATATTATGAGTAAGGATTACGTAACACGATTTAACATAGTTCATTCTCAATTCAAAATAACAGTCCTTGGGTTTCTAAAGCAATAAGTGAGAGAAATAGTAGCATTTATAGCAGTTAAAAGAAAACATAAAATAACATAGGTGCCATAAAAATCCCAATAAAATCTCCAGAGCAGTAAAAGTAAAATAAAAAGTTACTGTACTTAAATCTCAAAACATTATATTTGGATTATGAATAGTTTGTTTTTATATAGTTATTTTACCCTTAATAATATATTTCGCAGCAAACGTAGGTAAATACATAGATATCATTTTAAACATTAAATGTCGCTTTTTTTCTTTATAAATACATAAAAATGAATAAATAAACAATTTATTAAATAAACAAATATATATATATATATATATATATATATATATATATATATATATATATATATATATATATATATATATATATATATATATATATATATATATATAATAATATTTTTTTATTATTTTTAAGAAGTCCCGCAGTGGACTGATCTTAAGACACGGTTCCCAGCAGATCACCGAAGTCAAGCGTCACTGGCTGCGGGTGGGTGACCACTTCGATCAGTCTGCGTAGGGACAGACGGTGTGCGGTATGGGTCCTCGTTAAACTGTTCAACCGTAAAGTGCTCGACTTCGCGTGCAGGTCGTCGGGCTACCGAAGCGGGGGTGCCATACTGCCATCCCCTCTGCAGAGGATCAAAATTGTGATGGCATGTCTTCGGATCATCCTCAGGGATGCTTCCCAGACCGTCGCCAAAAGCCCATTGTGCAGCTCTAGTGCGACGTAAATCAACTACAAATACAACAAATTATTTTTTAAAAAAGAAACGCTGCAGGGCGTGGAGGTAGCGGATTCGAATCCCACCGTAATTCTGAATATTATTCTTTTTTTAACTTGTGATATCTTTTCTTCAACTTGACAAGAGCTTACATGCCTTGCATTGTAATGAGCACAGAAGCCTGCGTATTTACACTGGTTATCATAAATTAAGGAAAATTCACAAAAATCGCGATAACTCAAGAAATTACACATGGAATTTTATGAAACTTACCCACAATATACAACACATAGTAAGGTATTAAACAACATAAAAAGAAATTATCAGACATTAATAGTAGTATAGAAATTAGCACATGTATAAAATAAACAAATTGGAAGTATCGGTTTGCAATAGAAAAAGTACCTTTAATATGGAATATGATTGCCTCTAGAAGCAATACAGCACAAACAGCGATGTGTGATGCTTTCAATTATGCGGTCTATCAGTTCAATAGGAAGTGAGAGCCATTGCTCTTGTAAAGCAGTTGCAAGCGTGGCAAGGGTCTGAGGGGGCGGATTGATGGCAGATACACGCCTCCCTAGAGCATCCCAAACGTGCTCGATAGGATTCAAGTCCGGGGATCGAGCTGGCCACTCCATGCGAGTAATTGTTTCCTGTTGAAGATAATCATCAACAATGCGAGCTCTGTGTGGTCTTGCATTATCGTCCTGTAACAGGAAGCAATCACCAATTGCCCCGGCATATGGGCGCACATAAGCATCAAGGATGTTGTCTTGATAAACCTGAGCATTCACGGTTCCCCTTGGAAAGACATGGAGGTATGTGCGCCCTCCTAAGGATATGCCTCCCCAAACACAGACACTGCCTCTTCCGTATGCATCTCTTTCACGGATGTTTGATGGATGATAACGGGTCCCAGGTTCTCTCCATATCAAATAACGTCTACTGTCACTTTCTAGACTAAACCTGGACTCATCCGTAAAGAGAACAGGCCTCCATTGATCTGACGTCCAGTGGACATGTTGTCGGGCCCACTGCAAACGGTCTCTCCTATGGCGTGATGTGAGCGGCACGCAAATGGCTGGTCGTCTCGCATACAGACCACCTTCGTGGAGCCTTCTGCGCACAGTTGACGTTGACACCAACCTTCCGGTGGCTGCAGCAAGAGAGGATCTAAGATGTGTCGGAGTAGCGGTTCTATTCCTGCGTGCACTTAATGTCAAATATCGGTCATCGGCACTGGTCGTAACAGTTGGCCGTCCTTGACTGAACCTCCTAGATGCCGAATCTGTGGTTTGAAATTGCCTCCAAAGTCTATGAACCACAGATGGACTCACATTTAGCCATCTGGCCACTTCTGATTGACTCTGCCCTGCCTCTAGTCTCCCGATGGCTCTCCATCGTAGTTCTTCAGGCAAATGATGCCTAGAGGTCATTATTACGAATTGGCTATCTCAGATTTTCAATGTCGCAATCACAGTAAAATTTGTGTGCTTTCTCTCAAACTTGGACTTTTATGCTCCAGGCAGATGACGTAAGCCGAGTGCAGCGCCACTAATTTGCATATTGCAATTTTACTCAGCTACTCTTAGTGGACAACATATGCAAATTTTGCACGGTTTGGCTTACTTTTGAAAGAGTTATCGCTATTTTTGTGATTTTTCCTTAATTTATGATAACCAGTGTATGTGTAACAATTAATAAGTTAAACGAATTTGATTGGCGATTATGTATATTAGTGTTGGCAAAGGATTTTCATAAAATTAAAACTTTAAATCTAATTATGTATAACAATAAATAATACGTGTAACAGTAAATAAATCAAACAAATTGGATGAAGAATTTTCGTAAAATTAACATCTTAAATTTAATTATAAGTACTATCAGTTTTTAAAATCTTACATTATTTCCGTACAAAAGGACAACTATAATAATTGCAGCGATCATGCTAAAGTGATTGAAAATTTATTTCGTTTTCGCGTTTTTTTTCCTTCAAAGAAATAACTCGTAGCTTATTACGACTATTATAAATGATTCAAAAGAAATGTATTCTGCAATACTCATTGGAAAAATGCATAAGCGGCAAGTTTTCTCCAGCATTGATAAAACTTTGCCTACTGCTTCTTTAAATTTTAATCCATAACCAAAAATGCAGTGGTTAATTTTTCAGTAGGGGAAAGTTACAAATTCCAAATATACAACATTTTCCAACTTCACTATTTTTTCTTTCTTTCTTTTTTTTTTTTTTTTTTTAAATAACCAGTGGATTGGATTAAGGTATAGTGGGGCCTGGGCTGATGTGTAAATTTGCACCATAGCAAATTAGAAAAAATGTACATATATTCAGAAACCTAGAAAATATTTTAGTTCTAAAAGGATCATTTTCGGTTATGCTATTAACACAAGCTTTTTTTTTCCCTTCTAAAATTCAATTATTTTAAGTGCTTTTAAGTTGATTTCTCTTTGCTTTAAGTTACATTTAGTTTTGCTGTGCAAAAAGTATGAGACTGGGAAAATTATTTTCGGGGCTCGTGCCTCCCTGTGCTCATCTCCCCCCCCCCCCGATGCTACGTCTGTGTTCAGAAATATTGAAACTTTAAATAAAAAAAAAATGGAATTCAAGTTAAACTTATTTATTGTTATTAACTCTGAAAAGTTACATTTTTTTTAAACGAATTACATTAAACAGTAAAATACAATCATATGTTTGTATCAGCGAAAACAACATGCCTAAAGTTGTAAATATTAAGTAGTAATAAGAACTATAAACATACAAATTTTAAGAACCAAAAAAGACAAATTAGAATTTTTTTTAAAATTTTTTTAATCAAACCTGTTAAATTTTTGCGAACTAAAGTCCTCCAAAAGAATATAAATATTCTGTAGATGGTTACTAAAAATTAATTAGAAAAATCAATCATATTGTGGGTTGAAACGAAAGAAAATAACAGATAAAAATAGTAAGCTGGATTGGGGGTATTAAAAAAAATATCATGACCAAACATAATTTTTCTTTCCGAATTTTACATTCAAAATATTAAATACATTTTTAACGATTCGAAAAGAAGATTGTAAAACACAACACTTGAAAATATGCAATAAATTTTTAGAAAGTTAAAAAAAAAAATCAATTCTAATTTCAAAAACTTAAAGATTTCTTATCTGGGGGCATAAAAAATTTGTTAGACTGGGACTATAGCCCCAGTCGTTCCCCCCGTAATCCGATCTTCCCCATAGATAGTTTCTAAATGCATAACGGTTCGGCTACTTTAAAGTAAGGTTTTTCTCGTTTAGTTTGTATTCCTTCTGTAACTTAAAGATAAATAAATAAATAAAAAAATCGTCATTGCAAAACGCAAACATAATACACATGCATTTACTTTTCAATTTAATTAGTAAAAATTAAAAAAAAAATATTTACCGAAATTAAAAAAATTTTTAGTGTAAGGAAACACTGCAAAATAGACTGGAAAATAATGCAGTCGAAATTATTACATAATTATTATTGGAATTATATTGAAAATAAATATTGGAAAATTATTATATATGAACATATGTTGCCCGAATGAGATACTTTACTCGACGCTTTAGCCTTTTGCCAAAGAGAGAGAGAGAGAGAAGGTTATTACGTCCTATAAAAAGGAAATATGTTTTACTTTCATTGAATTAGCTTTAAAAATAAACTCGGACGGAGAATATTTCACGTTCGTATAAAGTATGTCTTTATTTGCCCATCATACGTTTATTTAAGTTAGCATTTTAACAATGTATTTAGTTTTTACGCCTACTGTTTTATCAGTTACTGTTTACATTCTAGAACACGTTCTTTAACTGTTAAGATAATTGAAGAGTGTGTGGGTGCTTTTATAACCTTGACTTTTCAGACGATATTTTAAAATGAATGGGAGAAATTCATTTCGTTAATCTGAAAGAAATCGTTTACGGGGAATAATTTGATTGGTTCAGAAGAGAAACGTGCTTAGTTTTTGAGAAGCGGGTCATTAAACAAAAGGGGTAAAATAATTTATGGGCAAACAGTATATTTTAACTGTTAATAGAATTCAGAATAATGACAATATAGTAAATAAGCCTTTGCACTTTAGTTTCTTTTAATGGTTAAAAAATAAACAATGGTTGTAACAGCTTTAAATATAAGTAAATAATTTCCGCAACATTCTGGTGTGGCCCTGGGGCGTTATGGTGATTAAGACTCCACGATTTCATAACCATGATTTTGGCAATATGGACGGCATTGCGCATAGTCCGCTTTTACTTCTCGGACAAGCTGGTACTAATCGATTTGAAACTAAGTGGACATCAAGCCGCCACTGCAGATCAAACACCAGTCCTTCACAATAACAGTTCACAATGCCTTGAGAAGACACTATACCAAGAGAAAAAAATTTCCACACAAATTCTCCTTCACCCTCCATAAATAATTTAAAATTTAAGTTATAGAAAAAGTGAGTTCAGACAGACCTAGCGTAAGCCATAAAGTTTCAAACGAACTGAAAAATAATTTTCAAAAAGAAAACTATTTATGAGACTATAACCTAGGGTTATGTCATTGAGGCGAAGTTCTCTGCCAACAATTTGTTTGCATTTTGATGTTTTAAAATTTTTTTTAGAAATTTGTAACTTCATAGCTTACTCTCAGTTTGCCAGAATCCCTTTTTCACACTTTAAATACTTACGGACTCTAACCTATGATCCGTCAACCACTGAATATAATTCACGTCAGCACTGTGGTCGGTGCAAGCCGGATGCGAAATTCGTACCGACCAGCCATCGCTGGGATTCGAACCCGGTTCAAATCATTGGAAGGCGAACACTCTATCTCCCAAGTCTTCGCGGCTCTACTTGAAATATAAAAAACAAACAATGATTTTTAATTTATTGGAATTCCAGGCGGTGCAAGTGCACCTTCTTGACTCCCTTTGAGGGCACCCATAATAGGATAAAATTAACGGAGTGACTAAACATAACGAATGCGACCAAAAAATTGACTGCTAGTCGCCTCTTTTAGAACGAAAATGTATCCTATATGCCTTTCATTTTTAATAAATTTGGAATTTATAAATGTTTTATAAGATTTAGAAAATGATTTTATGATAAATTTGCTTCGTAAGTTTTTTCTTCCTTAAAGAAATGAAACCTTAAGTTTACCATACTTAAATAAATGTTTTACATAATTATATTATCAAAAGTTTTTTTAATCGTTTAGAATGTTCAATACTTGAAAAAGTTGTTACGTGTTTTAAAAACTAGTCACTGTTAAAAATGTTATTACTGACCAGAAATAAATTAAGTTCATATAAACAATTGCTAGATAAAATAATTGTTGATAGTAAAATTTATGATTGAATAGTTTTTCTTTTGTTTCATAACCTAAAATAATTTTATTTGTATATAAAGCATTTATAAAATGTATTTTAAGCAAAATAATAAAAATGGTCATAAAAGAGTTATTTCAAAACCAGATGGGAGTAATAAAAATTATAAATATAGATATATAGCTGATAAAGATATCTTGATCATACCAATATAATTACTTAAGTATTAAAAAAAAAGTTTTCTTTCTTTTTTTGCTTACTTTGTACCACAAATTAAAGCTTTATATGTAGTGTGATTTATAATCATATTAAATTTTGGTGCTTCATAATTAAAAAATAAACAAACAAATGAATAGAATATTTAAAGCAATATACATCCAAAGCACAGGGGGACGATAGACATTTTTTTTTAAAATTTCAAAACTAAAAGCTTAATTTTTTAGGGAAATTAATGGAAGCATTAAAAAAAAAAACTTTTTAATTTTGATGACAAGAACATTTAGAACAAATGCTTTAAAAATATATTTTATGTAAAAGGTTTCATAACAAAATTTTGAAATTTATGAAAACACTTTTAAATGACATGCAATCAAAAATACCTTAATGGTCACTATTTATTAAAAAATAATTCGAATTTTTATAAAAACTTTGATAACACAGGGTGCGTAGCCAAATTTTTCAACAAAAAATAAGCACCTTCTAAGCACTCAAAAAATATTTTTAAGCCCTTTGAAAAATATTATAATTAGACAGGGTTGGCAAGTTTTTGACAATTGATGATTTTATCTACAGTGACGAAGACGCGTCACAAACGATGAAATTAACAAGAGAAATGAAATTTTCTATCGCTGATAGAGAAAAAAAAATTGCCAATGTTTAGTTGGTCCCCGTAATCAGCAAAAATTCGAGAGATTTTTCGATTCTATTACAGAGGGCGGAAAATGAAGTCTGAAATCGAGAATCTCTTGCAAAATGCAGCAGGGTTGCATATGCGAGTCAAAAATCCTTACCACTGAATCCAGCTCAGTATACGCAAGTGCGAATCCATAAGTATTTCATCAAACATGTAAAGCAAATGGTGTTTTCACGCACTACAGACCGGTGGTACGCTGAAATAGATAGGGATTGAATTAATTGTGAAAACGTTGAATAAGACAATGTCTTTTTGCATAATTTGTGGCAAAAATCAACATGGTAAAGAAAAATATCACATTTCGGAAAAGGGAAAATTAAGCACTTTCTAAAAACGCTCATGGAAAAAAGCACCTTTAAGGGCTTTTAAAAAACGCTACGTACCCTGTAACAAGTGTAATTTAGAAAAATATCTTAATAAATGAATGTTATATAATATTAATAAATGAAAGTCTTTGTTATGGTTAATAAAATTACAAGCGTATATATACTTGTTCTGTTTGCATTATGTATCTATATAGTAATAGAATTCCATTAACTTTTAGATGGGAGCTGGTAAAGGAAATGCAGTAGGGATAATATGGTTTTTAGTTTGGCTTGTTATTCTAGTGTTCGTTGCCTTTATTGTTGCTGGATTTTGCGCAGCCTGGTACATTCTATTGAGTTGCCTAACACCATGTATACCAGCTCTGTCATCCGTTACAGATTTCTTGATGAAGGGAGTCATGTTTGTTAATTATTGTTCAAAAAATATGATTGACATGCGACCACTCTGTTAATTACATTTGTTTTTTTCATACAATGACTGCTAGATCAACAAAACTGCCACCTGTACATATATAGTTTTTTTTTAACTGTCTGTGAATGTAACAAAATAAAAATGCTACTTTGTATTTTCATGATTTTTTTTATTTATTTATTTACATACAGCCGGTACAAAGGATATAATAGTATACTATGGAAATATATATGACATATAACAAAAAAATGTATGGAAGTTTGAATTATTATGTAAAAAGCAAACATCTAAATAAAAATAAACTAAATAGTTAACACATCAAAGAGAAATAAATATAATGCTTTGGTTTTTAGTCTTAACATACATCGAATAAATCCTTAAGTCTCATAAATATATAATCCTAAAAAAATGTACTAAAATTTGTAAAAAGAAAATAAAAACAGCACACAAAAATTTAAATTGGATTACATAAAGCACCATTATACAGTCAAATTACTGTGTACTTAATTATATATAAAAAGATAGAAAAATACATGAAAATAAACAGATATTTTTTAACAGGCTTAAAATAATCTCAGCTGCAACAGTCATTAACAAGAGGAAAAAACGTGTGTTTTTAAAGATATACACAACCACCACAGGAAACGGGTAATATCAAGAATATACTATCCGATGGCATAATATTTTACAATATAATAAAATATCATATTACAGGTATAAATTGTTCCCTTAGTTAAAAACAAGGTTACATCTTTCAACCAGAATTAGAAACGCAAATATATCAGTTATTTAAATTAATAATAGAAACCATAACTTCACCAGGGAGTAATTGAATTGAATGTTTGGTTTAACGGTACAAGGTTTTCAGGATCAGAATTGTTCCATTAAGATTGCTCTTATTATGTATTTTTCAAATTCTTTTCAAAAATGAAGATCTAAAAGTATAAACAGTCAATTGCAAATTAATATTTAAGGAAGGGGGGAAAATATCAAATTCTGTCAAATCACTAGTGAGTAAGGCAAGGTGTAGATCACTTGTTTGAAACTTGGAGTTTCTCTCTATTTTTTCCTCTGGAATCAAAGAAATTTTGAGGCTCAGTATACTAGCCTTTCTTAATTCTGATGTCATATTTCAATAGCATTTTTATTTTTTCCTATGCCTAAATATTAATTTGCAATTAACTAGTAAGCCTACTTTTTGTTTTCATTGTTTAATAAAACTCCAAAAGTATAGATAAAGAGCAGATTTTAAGAAACACTGCACAGGAAACAATACACTTTATTAATTATAACCACATTTTAGCAAGCTCCATTTTGTGCAAAAGAATCCATAATTAGCATAATGATGATTCTTCAAGTTTATAAAGATAACATTTTAAGTTAACAATTACTTATACTCTAATTCATTAAGTTTTTGTTTACTTTGATTTGATTAATGGCATTTCAGATATATATTTTAAAATCGAGAAGTAAAGAAAAGGAAGAATACATTTAATATAACTTAACATACATAAAAATAAATTTTTATTTTAACTTATAAAGTCATTAACAACAGAAATAAAAAAATTCTGAAACTATTTTAAAAAGTTTTCGTGTGCAAATAAGTCATTATTCAAAAAAATAAAAAATATTAATAATTTTAAAGTAAAAACAAGCTTTTTATAAGTAAAACAAGTTTTATAATTGTTTTAAACTTATGTGAATTTCTTAACGTCAATGTTAACAAATATATGATTGCGTTAGAAGCATTTCTAGTTTTAGAAAGTAAAAAAAAATTGAAGGCATGTGGATACAAAGTCATGTATAATTAATCATAGAAACAGTAACATTTCACATCATTTATTGATTATTAATGGAACAAAAGCAAATTTAATGCATGCAACACTTTTAACAAATCTGTACAAGTTTAGCCTTTTAACTCTGATAGCACAAGTTCAGTTGCTCAAACAAAGTATGAAAAGTAAATTCGATAAAGTAAAGTTGCAAGAAGTGCAGCTGAAATTGGAAGAACCCAGCTTTTCCATGCTCTATAAAAATAGAAAATAATAACAGTTAAAATTATAATCTTTTATAAATAATAAGTTAACATTTTTCAAAAATAATAGAAAAAAAGAAAGACATTCGTCAACTATTGACAGATTTTTGAAGTCTGGATGCTACCATAACATGTCAACACCTGGACTCCCTAATTTTGAAGTCTGAATATTACTATACCATAACATGCTAAGATCTTCAAAGGTTGCAAACATTAAAATTTTATCACTTGTCTATATTATAACGAAAATGTAAGAGTATTTCAAATTAGCTAGGCTTATTTTTTTAACACAAATAAAAGCTAAAAATAAGGACAATTTTTAATTTGTAGTCAAAAAGTTAAATAATTAGCCACACAGTAACATTAATTTAAGTTTTTTTTAGGATTGTTTGTTATTGCTTCCTAATTTCTTACTTTTTGTTTCGAAGGTTTAAACATGATGACAAACAAAAAAAATTTTAAAATCATTCTATAATATAAATCATAGGTTCCCAAAGTAGGTGGGAGAAAACTTAGAGCATCATAGGCATTTGGGGAATGATATAGTTTTTTAGAACAGTATCAACATATAGAAAAAGAGAATATCAATGTATTATTTAACTTATCAAAAGAATATAAAAAAACAGGTACTTTCAACTATAAACTACATATTCTTTCATTTTGTAATTTTCAATTAAAACTTAATATGTTAGTGAAAATTATATATTTTTAATGCATATAAAAGTTTTATTTAAAAATCAATTTTTGAAAAACAATCCTATCATTATGTGCTGAAAATTTTTTATAAAATTATTGCAAAAATAATAAATTTTTTTTAAACTTTCTTTGACATTGAAATGTATAATATTAATAATTAATATTAGATACATTTGATGGTTTAGGGATGAAAAAATATTAATTATTCTAAAAATCATAAAATTATTAAAAACAATAATTCTAAAAAAATATGTCAGTATAAAATAAATAATCAATATTAGTTAAATAATAGTTGACGTAATACATGGTAAATCAAAATTAGATGCAATATTGATTTAAATCCCCTAATTATGTAATATTCTCTCTTGAATTTATACAATTCTAGAATCATAAAAAATTATGCTTTAATATGATTTTTTAAGGTCACATAATATCTACATACCCAGCTTCATTTTCATTTACAGGCCAATGATTCTTTTCCTAAAATAGAAATATTTCAATAAATAATGATTTAAACTTTTTGAAGTACATAAATAATAAGCAAGCCACTTCAAAGCAGCAGTGCAGAAAAGTTTCAGTGCCTAATACTTTCCCAGAACAGTGTTTATTAATTTTTCTTGCATTTTTCTCCAAAATTATACTTCATAATGTTTTTAACTTCATAATGTTTTTAGAAAGTAAAAGTATTTTTAGTTTAACAAAAAAAAAGAAAAAAAAAATCATTTGATTTCAAATAAACAAAATCAGATATAAAGTTATTTGTGTTATATTTAACATAATTAAAAGTAAATAAAAACCATTAACTAGATACAGCACTAAGCTTAAAAACTATAAATTGGATTGATAATATTAAGTTCAATGAAACAGTTAAGTAAGTTAAACCAAGAAATTTTTTTTTTGCACAGGTCTGAAAGTAATTTTGATTAACAAATTGAACATTATTTACATGACAAAAAAAGAAGCCAAAAATTTAAGAGTCACAACTTAATCAAAATTCAAATAGTCATTATAACTAACCATTATAATTATGATTCATACACCATTATGTAACAGCATAAACCATGGAGAATTCCTTATTTTCTGAAAGTTTCAACTCTTTTGCACTTATTACGCATGAAAATTTTTTGGATTATTAAATTGTTTCTCTTAATGCCTTTTTTTACAGCATATTTTTCTATTACAACTAATGTCATTTCAATTAAGTACAGTATTATTAATATTAGAATTAAATAATGCAAGAACATTGAGGATACTGGGTTTGTGTTGATATGAAAAAATCCTTATGAAAAATCCTTCTCCAAAGAAAATATTTTTAATAGCAATTGCTTTGTTAATTGTTACCAAAAATTATTTTTTTATTAACTTCTCAATAGAGAAATTATAAATTTACAAAATTTTAAAATTAATAATTGATTGGTTCAATGAAATTACCTGAATTATGTTTCTAGTTAAATAGTTTAAAAAAAAATTAATATTATACACTATTTTTCCCTACTACAAATTTCATGCAAAACTTTATAATGTAGTTATAAAGTTTGTAGATTTAAGACATTTGAATTGTACAAAATATAAATTAACTTTGTTTTTTTAAACCCTAATCGGAGAAAATGAATCCTTACAATTATAAAAAGTAATTATTATAAACTAGTAATAATGTGATAAATTACTAATCAATGCTTTGCATTTTACATAAAGTTAATTTTGGTGAACTTGGTAGCATTTTTTTTTATTGAGGAAACTTAAAAAATTGAAAACAATAATAAATAAATACTAGAATTAGTTTGAAAATATATAGAAAATTTCACAAGATCAATTAAAACAAATGTAAATTACATGAAAAAATAGGCCTATCTCATTAAGAAACAAATATACATATAAAGAAATCATACCTCAATATCTGTAATTTTCTGCTTGTCTTCCTAAAATAAAATTAGCGAAATTAGAAATTTTTGAAACAAAAATATAAAAGGGGGGACAAAACACTATACTGACACTATTATAAAGAAACTACTCAGTAACCAGTTTAGTCAAGGCTCATGCATGCTTTTTTACTTTTAAATAATTTGCATACATACAAAGAAATAAAAGCTTTTAGACAAGCTATTTTTCAGTAAATTAGTGAAAAAGTCAAACAGGTTGAAGCACATGGATTTTTAAACAACTTATAGCCTACACAGATGAAGAAATTTAGTTATACTGGCCCAAAGCCAAGAGAATTGTAGCCATTGTATGCATATCCACAATGGAGAGATTTCCTTTTCCCCCCCAATGAAATAAAAAAGTGGTTTATTAAATACCTCATTGTTTAAAAGATAAATACTATGATGATTTCAGTAGCTTTTATTATTGCCAAAATTAAGGGAGAAAGTTTTAACCCTGCAATCCCTTAAGGGGTTAAAAGAACTTTAATATTATTTTATTATCGATTTTCTAATGTGCCAATGACATCAATCTTTTATTTAATAAATTCAAATCCTTCATATAAATACTGCATTGACAAGTATACTAAAAAATGTGCTTGCGTACAAAGTGTTAAAAGGTTGCAGCAGAATTTATTATGAGCACAGTTTTATGAGCTAATGTAAGCTTAAAAAATGCTCTTCACAACAATTAAACAAGTTCGCAGCAGTAAATTCTTAAATTATATTATTTTAAAATATTCATTTTTTTCTATCTTTAACTATCAAATTTTTTTTAGATACTTTGGAGGTGTAAATAATAAATGGTTTAGAATGAAGATAGAAAGGGACATTAAAGGACCAGTTGGTTTATTTTTTCTTCAAAAATGTTATAATTCCTGAAAGTAGTTCACTTTTTATTCTAACAGCAATTTTAAAATTATACAATTTGAGCGAGGAATTTTTAAATATAAAAAAAAAAAGTATTGGATAACAGACTACCTTATATGATACATGTGTAAATATTATTAAATGAGCAAACAATAAATTGAAAAAAAAAAGAAGATAAATTTAATAAATATCACTTAAATAAATAAATACTATTTTTACTGCTCTAAAGTATAACTACATTATTAACCGGCATAAACAAAGGCATTTTTAACAAAGAATGGAGGGCAATGATAACTTAATACTTCAATCAGTTACATTGAAATGATGTCAACCATAAGAAAATCCCGTGGGGGAGCTATTTTTTTAATGGAAAGAGTAATTCAATTTAATCAAATATTCCTAAAATTATCAATGATATTTCTAGCAACATTCTGTGAAAATAGTTAAATTGCATTTTATAAACAGATAAATGCAACATACTGATTGAAAAAAAAACTTACAAATAATAAGATAAAATATAAAATCAAGGATAATAAATAGATTTTAAATGACAAGGTAAGATTTAAAGATAAATTTAGAATGAAATAGCAGATATGTTTTAGTGCAAGTGAGATAAATCTACAATAATGTTATCAATACTCTCCTATTGATTATAAAGGCAAAATAATGATAAAATTACACTATCTTTAGTTATGTAATCAGGTGCCAATGCAATCTTAGTCTAAAAAATAACCTATATTTGCTGCAAATATCAACATTAGAAAATTTCAGATATTTCACCCCAATCATTGATAAAGACATCAATAAAAAATAATTAAAAAAAACAGTAAATTTAACTGTTTTTTTTTTAAATAAATAAAATAGTTGAATTATAAAATGCTTTAATACCAAATTTAACAACTTCATTTAAATTAATTTGTTCTTATAATTTCAACAACTGCTTTACTGGAAAAAATGATTAGGTTTCTTACAATGATATAATAAAATATCATTTTATGCTAATTTTATTCCCATGAAATAATGTTAAAATTAATATAATCATATAAAATAGTTAATTAATGTTAGAATTAATATAATCATATATAAATATAATCATAAGTAAATTTTATTGGAAAAGGGCCCACAACATAATTTTTTTTCAAACCTCAAATTCAGCTACCTAGAGACTGTGGCAAACTTAAAAGATACAAGAGAGGACACCTACCCCTCTTTATCTACGCAAACTCGACAATTCAGTTTTTATAAAATTACGACCTAAACTTCAAAATTATTTAGAAAAGCATAACACTTTAAATTTGGCATAATATGAAGGATCAATGAAATTGTCCCCAATTACTACAAACTTCGGCAGGGGTTATTTATTTTTCAACAGTTTATACTCGTAACAAAATAAGATGTGTGTGTACCTGTACTTGCATTTTGAGTTTTTCAGACACAAAATTTTAATTTCCAGACGTGAAATTAAACATTAAGACAGATGGTGATTAAATAAGTTGCACCTGAAAGCTCACATTTTGATTTTTTTTTTAAAATTAAAAAACTTTTCCTTGTTTTATATGCATATCAAACCCCATTACATTCAAATTAAACATCTTAGATAATTCATTTTCTTCCATTATAACGTTCACAAAATTTTCAGTTGAATCGATATTGTATCTTACATTTTCTTACAGCAATTTTAGGCAAAATAATATGAAAAAACCACTTTATCTTGGTCTCTTTCCCCAATTTATAAATTAGGACATCCAAAAATCCCTTTTAGATATAAACATTAAAAACAAAAAACTGATATTTCTATTTTTATTAAAAACATGAACAATAAGAAAAAATTAAGTCTACAATTTTTTGAATTTAGTCAACAATTTTTTTAAATTTATGTAAACATGTCAAATATCTGCATAAGATGGTTATTAGCTTATGTTTATTTCTGGCTTAATGGATAATTTCAATATTTGCAGTAATAGATAATTTTTGGTTTAATCATATATAGAAAGTAATGGAAAGTAAATATTTTATATACAATGTTTTTGTTTTAAAAAAGTACACAAGCAAATACATGGTAACTTACATCACACAATTCTCCTATTTTATACTGTTTCATAAGCTCACGAGCATCAGTAGAATGGCCAATGTCTTCAAATGCTTCTGTAGCATGCTTCCCTGCAAATTAAACATTAGAATTAAGAATGATAAACAGAAAATAAACTGTTTTAGTCATTAAAAGTTTTTTTTATTAACATTTAATAAAATATTTTAATTAAATAATTCCATTTATAAAATTGAAATTTACATTATTCATTGTCTTAAAACTATATTCAAACATTGCTTGTGTTAAGTTAGTTACAAATGAAGAAAATGTATAAATCCAAAATTTTATCTTTCAATAGGTATTGGACATATTTCAAATGATGTAGTGTATGAAAATAAATGAATAAAAGTCTGCTAAATTTTATTTCAAAAATTATAACCCCAGTTAATAAATTAAGTGATAAAGAGATGAACATGGTTTATAGGTACTTTATATAGGCGTTTAATTTACTTAGATATACTTTTTTTCTAATCATAGACAGTGGTTATTTATCTATTTATATATATATATTTAGTGATGTTTCAAATTCTAATGCAACTGCGCTTATTCTACCCACAAGATATTTTTATAAACTTAAAATACATTATTAGAATAATAAATAATTCTCATAGTAAATAATACTATTAATTTAGTATATTTTCTTTAATTAAATTTTTTTATAAGAACACCTTAAACATTAACTGATTAATGAATTATGTATGTCTATTATATACCAATACCAGTGCTAAAATAATTACTATTTCAGGAATGAAATTAATTCAAAACTATTAATATATAATACTTCAGAATGACTAGTCAAAATAATTATCAATAAAAATAATTATTTTAGATAAGCTACTAGATTTAATAATATAATGACAGAAATTTACTAAAGAAGTAAAAACTATTAAAAGAAAAGCCAGTATTATTCATGTACATATAAAGGGGTAATTTCAAAAGAGGGTATCATGATCTGTAGCACCAGTTATAATCCTTCTAAGGCACCAAATGGATTTTAAACTTGCAAATGATTTAAAAAAAATTTCTATTGACGTATCATCTCGTCGATCATTTTTTCAAAATAAAGAAATATTTAAATTTCATGGATTCAAAAATATCGAAATATTTAAATATGAATTACTTCCAAGTTTATTTTCAGATTTTGCAAAAACGATTGACAGAAAAATATGTAAGCACCCTATTAGAATATAATTAATAGCATCATATTCAACTATTATCTGCCCACTGGTTGAAGAAAGTTTTTTCCATTTTTTTATGAATATATACATTTTTCAGGAACAATAATACAATAAGTTTATCAATTAGATACCAACACAATATTCTACATTTATTTAATAAAATTAACATATTTTACATTTCTTTGATTAATAGATAACGACAGGAAATTTAATAATCTAAGAAGCAATACTTTATGAATAAATAGCTGATGCATGGAAAAGATAAATGAAACTAAAATTCTTTATCATGTAACACCATATTGTATTTCAATGATGAGAGATAATTTTCAGAAAAAAAAGCCTCACCTCCTTGATCTAAAAGAACCTCTTCTCCTCCAGGATGCTGTGAAAAACAATTATTTGAAATTACAAATTACATAATTTGAGATATACATATCACACAATTAGAAACAAATGTATTTCCATACCTCTTCAAGGAAGTTAGTAACATCGTAAACATTGCCATGAATTAAAATCCATGTAGATTTCTTATCATGATGCTCCGCGATTTCTTCTAGACTGTATTTTTTAATTTCCTTAGACATTTTAAAAAAGAACAAATATTACACTGAAACTTCGAAAAATTTGTAAAGCTGCTAGAGAAATATCAATGATCAAGAAGATCGCATTAACTTCCTTTTTGCCTATTTAACTGAAGCTGACGATGACGACCATCAATTTCAAGGCAAAAGGCAGCTGATAATCAAAACACTACGCAATGCAATGTAGCGTGACTTAACAAAAAATTGAAGGCAGAAAAATTAAATTTTGCGAAGAGACAAAAGACAAATCCAAAACTGTGAATGACTTTTATTCTTCCTCTCTCCACAAGGTGGCGAGACAACTCAAATGCGATGAGAGGATACCAAATAAACGGATAATACTCATTAAGTTTGCTAAAGATTAGATTTTTATATCTAATGCGAAGCATTAAGAACGAAAACTGTTAGCTGGATATTTTCAAATTTAAGCAGCTGAAAACTGTTTCGTATCAAAAGAGTGGCAATAAAAAATTCAATGTTTGTAAATAAATAAACCGGCTTGAACGTTGATTTGTAAAAAAAATTTTTTAATCTTAATTTGTTGTCAAAATGGAAAAATCTTCATCAAAATTTAAATCTCCATTTAAAAGCACCAAATATAAATCCTTCCTTGTAAGTTATCCGTTGTACATATTTTTTACTGAAGAAAAGTAATATAATAATAGGGAAAAATAATAGGGGGGTGTCAGATTGCACTTAAATCTAATTGATGATTGAATGAAAGTTAATGATACATATCCATTAAAAGAGGGCACAAAAAAATTCTATACTATTATTAATGCAACTGTTGCTTAATTAATTTAACAGTGCAATACAAGATACTACTTGCATTACTATTGTACTACTTGTACTTATTATACTAATATAGACATATAATATAGGTGTTGTTGTAATTAGTTTTGTTCCCTTTAACAGTTAAGTAAAGTATCTAACTGGTTATGATTTATATTAATTATAATTTAGAATGATTAAAATAAAAAATTTAATGTCTGGTAAATTTTTTTGATTTGAGTTCGCAAAATTCAGTACCGTCTACAATTTTTTAAATTATTGTTCATTTAATTATTTATTTATTGCTTTGATTATACATTCTTTAAAACTTGCACAAAGTATCAAAATTAGTCCACAGATATTATGCCAACCCCAATTTTTCTCTAGTTACTAAAAATAAATATTGTGGGTTACATACAGAGAATTTAGTTGTATGCATATTAAAAACACCATATTATTATGAGGTATGCACTTACATATATTTTAACTAAGTTTTAATCCTATATTTTTATTATCGAATAGATTTTTTTTAAGTACATTAGATAAAAAAGGATTTTAAAAAAAATGGCCACAGTGGAATTGTTATAGGAAAGCTCAGGTTTTTTCAAACAATAGATCATGATTTTGTTTATTTTAATTGATTGGAATAGAGTGGAAAGGGAAAGACGTAACGTCCATACGCTCACAGAGACCACCATATCGCCGTTTTCAAAGTCGATCTCAAATGCTTTCCCACTATTATAAATCAAAGAGTTATTTTTATCATAATTATACAATATTAATCGTAACAATACTAATGTGCCTAAACATAAATATGTATGTTAAAAAAATATTTTTCTTCTCTACTCGAGCATTTTGATAATGATCCAATTGATAATCATTTACTACATTTAATTATAACAATCATTGAAATATGTATGAAATGTAGACTAAGTTGTTATTTTTCTAAAAATTTTACTGTTTGGCAGTTTTTTAAGTAAAACTATTCTTTTTAAAGGGTAGTAAATTCATATATTTTTTTTCTTAGTTAGACTAAACCTAGTTAATGGTACTGTAGTTTTCATATTTGTTCAAAAACCCTTTTATGTTTTTCTTCTTCTTTCAAACTAAAACTCAGAAACTTTATGTGTTTAAAAAATATACTAAAAATACTAAAATTATTTTTTTATTCTTTTGTTATAAAATTTTGATGTCAACTTTATTTTGTTCAATCACTTGTGAAATCTAATACAAAAATTGAAATTAATGCCAGGTATCAATATATTTTTTTAAAAATTACTAAGTGGCAGTATGGTATTTTTCAGGGCTCGAAGAAACTCAGAAATTTTACCCGTCCCCGAGGACGGCTAGTCCAACAATGTACCCGTCCTCCTTTGAAACTAACCAGTAGCTTCAAAATAAATAAAAATACAATTTTCTCTTTTTTATTACAAACATTTAATATAAATTGCACAATGAATTAGTAGTTACTAGGATTACAAATACTTGGATTACATTATACAGTAATAAAAAAATACTAGGTTACTAATAGCAACCTAGTATTTCTTTTATGAAAATGGGCGTCCACGTGGGCGTCGGATTCGTGAAATTCGTTGTCCGCTGGAAATTTTAGACTGCCGAGGATGGGCGGTTTTTCGAGCCCTGGTACTTTTATTTACGCACCAGAGCTGCACAGTGCACTCTTGGCGGCGATCTTGGATACATCCCTGAGGATGATCCGGAGACAACATACATACATCACATCCTGTTTTACAGGGAGGACACATCCACAGATCATAATTTTGATCTGAATTAGAGCACGATAAATCTCTGGTGCAGTACCCCCCAAAGTATTGATTTTATATGTGAACTTGGAGGTCTTTGTGACCCCGACAGATTTAGTGTGCGCCAGTCACCATTTTGTACGCAGATAGTTTTCACCCAGCTGGGATCAGACTTACGACCTCTCAGACATGGGCCCAAGGCCCTACCAGCCAGGCTATCCCAACCAAATTTTTTAAAATTCTTTATTTTCTTGATGAAATATTAACTCTTTGCGATTTGAAGAAAAAGAAAGGGATTGCTTCCTTTATAGGATTATAAAAATGTGTAAAAAAAATTCATAAGTGAATTAACAAACATTTTCCATTTGATTTATTATATTTATTGTGTGATTATTGAGTATAGATGACTAAGCATTTTATTGCTTCTCTTATTTATACTAATAAATTATATACTTATTCAACGAATATTTGTTTATATTATTCATCACTTTAAGTGTGAATTTAGGACTAAGTTGCTTGTTAAATGTTTCTCTGTCTAGCCCATTTCTGCCCTGTTCTTGTGCTTTCAGCAACTTAAAATAATTTATGTACTGACTTGTCTATAGGTGCCTACAAATTTTACCATTCAAGTTTGTTTACTTCTGAAATTTTTGAAAAAAAGTTTTTTGTTTGATTTTGCATAGTTTCTGCCAAACCTTGCTGACCATTTTGATACAAGATCCAACATTGAAATCTGTCCCTAATCAATAATCAGGCTTAACAAAAAAAAGTTATGAAAAGTTTACAAGGTATAAAGTTACAAAAAGTTTAAAAATAAAACTTATATTTTGCAAAATATTAAATGTTTTCACTGTCTTAAGTTTTTACTTAGCTCTGTTTTATTGTCAGTTTGTATCAGTATTATTTTTACATGTCTGAATCATAGACAAAAAATGATTATAATGCCAGTTAAATTTCACACTTTAAGAGTACGAGTGCAACTTAGCAGTGACTGGGGGATATTTTAAGGTTTCTTGTAATCGCTACTCTTACAGCTCAATTCTTTTAATTGTTCTCTCAAGCTTTTGAGTCTACTTAAGTTTATTCTTTTATGCTTTTAAGGTTATAATCGCAATTTGAAAATAGTTATGAATTGCAGTGTATTTACTAATCTGTATCCAACTTCTGAGGTGTTATTCTTAAAAAGTGACCGTTCAAATTTACAGTCTCAAACCTCTTATAGCAATTATTCTTATTTCTATTTCTTAAGTTTTTTTTATTGTTTTACAGACTTTCTTTTCTCCGTCAGTTTCTAAACGATCCACAAAACTGAAACACTCTACTAAGTCTCTTTCATCTCAAAGTATTAATGAGGAAAACTTATATAGAAAATATTCTACTGTTGATGCCCCACATTATTCCAGTGAATCAATGTAATTATTTTTATCTCATATTTTGCATTTGTAGATATTTTTAATTAATTTTTAAATAATAACATAAACATTTTCCATCAAGATATTCTCAAGTTGAAAGTCTTGGAGGTTCTCTTCATCCACAAATTCCACAGAAGAAACTTGATTATAATGCGTCAAGCCCAAGTGAACAGGTTGAAAGCTCATTTGAATCTATTGCAGAAGAAACAAAACTGACAACGGAAACTAGTCATCCTCAAGATCCAATCTATGCCTCTGTGAAAGTAATAACTTAAAATAATTTATAAATAACTCAAAAATAAATTATTACTGCTTTTCTAATTTAAGCTATCCACTTACGTTTTGTGGGACCTTTTCATATCAATAAAATCTTGGTCTTTTGATGTAATCTGCAAATATTGGTCTTTGATGTAATAATGAGAGCCCAGTAACAAGTTTTGCACTTTCAGAGTGACTTGGATATGCTTAAAAATATGTTTTGTAAATAATTAAATGTAATTATTCTTTTTTTAACTATTTTAAAATAAATATTATAACTACTTATAAATCAATGTCTTTTAATGAGTTAATTCTTTTCAAAACTATAATAAGTCAATTTTTCCAAATTATTTAGGGCTACAATATTATATATTTCATATTTTCTTTTACTTATTGTAATTTATTTTGCTTATTATACCAATAAAAATTGTTTAGCATAACTATAGGACAATTCTTCCATTTAGGAATGTCTTAGATGCTATTCACACTTATTCCACCTTTTAGTAACTTTTAAAATTTTTTTAAAATTAGAAACTGGGTGTTAGGGCTGCAACAATGTATGTTACATTCAAATATCCAGTTTTTATTTTTTTAAAAATTTTAAATATCTAAAAATTTGAGTAAGTTTAAATGACACCAAGATTTATTTTCACAAAAAATAATAGAACTGTCCGAATAATTTTTAACTTAGTTAAATATTTTTTTAAATCTGCAAGTACAGTATTTGTACATGGTGGAATTGTCCTCTAATTATTGTGTAGTAGACCTGAACCTGTTTAATTATTGTGTAGGTAGCAGACCTGAACTTTTACATTGTGAACTTTGAACATTCATTTTAGTGTATGTGGTTCGCCATTAATTTGGTTAAGCATTTAGTGGTACATAGGTATGGAAAGTTTGAAAATCACTGAAATAGTAGCTTGCTAACTTACTAAAATTTGCATCAATATTTAAAATAAACTTTGCAATATGTGTAGTGGATTTGTGGAGCAGGGGAGGAAAAAAAGACAATAATTTAATAATGAAACTTGACAGACTTAATAAAAAAAAAGGAAATAAGTTAAACAGGGATATCATGAATGGTGAGCTGCCTACATGCAGCTTTGCAGGACAAAGACTGATTGCTATATTAGATTGTTCTATATAAATGAGTAAGTTAGTTATTAATTTGGGACTTTTCCCATCTGGACACTCTGGCGCCTTTCAATGAGGAAGTAGAAAGTTTCAAGGATGCCGGGTGATGCAATTCGCACAACTACTACTTACGTATGTAAGGTAATGTCATCAAAATAACAGATTTGTATCTGTTTCAGATTGAATGAAAAATTTAATATCATACCAGCACTTAAGAATAAAAATTCTATGTTCTATGCTTAATTTAATGAACATATAAATGTTTTATAGGATGATTATATATTTTAATTTTGAAAATTTATATTACATGTTTATTTTAAATAATTACCTTTATATTAAAATATTAAAAAATAATAAGAAATAAAAAAAGCTAAGTTCTTCATTTTGCCAAAAAAAGAAAAGAAAATGAAAGTATTACTTTATAAAATTGTCATTGTAAAACAATTTTATTGAAATATATTTTGTTAAGTTTGTATATTTTTTGTAATGTACTAAAACGTACATTACAAAAAATATACAAACTTAACAAAATATATTTCAATACAATTGTTTTACAATGACAATTTTATAAAGTAATACTTTCATTTTCGTTTCTTTGTCCTAAGTGAATAACTTCTCATTCAACACAAAAGAAAAAAACAATCTCTGTGCCCTTTTTTTTTTTTTTTTTTTACAAATTTGTTGTTTGATTGGTAAAAATGAGGTTATTCTTTTAAATTTTTTCAGAAGAAACCCGTTTCAACTAAAATACAGCCGCATAACTTTGAAATAGAAGATTTAAAAGTAAGTTTTTTTTTTTTAAATGTTTCTTTCTTTTGTATTGCCAAATCAATCATTTGAATGTTCCTTGATAAATGTCTTCTTAAACTCAATATTGTTGTATTTTTCAATTTTTTAAAAAATATTTCTGGAAGCTTTTAATTTTCTATGAAATTTTATGTTATAGTATTATAAAATGTCGAAAAATCTATATCAAATTTGATAACTTCTCATGATAAAAGTTTTTATTATTTACCTTGAATTATTGATTTATATATAATTTTGTATAAAATCTAAGAAAAAAAAGTGTCATATTTTAGTTTTATTTATTTAATTAATTGCTTACTATTTTATGAAACATCCCTACATACTGAGAATTGAATTTTATATGTTTGTTTTCCACAAAACCATAATTAAGCCTAAAAATAATTTACGTAGTATAAATAATTTTGGACTGATATTTTTTAGTGTTGTCATTATTTTCAGGGGTCTGTCCAGACATTTTGTAAAAAGTCCTGATTTTGTAAAATTAAAAACTATTCATAATTAGTGAATATGAAATGAGCATTAAATCACATTCTTTCAACAAGGGTCCTGTTTTTGTGAATTTGTGCAAATAGGGTCCTGTTATAGCAAAAATTGCTAAAAATCTTTTCAAGAAGTTTTTAAATTGTAAATAGATACAACATTCTGCTCAACTATTGCTGCTACTAAATTAGAGATGCAACATACAAATATTTGGTATTTAGCCTATACTGCTCAACACAAAATATTCACTTTTAACGAATAATGGAAACGAAATCACTCAAATTTTTAATAATTTCAATTGACGTATTTTAAATAACACAACTTAATAATGTATCACTTTTAATGTGTTATGCGTTAAGTAAACTTAAACAATTCTTAAATTTATGATATTTTATTTATAAAATTGTAATACACAATATTCTATTAATTAATTTTATGAATAAATATAAATTGATCAATTATTTATTAACAAAAAAAAAATAAATTATAATTTAATATTGTTAAGAATGCACCCACGATGTTTGTAAAAATAGAAATATTTTCTTAGAATACTACATTTGGAATTTAAACTTAGAAAAACTTAGTTTGTTTCTAACCGTCTTTCTCTCCCCCCCCCCCCCGGTAAGGGTTTATTCGATTAACAAAACAATAATGAAGATTTGAAGATAAACAAATTTGTGAAGGATCCGATTAAAAGATAAATTATTTTGTGAAGGGTCCCTTTTTATGAAAATATATTTTGTGAAGGGTCCATTAACGGACCCAAATTTCTTCTAAACAGACCCCTGATTTTAATGCAAAATCATCTTAATTTTTAAAAACACATGCCGAGAAGTTTTCTTTAATTTTGTATTCAGTATGAGGGTGTAATATGAGTTTGTCATTTCGAAACCTCCTTCCTGAAGGTGCGTTTGCCGATTTTAGATTTGTTTGCCCATTGCTCTTGTTCTAAGAATTTCCTTGTTTTCTGAGTTTGGTTCACTACTTTAAAGTTATGAAGTGATTGTTTCACATCCACTGTGTTGAAACCATACCTTTCCTCCTTAGTGATCAAATAAATTTAAAATTCCTTTAATTTTTTATTTATATTATTGTCCCAATGTTATGAACATTTTGTAAGTACACTAGTATGAAGAGGTAAACCGATTCTCATTTGCATGATTATGAATATAAATTTGTAATCATGCAAATATAAAAACTGTTCAAAACGTGAAAGTTTTAATTAAAAATTGATAGAGTTTTGGATTAACGCTATATAAGAATATCTTGTCCTATGTGAAAAAAACAGGATTTCTCTCATTTGATGTGAAATTTCATACCTATGAAGCTAGTTTTAAAGCTAGAAAGCAAATATTGCCCAAAAATAAATATAAAACAAAAACAAAAAATTCTAGTAGCTATGTTATGAACAGCAAGCATCAACTAAGTATAGTTTGTCTAAAGTAAGAACTCCCCAATCCATTAGTATGGACCCATGGCGATAAGTATGGTAACGAGGCACAACTATTTCAAGAGGGGCATGGGGTCATTTTTAGGACAGGTTTTGGCTCGGGTCAGCAAGAGGAAAGGAATCTTTTTCTTCAGTCTATTGTGCTAGCCCTAGAGTGAAGAGAAACACTCTCCCTGAAATGCACTATTCTTGTTTCCATAGCAGCAGATGTCCTCAGACTTTGTGGTGGTGGGGGGAGTTCTTAACATAGACAAACTATACCAAACAAATTTTTCATGCTTTCAAGGGCAAGTGGTAATTTCTCTTTATTTATATTTCCTTTATATTATAATATTTTCAATATTGTTAATTTTAAAGGGGTCAGAGTGTCCTCAGAAAATATTTTGAAATAAAAGTAAAACAAATAATTTTTAGTTGCTTTACATGCACAGTTAATTGATAATTTTTTTATGAATGAAAGTACCAAAAAAAGCATCCGTATGAAAAAGTAATTTGAAGTTATGTTTTTGTAGGAGAAACCACAGCCTCCTTAGCTGAAAAAATCACTCATAACTTTATTAATAATACAATTAGAGAAATGGAATTTTTGGGGGGCATTTGAAATTATATGAAGTTTTAATGTAAGCAATAAATTTTTATTCTCTCCATCCCATAGTTACTGCTCCATAGTCTTACACATGTGAGGCATGCATTAGATCTTAGGTTCCCAACCTTTTTTTGAATCAATGTCCTCTTTGTAAGTCTAAAACTTTTTAATGTCCCTTACAAAAAATAATTATAATATTAATAGATAAATAAACATAAAATTTCCCAATTGATATCTCTTAATATTTTTGGTACATTACACTTCTATAACCATGCCTTTAAGTTGTTGTTTATCTAATGGTGATGCTGGAAAAATTTTTGTATGCTAACTTGGATAAAAATAACTAATATGTGAAATTTGTTAGTGTTTGCATAAAAAAGGAATTCAACATATCACTTAAATGCTTACTTATATATTACTTTTCCTAATATGTAATAAAAAGTGCGAAATAAGTGATGTCGTTTCAAATTGTTCTGCAATCTAAAAGCTCCTTTTTTTTAGTATAGTTAATTCTGAGTAAAAACATAGTTTAAAATCGAATCAGATAACTATATTTTATAAATTAACAATAGGATATCTGAAATTTAGTATATTTTGATTATATCCCTTTCAATTAATAGGAAATGAGAGCAACACGTAAATTGTATAAATAAATTAATTGAAGCATATATATTTATTAAATGATGTTAAGAGTAAGAAAAAAGTGACTTTAAGTGTTAAGTTTTCAAATAATATTTTTTTTCTTTAAAAATATTCATGTTTAATCAAGTTAAAGGATATATTAAACTGTTATTGAAAATTTAGAGAAGCTGCGAGGACACTAAAGTTTCGAATTCATACGAAAATAATAGCAACGTTCAGCTCTATAATCATTAAATGGGAATTTCAGTTATTTATTTTTGAACCAAACAATTTCAATAGTATAACTGTTTTAATAATATGCAAGTTGAGTAAGAAATGTAAATAATTGGCTTTTGGAATTAGCAGGTTTCTATTGTTCAGAAATTCTACCAATATTTGAAAAAAAATTGAAGTTAATTTGTTTTGAGAGGAAAAACAGTAACTTATGATACTAATAATGAAGAAGATGGGGATTTGTTACAGTTTGGGTAAAACAACAGTTTTGCTGCATGAGCTGATAAAAATGTTGAAAACCAAGAAATTGTTGCAGAAGCTTAAGAAGTGCTAAGTGATACCGATGAAGACTGAACTTAACAGAATTAGAGCAAACATTTGTGTAAGGCCTCGAAGCCTTTAAAACAATGTATAACTTTTTTGGTTCACTCAAACTTTCAGAAAATGAACTATGCAACAAATGATGAAATTTATTGTTTGTGCTGTGAAGAAAGACAACCAAGATTTCCAAATATTTTAAATATATAAGTATATTTTTTATCCTTCTTTTGCATCTTATGTATTTTTGTGGGAAGTACTTAATTTTTTCAATCAAAATTTTTTACACTTATCGTATATTTATTACTTTTCATACATTTTCTAGTCATTGTTTCATATTTTAAGTTGATTCGTATTCTGCGTTTTCCCGTATCTATCATTCGTAATGAATGGTCCTTTGAGAAACGATTGATCGAGGTTTTACTGTGTTATACTATAGACCAGAGGTCGCCAAAGTGGTCTATATAGACCCCCAGGGGTCTATTTAGCAAAAGCGGGGGTCGATCTAAGACAGGGGGGCGAATGGGGGTAGATTGTGCTTTCGGAAAAAAAAAAATAGTTCTCAATACGCAAATCACACATACCTAATTAAGTATGTAAAATTTGAGAATTTTTTTTTATAATTGACTCAATATCAGTTTCTTTATAAAACATAAATTAATAAACGTATATTTATTGGGGTGAAACAAGTATTTACGTACCACCGCAGTTTATAAGTCATATGCATATGTGCGCTTGTCCAAATGTCACGTGTGACGAGCATTGACGTTACAAATGCAAATATCATACGCACTTTCAGCTATCTTTGCAAACTGTGTTGAATATTTGCAGTGTCATTATTAAAACTTTTATAGTTTTGGATAATTAGTTATTGTTTCGCTAAAACCATTCGTTTAGTTTAGATATCAGTTTTAATTATCAATGCACAAAAAAGGAGGTAAGCATTAATAATATGAATTAGTACAGCCCGCGACAAAACTATAGCACACTTTGTATTTTTTTACGAAAATTACAAAATTGACCAATTTTGAACTCAGTATAGCGAACCTTGCAAAAACACACCAGGCACACCCATCTCATTGATCAAGATGCAGTAAATCTTTAGTTACTTTACTTATTATATCTACTTATGCATAATTACTTATTATTTAATAATAAGGTATTTAAATGTCAATGTTAATTAATTTTTCATAAAACTATTGTTACACAATGTACTATTACTTTAATAAATGTTTAAAATCATAAAATAAATGTATAAACACAGTATCTAATAGAGTTTTATTTTAATTAACAGAAAATTACTTTTGTGTTGGTCGATGGAGATTTCGAAAAATTATATAGGGGTCGATGATCAAAAAAGTTTGGCGACCCCTGCTATAGACAATTGTTATATGCCTAGGGCAATCTCATATGGGAACAGTAATTTAAAAAGGGTTGGGAACCCCTGTTTTATTCACATTAATACTAGTTCTTTTATTGATGATCTCAGTTCTACATTGTGCATGAGAAAATATTTCAAACTAATTATGTTTCTCTGTTCCTTCAAACTTCCTGCTTATTTTCTATTTTTATCTGTTAGCAGCATTGCCTTTAATTTTTTCTTCGCCTTTTCCACATTTTGTTCATTTATGTTTGGTGCTGATGAGGAGAGTATTTTAATGTTCAAACTAGTAATTAAATTTTTTAGTTTGTGGATTATTTGAAGTTTCTGTTTATCAAATTATTTTCAAATTTGTTGTAAAATATTTGAGAGTCATTATATTAAGTAAGTGAGGTCCTTCATCTTTTGAGGTTTAATGAGGTATATAGAATATGAAATTCACATGACTGATTTTTTAATGCTAACTTAACGGGAAAAACGCAAGTTTGCAGCACATACGTTATGGATAATTTTTAGTCAATTTTTGTGCAATTACTTTATTTCATGTTGTTAACAAAAATTTTACTGTGTTCTAGATAGCATAATTTGCAGCTGAACTATCTAGGTAGCACAATTTGCATTTTCTTTATTGATCCTTCAAATTATGTTATTAAAATACAATTTTTAAATAAAAATAAGGCATTTTTTTGAATCATGTAGAAACAAATTGCATCAAAATCAAATGAGAACCTGAGATGTCCCTTTATAGATAAAATATAATTAATAAAAAAAAAAGTTCAAAGAACACAAATATTTGGAATATTCGTTTTCTAAAAGGAAACTGTTTACTACAAGATTTTAGTCTACTACAGTAAATAATAATAAGATTAAACAATTTACATATTTCTATTTTATCAAACTTTAAATTTATATTTCGTTGGTGTACAATTATTATATATTCTTCTAATAAAAATAAGATTTTTGTTTGTTATATCAACTAAAAAAAAAAATGTGTCAAAGTTTTAGTTAACTACATCAAATGAAAAAAAAGAAATATATCAGGCAAATCAATTCACAACCTTTTATATTATTTCTGCGGACATTTGCACTTCCTTTATCGCGTTAGTATCAACTAAAAACAAGAAGGATAGTAGATAAACCACTTACTCTTTGTAAAGAGACTTTTCAGTTTGCATCAGACTATATAGTTAATAAAATTGTTGATTTAAAATAATAAAATTACACTTACTAGCAGTTGTTCATAGTTAAAAAGTAAACTTTATTTTTATAGGAAAATAATATAACTTTAAAAGCAAGGATTAAAGATTTATCTGAAGATAATCGACTGCTCAAGAAAAAATTGCAAGACTTCATTAAGGAAGAAAAATGGTGAGGCAAATTATGTATGAAACTATCAAATAATAGTATATAAATATATATTGTTTTAAGAAATGGTTTTAAATTTCATTACTTATGGTTTTGTTTATTCTTTGTGTTGTTTTGTGTTTGTCTTCTGATTTAAAAAAATTTTATAAATTTTTCAAAGGAATGAAGAACGATTACATTCAAACCTACAATTGAAAATTACAGAGTTAGAGACAGAAACAAGAAAAGAAGGTACCTTAAGCAATTTTCATACAAGTATTTCTCTCAAATTACATTACACCTGATTGTTTATTTTCAGTACACACAATATCAGTTGGTAACAATACAGTTTAATCGCTCTACTAGTGCTTCAAATAATATGATTTTTAAATTTTTTGTGTATGATTAGTTACCTGCGAGATGGTAAACACATAATGCACACATTTAAAAAAAAGATGTAAATGAAGGTGTAAACATAAATCAAGCCCTTTATGGTAGAGCAGTTTAGAACAATACTGCACACTCTTAGTCCTTTTATAGATTGATCAAAGTGTTCACCCACCTACTCACTAATCTCTTCCAGTGGTGCTCAATTCAGACATAGATCTAAAGAAATTTTTTACAGGGCTTAAGAATTGACCACATAACTTTCGATTCCATAGATTTTACGAGCAAGTATATTGCACATACTCAATGGGTTTAGAGTTACATTCAAAACTGTCATGATATGTAAGGTTTGCACAGGCCTTTGAAATTTTGTTAGTCTCTGCTTCTGTGATAATAGTCAGAAAAATTATAAAATAAATATTTTTAAAAAATCAGATGATTTAGTATGAAAATTGAAAACTATAAGTCATGTCATATTTTTCTTAATAACATCTTAATTATCAATCCTATTCATTTAGAAATTTCGTACTGGATTATGTTTAAAAAAGGCATAAAGGATTCAATACCTCACTTGTCTGGATAGCAATGTTCCTTTTCTCTTTGATCTTTTACCTGAATTCAATATGGTGGCTAAGGCTTACATAGAGGATTAAACAGCATAAGATATACACTTACATCCTGAGCCATAACTTTGAAAACAATTTCAAAGTAGCTTTTCTATAAATCATTACCTTGTACTTGACCAATAGATACTGAGAATAAATAGTTAACTCCTTAATGGTCACATAATTTTGAAGAAACCTGTCATAAAAGTGTCTATTTTTTTATTTTAGAAAACTATATAAAACTAAGTGTCTGAATAATATATGTATTCATTTTTATTTTTTGTGGGTTTATTTTTAGCTTACATGTTTGATAAAATAAATAGAATAAAATAGGTAGAAAAAATATAACATGAATATTTTTTGAACATTTGAATGTCATGTTGTAGATATCATTTAAATGACATTTACTCTGTCAGTAACATCTAGCTGTGTTTTTGCATTTTATTACATATTTTTGTTCTAGTTAAAACTTTGTCAGATCATATACGTATCCTTATGAGAGAGAAAGAAGTTTTAAATGAACAAATTGATATCTTACAAATGGAAAAAAAGGCACAGCATCTCAAATATGAAGAATTACAAAGAAAAATAAAATCCATGGTTCTGCCCGAAATTCATAAAAAAGTTATAGTAGAACATCAGAAGTAAGTTTATCTGTCCTCCTTCTTTGAAATTATTTATTTCTACATTAACAGAGATTCTACATTCAGTGAACATTGAACAACAGCTTTTACTTCGACTCTTTTGAGCAGGGAATCTGTGCAAATATAAATTGAAACAGGAGTCCCAAGGGTCACAGAGAAAACCTGGAATTGTCGTGAATTTTATTTTTTAACTCCAAAAGTCAGGGAAAGTTGCAATTTTTTACAATAACTTGGAAAATAACCAGTCTTAGAATTGTCAGTAACAGTAATCAGGTATTGAGATTCAAGTTAAATAATTCAAACATCTATTATAATTCAAACATCTATTGTTGAAAAAATTTCACATTTTAGTCAAACTGGCGTGTTTCATCTTCATTCAGTAATTATTAATATTATTTTTTTCTTCTTAAATCTAATAATTGACATTACAAATAAAAAAGATCTAAGTTTTCTGATGCTTTAAAATTACAATTAGAAAAATAAAAAATCTTATGAAAGCCCTGAAAAGTTTATTTTAAGGACTCCTTTTTTTTGCTATCAATGGAAAAAAAGGAGTATAAAATTATCAAAAATGTATTTAGATAATATTCAAAGAGCCCAAAATATGCTAACACTTTAATTATATTATCCTCTAACTCAAATAGATTGCTTGTAATTTTTTCTACTAAAATAAAGTTTAAATCAGTTATTAAGTTTTGCTTTGTTATTATTAATAAAACCATTATCAATGAAAATTTAGTTTTTAGATTATTTATTTTCCATCTTTGTAAATTTCATAGGTTGATAAATGAAATGAAAAAGAGGCACACTGAAGAAGAAGAAAAATTGAAGGAAGTCAATAAAGTATAAATTTTGGTTTAGATTTGCTTTATCTTAAAGATTGTAATTACTGAAATAAATGAAATATGCTAAAAAAATTTTTTTTGCATTATATCTTTTTCATGAAAATAATTTTTATTTACATTGCCAAATAATAAATGTAAATATCCATTGTTTTATATTCACATTACTAAATAATAATATTGCAATAAGAAAGTATTTTTGTAACTTTATTTCATTCTGATTGAATGATTCATTGTTTATTTTACTAACTATTAAAATTTGCATTTTTTATTATAGTTGCATTTAATATTTTTAGAAATGTGAAGCATAAATATATATTTATTTATGCATATTTATCTATGACTCTTTAATCTTAAAGTCAGTAAAAGTATTTATATGATCATAAATTATTTCACAGCTTTTGAAAGTTAAATGTTAACTTTGATGACTAGGCCTAGGTCAAGAAAGGACCTATGTTTGATTTGTTAAACAATACTTGTCGCCATTTCTAATTAGGACTCTGGAAAATATAATTTAATAAATTTGATTTAAATAATAATTTTTTAATTAATACTTTTCACAATTTTTAGGAGATTCCTTCTTCAAAAGAGGAGCTGTTAATACAAATTGTAAAATTCCTTTTAAGTCCCTTTTTAAAATAAAGAAAATAATATCATTGTATCTGTTACACGTTTTAAGCTCTTTCTTATAATTTGGCCTTCAACTACCATGTTGAAAAAAAGTCACATGCAAAAATTTTTCCTATTTTTAAAAACTGTAACTGACTTTTGAAGTTAAAGTTTAGGACCTCCAAATGTAATACATGAATTATATAAATTCCTTTAGAAAACTTTCCACCCCCCACCCCCAAGATATTTGAAATAGTTCAGCCACAAAATTACTTTACTACACACAATGAAAATTGTTTAATTTTAAATTAACATTGATTTTGTTTCATGTCGTATAAATTTATTTAAAGATGTATTTTTTTTTATATTAAAAATCAAGTTCAAAAAATTTCTTTAATGCTTTATAACGCTCTTATAAACTAGCTCAAATATATCACACCTAAAAAATGAAAACAATCACTCAATATGTAAAAGTTTTCAACTATTCAACGTAATAAGTTATTAATTTTCTCCCTTTGGTTTGTTTCATATAAAAATGTTCCGCTGCTGGAAAATGTTTGAAAAGATAAAAAATATTGAAACTTACATGAAAATTTTTTAAAAGCAAGAACTTTATTTTTATTTTATAGAATATTTTTGTAATTATTATTATTATGTATTGTACTTTGGCAATGAATCAATATATCATGCTGTTCAGTTAATTACAAGTTCTCAAATAAATTGATTGTTTTTTTTATTTAGTACTTTTAATTTATTTCTGTAACTGTTTGAAAAAAATTATTAGAAAAGTTATTGTATTTTTGTAGATGATTTACTATTTTATAAGGTTTTTATTTAAATTTAAGGAATAATTTTGTGTATATCAACTTACATTAGCATATAACTGATGTTCGATGGAACAACCTTTGTAATCCAAACAAAAATAGACACTGTAAACTGATGTCACTTCTCTGTGAGAGTAAAAAAACAGTTGTAAATATTTAATAGCTAATAATAATGAACAAATTTTAACAAATCCATCAATTCTTAACTACCATCCAGGACAAAATGATTGATACATGTATGCTTTTTTTTTATGTTATTATGTACGTCAAAGTAACATTTTTAATATTATATTGTTAGGGGAAAAAAAAATGCAGAAATTATTTTAGTTACTAGCTAGCTTTTTTGTTTTGTTTTGTTTAGTGACGCATGTTTTGCATGCATTCAAACAAAAATTAAAAAGGATATCAGTTCTTAACTCAGAAATAAATAATAGGGATTAAGTTTTTACATAAGGAGTGAATAAAATTTTGAAACAAGAAAAGCATGATTGTTTAACCCTTTCGCGACGCAAAGCGCGCTTACCGCTGAGGCCGGCAGTCTCTCTAGCGTGTGTCTCCCCAGGGCCGGAGGGTTTTTCGATGTTAAGCCTAATTCCATGAAATTACCGACATATCAGCGCGTTGTTTAATATTGTTCTGTAGAGTATTTAAGTGACATATACTTTATATATATTTCTATGGATACTTTATTTACTTAAGTTATTTCTTGTTTAAATGTATATTTTACACATTTTATTTTCATTATAGTGTCACTATCACTACTATCCGAATCTGTTTCAGAATCAATATCTGAAATATTTTGCATAATTTCCACTATTTCCAGCTCAGTCAAAATTTTTCGACGCATCGACATTCTTACGGTAAAAAGAAAAAAAATTCAAGCCTACAAGATCTAATTATCCACTGAAAACTAATCCGAAAATCGAAAGTAGCGTGAGAAAAAAAAACTCCCTTACTTACTGTAAATAAATATCACGTGCTAATTTAAAGAGCCCTCATAAAACATTCCCCCCCCCTCCACTCCTTCCCCTAAAAACCACGTGACTGTACTTTCATCTTGAGTAGAAGGTCAAATCTACATGTATCTGAAACCATATGGACATACAATGCCATCTTTTGGAAGAAATTTCATTTTTTAAAACGTTCCGAAACGCTGGCACAAATAAGTGACGGTTGGGGGTGAACGAGAAAACTCTCTGACACGCTGGTGTGTTGCTCGGGAAGTGAGCGCGTTTCTTGCTGGCACATATATGTGACAGTCGGCTCGAAAGGGTTAATTTATTCTTTAAAAAAGAAATTTACAAAAATTCGCAATTTACCATGCTATTTTTCCCATGATGATGTTATTCCAAGGTTTTTGACTGTTATTACCATAGAAACAACCATTACCGTGAAGAGCCTGTGTCAAAAATCTGACAAATGTATTTATACATTGATATAAATGTTATTAGTTTCTTAAATAGCACATTGCATGTAATCTTTGGCATTAAATTTTAAATTAGTACTTTTATAGGATCTTGAAGAATCCAAAAATGCTTTGGAGAAGTATATAAAAGAGCTTCAAAATAAAACAGTTGTATTAGAAAAAAAAGTGGAATCTTTCGAAAAAACAAATCAAGAGCTAGAAGAAGATAAAATAAATCTATTGGAGCAGGCTGATGAATCAAAGCAAATGGAGAAAGATATGCAAGGAATGCTTTTGTCCCTCTTAAAAGTGGTAATTATTACATTTTCAAATAAAAAATTTTAATTTAAAATTTCATTGAGAATAAATGTTGTCTTATTTTGTTAAATACCTATGAATGTTTTTGTTTTTTTAACAATTATTTAGGATTCAGGTACCCAGTTTTATGTGTTTTTATTTGTACTTATTATAAATCTTCGTGATTTCATTGACACTAAATGTTTGTGCTAGTTTATGATCTATGTTGAAATATTACCTATCACATTATTACTTAGTCAGGGCTGCCAACTTTCTACGCCTTTATCAAAAATTTATTCTAGAGGTAGCTATGCTTTTGTTTTAATGTACAGTAGAACTCCAATTATCCGAATCAATTGGGACCAGACCCCATTCGGATAATCAAAAATTCGGATAATTGGATTTTTTTTTTAAAAAATGCTTATTTTAAATAACTACTGTTTGTATAGTGGAAAAAATGTTTTTAGGGATTTCTTCTAAGGATTTCAACAATTCTTCTGTGGGATGAGTTGGTGCATTATCAACAATCAAAAGCACAGGACTTCCAACAGATATTTGGCTTTTTTTCACTTCAGGAATGAAAATTTCATCGTACCACTCTATAAACGGTGCTGCAGTCATCCAAGCTTTGTATTGGTTTTTATAAAATCGGGGAAGTTTTTTGATATTTTTAAATGCTCTTGGGCGTTTTGACTTCCCTATTAACAGAAGGGGTATTTTATGGCTCCCAGTTGAGTTCGGGCAGTTAAGCACAGTAACGCAGTCTTTACTAGCTTTTTGCACTAGGAGGCTTTGGCACTGCACTCTCTTTTAGAGGCTAAAGTGGTTTTGGGTAAAGCTTTCCATATTAGACCAGTCTCATCGGCGTTGTATAAGAAGTCGGAATCGTAAGAGGCTGCTACAACTTTAAATTTTTCAATAAACTCGTCAGAAGCTTTGGAGTCTGCAGATAACTTTTCACCACTTAAATCTAGTTCACGAATACCGTGCCTAGACTTAAAATTCCTTAGCCAGCCGTTACTTGCTTTGAAAGATAAATAACCCAGCTTTTCAGCTAAGATCTTAGCTTTTTCACAAATCTTTGTCCTATCTTGTAAACTTTCTCTGCATAAATCTTTCCTTGGCTTTACTAAAATTTTATTTCATTCATATAAAAAAAAGAATAAAAAAAGAGAAACTTATCTTTTCATATTTCCATAGGAATTCTGAAAGCGATTCGGATAGTTGGAGTTCGGATAATTGGAGTTCTACTGTATTATTTTTTATTCACTTAAACTTATTTTCCACACCTCTATATATAAATGATTTAAAAGTTCATATGCAATGCCACATTGTTCACATAGAATTTCGATAGCTAATGAAGAACTATTAATTCTTTTACTTTATTTAATTATATGCTAAGAGATAAAATAAACTAAATGATTAATTTGTTTGCTCCATTGCTGCAGAAAATGTACATTTTTTTTTTGTTGTTAATAATAAATACTTAAGTGCATAGATTCTGTTTTTTAAGTTTTTGTATCTAAAAATTATTTTAATGCATTTTAAGATTGATCTGAGCATTGCCATATTTAGTATGTAAGTTTAAAGATAAGTGAAATTATCTTTCTAACACAAAATTCCATAAAATGCAAAGCCCGAGATTTCAAGGTTTGCGTTATAAAGATCTTCTACTGCATTTTTATAATTATTTATTCATTTTATAACCTTTTATTAAATAAAATAATAAAACTGCCATATAAATTTAATTTAATGCGTTCAAAATTTTTTTTGTTCTACTTGCAATTTTTTGTACACATGTATTAACTTTATTTTCTTAAAGTTGTATGATGAAAATAGCCACCCTTGGCAACCAGCTTGGTCACATTTCAAAATTAACTTTGATGATAACCAAGTTGAATGCTCAGCATAAATGAAACCCCTTCTCCAATCCTGACACCTTAATTAGTTTTAAACAATATACTAACCAAATTTTTTTATGTGTTGCCTTTATATTTTAAGAAACACCACTCGTTAATTAACTGATTTTTAAGGATAAAGTAATATTAATTTATAATAAACAAAATATAGTTTTATTTTTACAAATATATTTCAATAAATCAATTAATCTCACGATTATTTCAGACAGAGAATTTGGCGATTGAAAGAAATGTTCTAATGAGAAAGGTAAAATGTTTTTCAACAGCATAATTATCCTTTTATAGTTCATACGACATGACTGAAAATTCAATTTTTATTTTATTTTAGACTTCCTTTCAAGAACACCAGCATAAAGAAATACACACTTCTGTAATTGATTATAGTTTAAACATTGGGAGATTACAAGAACATATATCAGTAGGTTTAGTAATGTCACTTTTTATAAAAAGCAAAGAAAAATAAGTATGTCGCAAAATTTAAAATCGTAAAATTAAAGATGTATAAAAAGTGCCATTATCTTGTTTTGAAAATACTTTTTTTTATGATTGAAAACCTTAGTAGAAGTTGCATTTAAATGATGTTGATAAAATCATTTTTAAAATGTATGTCTAGGACTGTTAAGAATTTTTTTTTTTAAACAAAGCAATTTTAATTGCTAAAATTAAAGTTTTGATACTAGGGCTGTTCAAACTATGTCTTGTGGAAGAACCAACATGCACTAGCGCATCTGACACATCAAGTTTCTGGACATCTATAGTGTATTTTAGCTACATTTTAAATTGTACTACATAAAAAAAATTTACAGAATAATTATCAGGAGAAACACAAAAATTATGAGCTAGCTATACTTTGTTCAGCGAGAATTGATAGTGAAAGTAAACAAAAGAATCGGGGCCTTGGCTATACCTTTGGCTGCTGGACATGCAGTGCAAAATTGACCAACTTTCAGACTTAAAAATAGTCAGCAGTAACTAGTAAGCAAAGAACACACATTCAATCCACTGTGTATTTCAATAAAATGATTTGAAAACCGGTGATTTAAGAACATTAACATATTCTTTAACTAATTGGCTAAAAAGTATAGATTAAAAAATAATCAAAATCTTTCATATTTACTAATATAGTCATTAGCGCAATGAGTAAATTTATTTAAAAATGTTTTTATGACATAGACAATTGTTTTTTCATATTCATCTTATATTATTTTAATCCTAATGTGGTTGATTAGTATTAATATTTATCAAGTTATTTATTTTTTATGCAGAACTTGTCCAAGGAAAATCATGAGGAATTAATGGCACTACGAACAAAGTATGCATTTATAATTTTTGATTATTACAGATTTTTGATTATTAAATAAAATTTATATAATATTTTATTTATATTATTAAATAAAATTTATTATTTTTGAAGCAAAAGTCAACAAGATGTGAAATTGGAAAATATATACGGGAAACAATTTGATATTCTACGAGAAAAAATAGTTGCCCAAAATAATAGAATTAATGAATTGGAAAATGAAAACAGGTAAAACTTTTTTTCTGTTTCATTATATTTTAATTTTGACTTTTAGTTTAAAATGAAAAAAAAAAGATTTTATGATTAATTTAAATTTGTCGAATTCTGTTGTAAATTGTATTAATAAGTCTTCTGCATATAATATACAGTGAATTCTTCACAGTAGGAATTTCGTCATTTTTTTATTTTTTAAAGTGGATTTGCTATAAGAAAATGTAACTAATTTAAAAGTTCATAGAATTTTGCTAAAAAATGCCTTGTCTTTAAAAGTATTTTTTATTTATTTTGTAATGAACTCTTTTTTAAGCTGGAAACATTGCCATTTGTAAAGTGTATAATGTAACTAAGGCAATAAAAAAAAATTTTATTTAAAAAACTCCAATTTTCTTTTTTTTGTATCTCAAGATTCTCTGCTTTAATTTGTATTAAGTAATTTGATAAAACTAAAAGTGACAGTTTGCCCAATATGGATATTTTTTTCTAGTACTAGATATGTTATTTATACCTATTTCATATATGAACCCTTTTATTTTTGCCTGCTCCATTTATGAAAATTGACTGGATCACTTGTTAAAAAATATGTTTGCAGCGGCTATTGAAAAATATTTTTTTTGTTGCTAGTTATATTGAGGTTGTTGATATCAAATATGAAGAAAAAATTATTATCTGTAATTTTAGAGATAGAGCTGCTGCAACTCCTTAAAAAATGACTTCGTTATTGCCAATTTCAAGTTTCTCTTCGCACAGTCGTCTGCTCTGATCATCAAAAAAAGGACTCATCTACCTTCTCAAAAAGTCGACTATTCCCACGTTTCATTAATTAATACTTCATCTTCATTAGAACTGATTAATAGGCATATTCTTTCATGTGTATTGACTTATTTACTTTAAAGTTTTAAATGCAATGTACAGTAAACTCCTGATTATCTACAAGTGGATTATCCGTGCTTCACTTTTTTATGCAATAATAAATTGATCTGACAACCTTTAAAAAAATAAAATACTATTCTTAATTTCAGAATTGCTTGATTTAGAACACTAAGTATAATTTATTCACTACTGAACAACTCATAATAGTGTGAAATCAATGCATAAAAAATTATAATACTGTTGCATTAAAAAAAAAAAAAATACTATCAATTGGTTAATAGTCTCTCATACCAATTTCTAATTCGTTCAAGATTTCCTTAATAAAATAATAATCTTATAGGGGATTTCAATAATTTTGAAATGAAAATATAGTGAATCAGTTTGCCACTTATGATTTTTGAACAAAAGTAGTTTTAAATGATGATCCTTCAATGTTCTGATTACTGGATGAATCTATTATTTTTATATTCACATGAAAGAGACAAAATAATCATTAACTACTACAGTCCACCCTACGAGATTTGTTACGGCAGTTTCTTAAACTAATAAATAAGTTCTTAATTCATCACCTTAAAAATTTGAAATTTTTTTTTTTAAGTTTCTTTTTCAGTGAATGAATGAATTTCCAAAAGGGTTTAAACAATAATTCCTATGGGTACGGATATATGCCAGTGTCATGTATTTAATGAGACAGTCCTAAAATTGATGCTATCGAATATTGGGATTTATACAAATATTATTAATTAAATTAAAAAGATATTGGAGCGAAAGTCCGAATTCTTCAAAACTACTTTTAAAAATCCGAATTTGCATTCTAAGAAAATGAAAAGTTCTGGACAGACAAAAAACTGAAAATCAGAACAAAACATTTTTTTATTTGAAAATTGCCATCATTGCAGCTTTATTAATTGTGCCCGGTTTCATAATGTTGATAAATAAAAATTTGATTTTCCTTCTTACTGTATTCAGTTATAGTGATATTTTTGTCGTTGAATTTGAATAATCATGATAATTTTTTCAATAGAATAATTTTTATAATTTCAGAAAATTACTATCTCAGCTGGAATTAGTATGGCAAGCAGTTTGTGGCAAAAATTCAAAATTATTGGAAGATGTTAAAGCAATATTACAAAATCATACTTATGGTGAAAAAACCCAGTTTTAATTTGAAAATGTTATTTTTTAAAAAGATTTTATAAAATTTTTCTATATTTTATATTATTCTAGTCATTACTTGTAAAATAAAAAAAGCTTGTATAAAACTACAATATCTATTTCTTTTCTATAGAATGAGTGTGTTGTAAATAATTTAACCAACTCAGCGATTCGGCATGTGAAAAGTCGCATTTTAACCCACAGTCTTCTTCACAAAGCAAACTGATTTTTTTGTTATTTTATTGGGGTATAGTGTATTTGGGAGAAACATTCTCCTAATTTTGCCCATTCGCTAAACCGCCAGTGGGTTAAACCATATTGGGGAAGGTCGGCCAAAATTCTCAGCAGCTAAGTTAACAAAATTGTTTCAATTATTTTAGTTCAGAAGATAAATATACCTTAGTCTAAAAAATAAATATTTTTAAAGGTAGTTGATTAGTTCTAAGAAAGCTGGTACTTTTTTTAAACATTTTTATTCCAATCTGTCAGGATGCTGAAGGAAGAAAAAAAATGCTACCACTGAACTATTTTTTTAAAGCATTTAAATAATATAATGAACTTTCTACACAGATTTTAAAATCAAGGAGCACTAGGGTTGCCACAGTAAACATGAAAATAGTTGCCTGAACAGGAACAAAAATTTATAAAAAATAGTAGCCAAATAACTAAAACTAGTGGGCTGCGCTCCCTGCTCGCTAACCCCCGAAAATTGCTACGGAATCTTATATGGTTTGCTTCGCAAACCAAGCTCGCTACTAACTTAGGTACATTGCAAATGCACAAAATTCTAAGAATTCAAAGCAATCATTCAAATTCATATAACAACTTTTTTTTAAAAAAAAATTATATCTTTTTAGTAAATACTAAGTCATTAAAATAAATGACATGTAATTCGTTAAACCTATTAGAAATGTGCTATAGTATAAAATTTCTAAAACTGATATCTCTTTAAAAAGGTTAAAATTTTGGCTATAATTAGGTCTATTAAAAATTGAAATAAGTGAATTGCAATGGAAAAACCTGCAAAAACAAATAAATTCTCTAGTAAAACAAATAAATTCGTGATATAAATCAAAAATCGTCAAATAAATTCGTGAAAAAAAGCCCTTTCGACAAAACACTAAAATACAGATCTATCGACAAAGACTACTCACTTCTGCCAAGCTTATGCTCTCTGGTTATTTCAGTTTCCGTTTTTAAAAGCCCTATATGTTGAGCCATCTCAGCTCGATTTGGCATGTGACATTTTTAGCGGCAATCACTGGTCGATTTTCTAGCGTTGCCATTGGGGGAGTTGTTAGAGAAATATATATATAGATAATAGCTTAATTGTCAAATACTATAATTAGGACTGGGTGATGCCTGAAATTTTAAATCGTGATACATCGCGATTTAGCATATGTTCAAAAATTACTTATGGTTAGGGCTGCAAGTTTGTCGCGGGAAAAAAGACCCCAAATTCGCGGAAAAATTTGAAAATTACACAAATTCTAAACATAAAAAAATTTATTATATAAATGATGCAAAAGACAGAAATTGCGCAAATAATAAAAAAGCTTAAAAATACACAACAAAAGTATTTCTTTGAATTTCGAGCAATATTAATATTGTTATTTAAATGAACAGAATTTTGGTACAAAGTATTGTACATTGTCAGATTATTCTCATTTATCCTTCGTCTTTCATCACTTAATACATTTTTATACTTAAAAAAGCAATCTTTCTGCGTCAACGCTGTTTTTAGGCACCAACAAACTTCACCAACGCGCAATTCCTTGACCGTTGCTTTGTAAGAAGTTATTGCTGTGAAAACTCAAACATTCTACATTCAAACTACTAGTTACAAGTCCCTACTAACTACTAGTCCCTCCCTTCATCTAAAACTGATCCATATTCAAGAAATCACAAGAAGCCGTCTAGGAAAAATTAACTGGATATGTAGAAAGGCAGTAGAAATTTCATTGCCCAGTGCAATAGCTTGTATAACAATTTCTCTGTCAAAAATTTGATTTATAACATTTTCCTTCTTCTGTGATTCCAATTTCTTTTGTACTCTTACTGACTTCAGGAAGGTAATTACCCTCCCTAAGTGTAGAAAGACCACCTTATTTGACAAGATTGTGATTATCTCTGAACTATTTTCATGTCATTTTGATATTGATTCACTCCCCTAAATATCTAATCAATTTTACATGTTCAATTTAAGGTTCAGGAAAATAAAAAATTCTGTTTAATAAAAATTATAAATAAAAAATGAAAAAAAAAAAAAATCAAATTTTTAGCAATTTTCGCGCAAGTCAAGACGTATTGAGAAATTCGCGGATTTTAAGGAAAAAGATGACAATTTTGCGGAAATCATCGCGGAAATTCGTGCCACGACAAACCTGCAGCCCTACTTATGGTAAATCTTTAAATCAATCAAAAATAATTAAAACGGAATAAATCTATTACAAAAGAAAATATTAATTTTAAACGTATTCTATGACATCATTGCTTAATTTTTTCAATTAAAATAATAAAGAAGTCAAAGAAAAAGCAAACACAAGCTTTATTTCATTTTTCTTAAATTAAAAATGATTTCAGATATATTGGTTTAAAAATAATAATACTGTAACAAAATATTTTACATATATGCATTAAAAATTAGAAGAAAAAAAAACGAAAGTGGAAAACAAACTAAAGAAATGTTCACTTAAGAAATTTTTTTTTTTTAATTATTGAAAAAAAATAACCCTGTTTTTGAAACATCATTAGATCCTCTTTTATTTAAAATAATAAAAAGTAGTATTAACTAATGGTCAAATTCTGTACTTAATAAATGTAAAAATATTTTTACTTATTTATTATTTCTTTTTGAAAATAAAATCGACTAAAGATTTATTAGTTTAAAAATGATACTGACTATCTAACAAATTATAAAACAAGCATCTATATATATATTTCTGTTACGCGGCGACAAAAAAAAAAAAAAGCCTCAGTACAACTCCCCAAATGGCAATGCTAAAAAATCGACCAATGATTGCCGTTAAAAATGTCACATGCCAAATCTAGATGAGGTGGCTCAACATATAGCGCCTTTAAAAAACGGACACTAAAATAACCAGAGAGAGCATTCTGAAATTCACCCTATCAGCTGCGGCAATCTCATACTATTAAGCTAGGCAGAAGTGAGTAGTCTTTGTCGATCGATCTCAATTTTAGTATTTTGTAGAAGGCGCTTTTTTTCACGCCAAAATTTTAACCTTTTTAAAGAGATATCAGTTTTAGAAATTTCATCTTAAGATTTTATACTATAGCACATTTCTAATAGGTTTCATGAATTACATGTCATTTATTTGAATTCAAACATTAATAAGTTTGTTTTTGAAAAAAGTTGTTATATGGATTTGAATTCTTAGAATTTTGAGCATTTGCAATGTACCTATGTTAGTAGCGAGCGAAGCAAACCATGTAAGATTGCGTAGCAATTTTCAGGGGTTGGGCGAGCAGAGGGCGCAGCCCACTAGTTGAAAGAATTTTAATAAAAATTAAAAAAAAAAAAAACTTTAAGTACTAATGTTAAATTATTAAAAAGCATCAAAACATTATTAAACTCTTTATTTAATTTTTAAAAAAATATTTGTTTTTTAACTAACAGCCAAATTTTTGTAAATTTTTTTTTTAATTTTCTCAAAAATAAAAGCAAATTAAATAAAGGTAAGCTTTGTTTTAATTTTTTTATAATTAAAAACATTCAACACCACGAAACTAACATCTTTATAGCTAAACGCTATCTACATCTCTGCAGTGGTAACAGCGTTAGTGTAGTCAAGGATCCTTGCATATTAAATCATTAAACTGCGATTGTAGTCTTATTCCGGAGGCTTAAATCAGATTTCTGATGCATCGCCTAAAACGAAAGTCACGATATCGCTATAATGTCACTATATCGACTTAAGTAAAAATCGAATTACAACAAAATATTAATGTTAATAGAAGGAAAAAACAATTAAAAATAACAAAACTGCCCCCTCAGAGAGAAAATATAACAAGCACTTTATTAAATCTAATGGAGATTTAAATTTTTGGCTCTTTGGACATAAATGATTGTATAAAAGTTTGCTTTCTTTTATAAACGTTCTGAAAAGTATCGTTCATTTTTTGCGAAAAAACTTCGCTAAGAGTAAAAAGTCTGCCAATAGTCACCTATTCCTGAAAATAGTTGCTAAATTTTGGCCTTTTCAGGCAAAAAAAGTCGCCTAAGGCCGAAAATAGCAGCATTTTAGTAGTCTGTGGCAACCCCGAGGAACACGAATAATATATTCTGAGTCGCCACTCTCCAGACAAACCGAACCTCTTTGAGATTTTTAGAGTAAAATTGGAAAAGCTTTGCAATTGTCCCAATTCTATTTCCGTACATTAATATGCATTGATAATTTATAACTAAATATTGTAAATTTAAATCAAAATTGTTACTTTAAGTCACAAACTATCATATTAAGGAAGAAAAAAAAAACATTTACTATTTCTATTAAAATATTTTATAATTAATTTTATTACAGGTTTAGAAAGATCTGAATTGATTTTTGTCCGTATGTTCTAAGAAAATAGAAACTATTGGTTACAATTTTTTAAAAATGAATTTTTTTCTTTCAAATAGCACTGGTGACAAGAAAAATAATAATAGGAGGACTGGATGAGCTTTAAAAAATATTGTTTACATAAAAAATTCGAATTGTGGGTATATTTCCCCCAGAGCAAATTTTTCCTGTTTCCGAAATGAGTTGTCACCCTGTATATTGATAATGTACCTTCTCATTGCTTTAGGTTGCATATTCTCATTCTGTAAAGTGAGGCCCTGAATCCATTCTTCCAGATATTTTGACTTAGCCTATAGCTAAGTCTTTTGTATTACCAAATTTTGGCTCCCTGTCAAGGATCTAGATTCAAATTTACAGCAAAAAAAAAACAAAAAACACAACCCAAGAATATTTAAAAATTATGCTAGATTTTTTTTTTAAACAATATAAAATAATAACTAGAAGAGGTGTTATCAAAAATAAATCTTCAAGCATTTAAGAATTTATAGTGAACTAGGAGGCTTCGCCCCCTGCTCGCTAGCGCTCGCCAACCCCCGGAACTGCTTTCGCAGATCATTTCGGATTGCTTCGCAATCCGATGCTCGCTCATTGGATACATTCTTAACGTCTAGCTTTTGTATACTTTTTTGAACACTGAAGTTCCGAAAACTTTTCACTGTAGAAAATTCTAAACCTGTGCATTTCAATATTAATTTGAAATTGCAAACAGTTCACATATTTTTCTTAATCACACTATTCTAAATTTCAGTTGTTGAGAAAAGTAACTGTTGTAAGTTTTGTTTTAAAGTCTTTCCCACCAGAAGGATAAAACCATGTGTTGTAAAACAATATGAAATAGTACTGAAAGCTGGATGTAAAGCATCGGCTTCGATGAAGATAATTTTGAGAATTCACCCGATTAGACATATGATGCTTGCTATGTGCTCTTGCGCGCCGAAGCATATCAATTAAAAATGAAAAGTGTTGCCAACGCGAGGAAAGAAATATCATCGGTTTTATTGATGCATACGTACGTATTATATAAAATATAGATACTTCATAGCAACGGTATTTTCATCGAGTTCAGTTTTAACGACCTACCAGATTTGTACAACTCTTCCCTGGTAATTTTTCTTTAATTTTATATATTAATTAGGGTTTTGCATATTTTTGAGGAAAAGCAGGAATTAACATAATTCTTTTTAATAATAATGAAAAAAAATTAAATATTTTTCATACTTAAGTGTTTCCTTTAATCACCAATATTAATTTCATATACAATATGAGTTAATTTTTTTAATAAGCATTTGAGTTTAGCAGAAGAAATAATAATTGTCGCACATCTGTAATCTTAATAATTTTCTTATTGAACTAAATAGACTATTATCATATTCTATCGAAAAGCAAGCCACTAAAACAATATCAAACTGTTTAATACCCTCTACTTTAGGCCATTTCATTCTTAACCATTCTTCGTTCTAATACTCCTATTGTATACTATGGATTCTATTTAACTTTTGCTTATAGTAACCAAACCATATAACTCTTATACTTTATTTTTTCCCCTTTAGCGGAAATATGTCAACATAAAATTATATTGAAATTAGTTCTTGAAACGTGGCATTTGTTTACGGTAGCAACTGTTCTTTGCATTCTACTATCTTCGAGATTCTATTTCAAGTATCAATTAGCTTAAATGACACATTCAATATTCTTTCACAAAGATTTAAATTCTTTCACTATACATTTTTTAACACAAAGCCAGGTAAAACAAACTGATAATGTATATATGTTGTGATTACAATAAAATACTTAAGCAATATATCTAAGTAAAAGAAGTAACTGAGAAGGAATTATATTTCAAAAAATTCTATGTGTGATATGGCACTGTATTTAATTAACATTTTAAGTTATGAAGAGAAACTTAGCTAAACTTTAACACATCATTTGGCTTATAAGCTATCGTTGAGGTCATAGGCCACATGTGTATGCATTCGTGATCTTCTTGAAGTGCAAGAACCCACAATTGAGGTTAAAAAAAATAAAAAATAAGAATATACCATCAATCAAAAATTTATTTCACTAAAATGTAGGCAACAGCATGACAGTTACAATGAGAGGTTGAAATGAAACAATAACGTTTTCATAATACTCAAAGTACATTTAATAAATTTTGTGGTAAAGCAGAGACCATCTCATTTTACAAAACCAAAAAAATCAATTAAACAGTTTCTTTGAAAAATTTGTCATTATGCAGGATAATGAGATAGGCAAATATGAAATAAAATCATATAGATTCTTTTATTTGATTAAAACTTTCATATGAATAAAATTATACATATTTGTAGTAAACAGCTGAAGGCATAAAGGAGTCTACAATTCTTATGAAAATTCAAGTTTCTATATACAAAGTGATTTCACTGCACAAATAAGAGTATGCTATTCCAGTGCAAATTTGTCAACATAATAGATCTTGCACGATTTCTCCCACATGTTGAAATAACTCGTGTTACATTTCATCCCTGCTACGTTCCTTTATTACATTATTTCTCTCCTGCAACATTCCCTCACATGATACATTTTTGCAAAGGTTTAATAACTTCTTCCCACATGTGTGGTAACAAGATGGGGGTGACCACTGTTAAAGGGTTATCTTTTTCATTGAGCTGCTTTCATCTGCAAAAGGATTAGGGGAAGATGACGGACTATACAAAAAAAAATTACTATTTCTTTTACTGGCCTCCTTCTACAAGAAAATAATCCATCTCCTTTAGCTAAAAAGTTAGGTTAAAAGAAAAACATTTATACTTCTTTCACTCACATACATGCATTTCCAATACATACTTACGTATGGGTTTTCCATAAATTTTTACAACTTACACGCAAAAGTGCATTCATACATAACAAAATAACTTGAATGTTTTTCTAGAAAAATACCCCCAATAAGGGAAGAAATTAATGTAAAATTATTGACCTATGTAGCTTATTATATTTGCAAAGGAAAGAAAAAAATTTTATTTTTCTCATTTTAAGTTTTATACCTGATGCTGAAACTGACGATTTTTAAATCAAGTGAACTCGAAGCAGGAGGCCAGAAAATTTATTCATTAATATATATTATCTTAAATAATTATATTAATTATCGCCGTCTGGATGTTGGACTGCGACTTCTTGTCGAACTTCTTCGGCTTTCCTGTAATAAACAAAAGATAAATATAACTATAAAATAAATAATTTTTATCAAAAATCTAGAAGAAAAAGAATCACAAATGAGTACAGCAAAGGAAGCATTGCAATAATTTAACTCAATTTTATATTGTATGGATTTTATAAATATATTTTATCTAAATGTAAGAATAGTTTGAAAAGTTTTGGTTATTTAGGTTTATAATTTTTAGGATGCTTATTATTCCCCTATTATGCTTATTATCCCCCCTGCTTACGGAACTTAGCAGAATGAAGCCTGTTTTGGGTTAACTTGTTACACCAGCCGTAAGCTAAGCAAATTTTTTTTTTTTTTACCAAAAGATATTCATAAAGATTTCATTGACTTTCAGATGTACAAATTCTCAAAAGAAAATAATCTTTCTTACAAAAGAAAGCCGGTTGAAAATTTAAATGTGTCTCACCACTTCTCTGGTTCTGTGGTCAGGGCGAGATCTTTTACTTCTTTGCTCAGATTCTTCTTTTTCCCTTTGTTGATTTCTTTTCTCACGTTCTAATCTTCTCAAGCGTTTTGACTCTTCATGTTCCAATACCTGATTAAGCAAATTATTGTAATCCAAGAAATTATAAAATTAGTATAATTTATCTGATTATATGCTATTAACTAATAACTATAGAAATATGGTGTACATAACAAATGAAAAAAAAAATTTTTTTCTACTTTTAAACAAATTAAAATTGTAAACATGTATTTTAAGCAGTAAAAGGCCTTTTATAAGGTTAGATAATTTTAGAAACTTTACATTGACTACACAAATAAGCAAGTATGCAAACTGATAGAACTATGACACACAAAACCAGTGATAAAAAACTTGAACAAAATTTAGATTATAATATTTAGCCATGACACCTCACACCACAATCAAACACTTTTTGAAAAGCGTTTAATAATAAATTATTGGCATTTAGTGCCTGTACAACTCTAAAAATGTTCAGTTTCTCAAATGTTCGTTTTTTAAACTCCATTCAAAAGATATTAACTCCTGAATCAATATGGGAACAAATATTCTTTCATTGAAAACAGTAATAGTTGAGCATAACCTGAATAGTATAAAATGAAATATAACAACTAATTTGGAGTATATCATTATTTAAGAGCCGATTGCAGTATTCATAACAGTACAATTTTTGATTAAAAATTGGTATTTCATTTGTAATTGCAAATTCAATATGTGATTTTTAGCAGTATAGATATGTTACATAAAATTTGTTAATTTAGTAACATTGATAAAATTTTATTAAGTTGCTTTAGCAGTTATTTATATAATTGTATATTAGGTTTCACTATAATAATTTACAAAATAAATATTATAAATCTAGTTATTTTAATTTCTTAAGAATTCGGTTAATTTTTTTTCGTTTTTCAATAATTTAATAGTTAAACAGCTTGAAAATCAACACTATTATTCAAACTAGATTGCAATTACAAACTGTTTTAATATTTCTCTTTAAAAGAAGTTTCTTGCGTTTTCTTCACCTGGGTTGAAAGAAACATTTCTTCTAGGTTGGTTTTTTACGTATTTCACTGCGGAAAGAACTTGCCATCTCTTTAACCTTTACTTTTAAGTATCTTTTTAAACATAACTATAATCTTATATATAATACCAAAAAAAAGGAAAAAAAAAGTAGTTCAATTGTTACTGTTTTTACCTGAGCTTCTGTCAATGGCAACCAATAAATGCAAGGTATAGACTTGGTTTTTTGAAACAAATCATCAAGCAGTTTTGCAGGCGTGTCTTCATTTGTCCTCTTTTTAGTATCTAAAATTAATGAACTCAATGTTAATTTTTTTTTACAGACTGAAGTCCTTTAAAAAGTTGTGATTAAACTTTAAGCTTTTTTCACCTTTCTTATCTTTTTTATCAGATCCTCTATACCCTTCAATATTTTTATCTGACTTTTCTCTATCAGGAGAATCCTGTAGAACTTTATCTTTATCCCATTCACGCACGGGAGCCTGCGGTCTGTAACGTTCCCGGTCTTTTCTTTTATCACTGTCCCGGTCCTTTCTTCGATTATCACCAACTGGTGGAGAAGCTTTTTCGTCATAAGTTTCCTGCACTTCTGGTAAACGCTCAACAACTGGTTTCTGTGCATCTTTACCACTACGATGATGTTCAAACTAGAATAACATTTTAAGTTTTAATCATCAAATGCAAAAAAATATACAGGTTTTATTTTTAGAGAGTACAATACCACTGCATTACATATAAGAATATAAGTATTTTAAAAAGGATTAAATGTTTCACCTCTTCCTCGGTACTAAATTCTGCACTTAAGATCTTCGGATTTGAAGAAGGCCATCTAACACCATTTAGAGCATTCCGAGTTTTGATAGCTTCTTCTTCAGTTGTATACTAAAATTAAAAGATACAAAATTTTAATAAAAAATAAATTAAAGTAACAAAAATTTAGCACTTAACCTGCAATGAAAACTAGTACCAAAGTTCATTTACATTAAATATTTTTACTTATTTAATATAAAATTAATTAAAAAAATTTTTTTGCATTTAGTATTTTTTTAATCTTTGATGCAGATCAATTACATTACTTTTAAATAAAAACTTTCTTTTAACATCAAAACATCGATTGAAAATATTAAAAATTCTTCGTTTCTTTTACACAAATAATTATTTTAATGCAAAAAAGCTCATTATAAAAATTTCATCAATAAAATGTTTTATATCAGACCTGTTCTTGTTACAACTTGGTTACACAATGTAAAAATTAAACAGATTTTTAGATTAATGTTTGAGTAAAAAATAGAATACTCACTGTGACAAAACACTTAGATTTAATTTTATCAATCCAAAAATCATCTTCTATAAAACTGCCTGTTTGCCTTAACAGATCTTTTAACTGAAGCAATGTAAAGGGCCGAACTAAGTTTTGAATAAAAACTATTTTTGAAATAGGTCCACTTGAGTCAGTTGCTTCTAAAGGTTCATCATTGTTTTGATGACTAATATCGGTTGAAAATTGTTTAGCTGAAATAAAAATAAAATATAAATATGATAACATTAAAATACCGAACACTAAGCATGACAGGCAAAAGAAGCTTATTTTAGATACAACTGGATCCTATAATCTAAGATTTTCCTTACAAAAATATGTAAGAGTAGCTATGATTAGTTCACAATATATCAAGTAACACACAAAACAAGGAGGAAAAGTCAGAAATGTGTAGATAAGACGATGAAATTGTAATTTCTTTTTAATTAGCTTCATAAGCGGAAAATTGTAAGACATTCAACTTTGTTTAGAAGCATATTTTTTAAAGAAAACATTGAAGAAAGACTACATGGCTCTTACAATTAAATTTACTAAAATCATTGTTGAATACACTAGAAAAATTAATGACCAAACTTAACACTTTTCCTCTGCACACAGCTAAAAGCAACTTTTAAGTAAAACTTGATGGAGGCAACATTATCATACAAATACTAGATCCATGCTACTAATGATAAAATTGCAATGAAAGTACTTAATTATTAATGAAAGCTTATGATGTATTTTTAAAACTGATTTTAAAAAAGAATTTTCAAATAAAATAAAATATGTGTCTGTGGCAGAGAACTATAATTTCTAATTTAATATGATTACCAATTATAATTACATATCAATTAAAAAATAATAGCATGTGTTTGTATATTATCTTTATAGAGTATATATTTATATGTTAGTATATATTTATAAAGTAAAATTTTAAACATATTGTAAAAAAAATTTTTTTTTTTTTGTAGTCAGATTTTGATCAATTGACCAGTTTTTGACCGTTCTCATGTCAAAAACCTAACCATTTTAAATCAAGAATAATATGTTAAAAAAATATTTACTCAATTCTTCTTCAGATTTCAAGGGAAAAGATAACTTATTTTCATCTTTAATGGGAGGTGACTCTTCAGGTATTGAATCATTGACTACTGATGGCTCACTTACTAGTTTAAATTCTGGAAACCAATTCTAAAAGGAAGAAAAAATAATTGTTATTTAAAATTATTTTTGGAAATTTAAAAGTTTTTTTAAGGCTCATTTATTAATAATAACTTCTGAAGTTATCTTTTAATGAAAAAAATATACACATGAAACATTATTTAAACTATTTCTGATTAGTAATTATTGGTGTTTAACAAAAGTAGAACATTTCAATATCTCTAAATTAATTTGTTGACAAATATAAAAACAATGTATCATAATTAAACTATAAGACTATAATAAATAATTTGATACTTAACATAAAGTGAAAAAAATCTGACTGAAGAATTTGATGGATCATTGACAATTTTTTTTAAATTTTTCAAAAAAATAGCTTCATTCACGTCTAGAAAATGCAGTAGTTTTTAAAAATAAACAGTAAAACCTAAACATTTTATAAATGGTATTTTATGAATCAATGCAGTTTAAGGGGGCGAGGTGGACAGGTTAAATTTAATTACTTTATAACATAGCTGATAGATTATCAATCAATGTCAATGACAAATCTGATCATATGCAAGCCAAATTTTAGCAGTAACGTCGTATAGTAATTAAAATACAAATTATTAAATCTATGTTATTAATCAAAATTATAACCTCAGTTTTTATTTCAGTCGGATTTTAAACAATATTCAATTGTAACTGTTTAATGTTTAGAAAGGTTAAATGGCATGAGAAAATAACTGTTCTGCCAAAGGTAAAAGCTTACAATAATGGATACAAGGCAACAAACGTCTAAGTAAATGGTGCAAAAAAGGGGTTGGCATGATTTAAATCAATTGATTTTTTTCTGAAAAAGAATCTTTGATGCAAGTAATATATATATATATATTTATATATATAAATATATATATATTTAGAGTTTCATGGCATTGATATTAAAGACTTTACCCAGAGTAATGAGAATGTAATGCATGTATGTTTATAGCATTTGATGTTCAAAATAGATAAAAAAATAATAAAAAAACAAAGTAAGGCAATTTTTTACTTAACATACTTTAACTATATCAAGTAGTTTATGCACATAAAAAGTAAAAGAGACTTAATCTGCTAAAAGTAATTTCGAATAATCAATTTTTTTTTAATGCTTTTATGATCAAAATTAATTTATTCTTTATCTAATATCTAACTGACACATTTGGCCTTTTTCTTTACAAATTCATTACAGTATTTAGCAAAACAGCTATGATTTTTATTTTTTTTAGAGGTTCACTTGTAATAATTACATAATAATTTTAGCATTTTTAGTTAAAAGTATTAAGAAAAATAATATTAAGCATTTATGTATTTTATTAGAGCTTCGATTGGTACATGTAAAAAAAATGCAATAAAAAAAGGTGATTAAAAAAAAAAAAAAAGATTTTTATCAATTTTGGCAAGAAATGGTATTTGAAAAAGAAGAATGAAGAAACGAAAATAACACTAAAGCACCACTGAGTTACGACTTGAACTAGCATTTATTAAAAAAAAAAAAAGCCTGGGAAGGGGGAGAAAGAAAGACATACCTTTAAAGAGTCTGTTGATATGTTTATAGCTTGTGATGATTTTTGAGAAGAAGCAAATTTTCCCCATTTGCTTTTTTTAGACTTAGGTTCACTGCAGGTTTGATCCTCAGAAGATTTTCTGCTCAATTTTCGACCTTAAAAAAATTATATAATCATAAATAAAAAAAAATTGTTTTTTACACATTTTACTTAATAATTTAAGTTTAAATTTATCTACAGTAGTTAAAAAATAACTAGAAAAAATTTATAACATATTCATATTTGTTTCAAAATAGTTACTTCTTAATCAAGGTTGAAGGGAATATTATTGTTTTTATTTCATTGGCTCAATTCTACAAAATAACTGAAATAAAAAGGGAAGGGGGAAAAAAAAACATTTATCCACTTGCAGTAAACTTGAAACACTCAAGCTCTTTTCGTTCGTAATATAAATTTTACAAATAAAGGAAGAGTGAAAAAACTTGTTAAGAAGTGACTTTTTTAGTAACACAGCAGTAGATAGCAACAATAAAAATTTTTTAGGAATCTCTACCAACTGAAAACTTCCTTCTACATTTATTTTCTACCATACCATTTACAATTTGAGAGTAATCCACTTGAATCATAGCATAGTTAATAGCAAATTCTATATTTATACGATTGGGAAAAACTACAGCCATAGATAACAATTAAATTGCTCAAGAGGATAAGGAAACTACATATTCTGGTTTAAAAATATTTATTCAGAGTAATTTTGATATTACAATTATTATTGTTTCAAAAAAGTTTATTGAATAATTTGTAAACTTTCTTCTACGTAACACTTACCTGGAAAGTTTATTTTTCTTGGCTCATACTTTACTTCTGGTGAATTTTCTATTATCTACAAATAAAATATACAGTCTGAATATCATTAAAAAAACATTATAAACACATGAACAAAAATCCTATATAAGCAGACACTAATAAAATGGTTGTAGTGGAAAGTCAATTTGAACAACAAGTCAAAATTAAGAACAAAAGATCTGAAGTAAAAAAAAGTGAGAACTAAAAAATTAAAAGAGTAAAAATTAAATACGGATTTTATTTGCAAAAGTTTAGTCACAGGAGTTGACAGACAAAGATTTTAAATTACACTAGGTTGTATCATTTTCAGATGTCATTAAGAATCCTTTGGGGTTGCTTTATTTCATTCACAATGACTAAGTAAAAATAGTTCAAGCACCAAGAAATTTTAGGAATATGGAAGTCAAAATTTGAAAATAAGTCTTAATTAAAATTCTAGATCGCTATCGATGAGGTATGAATAATGCTTTAGGCCGTGGTTAGAATTACAAAGGAAAGTATTACAGTACGTGGTTAGAATTACAAAGTACTTCATCAATTATGTATTAAAATTTTGTAATCTATTTTCTCAGAATAAATATAATTTGTGCCAAACTTTTTAAAGACAATTTAAATTGGTAAAATAGAAAATATTTATTTTTGATCTGCTTTTTTTAATTATGGCTTTCATTTTCAGTGATGCTTTACAATCAATTTAATGAACTTAAGAGTTAAATTATTGGAGAGAAAATGCATTATTTTTCAGTTCATAGAAAAATTTTCAGGTGAGCCCTAACTTATGTGGAAATTTACTATGACTATTTAAAATTTTAAACTATTATTTTACAAACAGCATTAATATCTCTACAGTTAGAGTACATGATGAAGAATTCAATTTCGAAAGAAAAAAAAGTCAACACTGTGCAATTAATAAAGAGGTTAAAATAATTATTTTAAAGATACTAACCTCTCCCATTTCTCTTTCAATATTTTCCGGTTGAGTTGAACTAGTAGATTCTCTAAAAAAGAAAGACATTTTTAAATAACCCTAAAAAAAACAATCATCTGCAAAACAATTGTTTTAACAATAAGTGCTAAACCGAGAGCGCCGAAGAGAGATTTCTTGAATCAACGATTTTAACTTTTTGCGCGTCGTAATAATATTAATAAATAAATAATGATAGTATTAATTTTAAAAAAAATTATTAGAATAAATAAGAAACAAGTAAAAATTCGTAGCAATTATTGCAGAAAAAAAGATCAAAACACTACATACATTTAAGATCGAATGAGCACATATATTAATTATTTTGCAACAAATCTGAAATTATAATAAAATCCCCACTCAGTCAAATTTTATTTAATTGTACAATATGAAGTTCTTTATAAAAATAAAAAATTAAAGAAAGAGCATGATTTCTATATCAAACTATCTTTAAATGTTCCTGATTTCACTCATTCATTAAACTCTTACATAAGTTTCCGTATAATATAAGACTTGGATAAGCAGGTCAGTATCATCACTTTTCTAACATTAGAGGTGGAACAAGAAAACTGAATTTTAAGATTTTTTTAAAACTGCTTCTTTGGGTTTCTCAGTATCCTATCTGAAGAGTTTCCAACTTTGGTAAAAAGCTTATGTTTCACTGCAGTCTAATCTTTTTTTATCTTACATTTTGCAAAATGCGTGCTTTCTACAGGCTTTGCAGTGGGCAAAAGAAAAAATCAGGACACTATTTTTCAAATCATTATTTCAATTATCAAAATTAGAACAATTTTTGGAACAATAAATACCAGATTAAAAAAGGTAAATGACTAACTAAAAAACATATTATTTGCACTACTGAAGTATAATAAAGGCAAATTTTATCCCAAATAATATTTTCAATTACTGAACTACTTTGTTTAGAAGAGAATGTTACAGAAACTTTCAGTTTTATTTTATTAATGGAGCATTGAACAACTTATAAAAATTTGAGATCAAGGTATCAAAGATTTTAATGGTACTGCTGCATTAAAAAAAAAAAAAAAATTTTATCAATTAGGCAATATTTAGTAAAATTTGTAACAGAGAAGTCTTTCGTAATCAAATAATGTTAAAGAAGGGAACAGCGAATAATGCTGCTATACATTTTTATACAAAATTAATTCAGTTGAAGTTCTCTCAATTCACGATTAAAAAAATTATAAATGATTATTGTGTTGTAGAAAAGAATCGATGATTTCTAAAATAACATGAAAGACATGAATCAAGAATTTTGGAAACTACTTCAGGGTGCGTAGCCAAATCTATTAACAAAAAATAAGCATTTTTTAAGCACTAACAAAGTATTTTTAAGCACTATATACTTCAACAAAATGCAAAATAATTTTCATAGACTTTACATGATCATGACAAAATAACCAGTTTCTGACAAATAAATCTTTTCTAGATTATATTAACCATAATAAAAAGATCAAGAGGTTTTTCGGTTCGATAACAGACGGTAGAAAAGGAAACGGAGTTGCACACAAGAGAGCAAGAATCTCACCACACTCGGCTCAGTAGACGCAAGTGCTGATTCTCAAGTATTTCATCAAATATGTAACATGATTGGTGCTATCATACATTACGAACCGACGGTATGCCAAAATGGATTGTGAAAATATTTAATAGAACTATATGAATAGAACTCAGCCACCGGGCGTATAGAACTACGATGCACGGTGGCTGAGCGGTAGCGCTTCGCGCTCCCACGCCACAGGTCGTGGGTTAGATCCTCGGCCCAGGCAAGGTTGACTCAGCCTTTCATCCATTCAGTGGGTCGATAAATGAGTACCAAGTACGCTTGGGAACTAAACACTGGGGGTTCCGTGTTTGGATGACCACCTGACTGGAACATCTGCTCATGCACCCCAGAGCCCAAGAAAACTGAGATGGGCACAGTAGGCCCTGGCTCTCTATGGGATGTCGCACCACTGAGTTTAGTTTATATGAAAAGCACACTGTTGCATAATACGTGGTGAAAATCAACCTCATAAAGAAAAAGTCTCGTTTCCGAAAAGGGAAAACTAAGCACTTTTTAAAAACACCCCATGAAAAAAGCACCTTTAAGGGCTTCTAAAAAACAAAAATCAAAAAAAAGAACCTTAAAGCACTTTACCCAAGAAAATTTGTAATAAAAAAGCACATAATCCCGAATAAAAAATTCCTCTCCATAAAAATCTGAAGATGTAAATCAGGGTTACCACTCAAATCTGGGAAAAAAATTCTCTGTGTTTCCCCTATACATATTATACACAATATATTAAGAGGAAACAATGTGCTCTCGTGTGAGCAATATTGGGCTAACTATACTAATTTTAACTGCTGGAAAAACTTAAGAGAGAAAAAGGAATAGCTGAACATACTTAAATAATGTTATAGTAAACAAAATAGTATAGTTAGTATGACTGAAATATCCTCCTTAAAAATCCCATAAATTACGCTTTGAGTGGTCATCATTTTTTAAAAGATGAAAATATGAAACGAAATTCTGTGCATTTAACAAGCTTGTAAATTAAAATTCTTAATTCCCTATTTTCTGTGATTTAAGGTGATTTTTGAATTCCGTGTATTTTTCAACTGATGAAATGAGACATTGAACGATTAATAACTTCAGACTTTAGGAATGAAATTTTAATCTACATCAATGCTCTCTGAATCCTTTTTTTCTTCAGATTGTTAACCTGATTCCTTACTTTTTCTCAATTCAGAGAGCTGTTTTTTTGCAAGAATGACACATTTTTGCTATTTTTTGATACACCATTGTAAATATCTATTATCCAGTTAGTAACACATCTTAAGTTTATTTTTATCTCTCACTCTATGATTACTCTTTTTAAATAGATTGAAAACCTGTTCAGTAAAATGCTTTTGGTCAGACATATTTTTTAAAATTTCACAAAATATTTACTAATATTTACTACATAATAATATTTACTACTTAATATTTACTACATAATAATATTTACTACTTAATATTTACTACATGATATTATACAAAATATACTACAATTAATTTTGAATCTAAAAAAATTATATTTCTTTATTTTCATTTATTATTAAATTTCTAGTGTGTAATTGCAATGAATTATGGCACAGTGAACCCATTAAGATCCCCTTTCAAAGTACTTTAGTATCATGCAAATTATTGCTTAAATTTTTGAAACAGCACATAATTTATTTGATTTTTGTATGGCCATATTTCCGAAATGGATTATTTATGAGTAAAATTTGGTAATCTTTACCTCAAACAAACAAAATTATGCCTTTTATAGGTGCTCTAGCTAAAACATTACAAAATATTGAAAATGTTTATGAGGGAGACATTTTTATATCGTTCTATTTGGTTTTTAAATTTGAATGGAACAGAAAGTAAGGAAATTTTACATAGATGATAATTACATGCCTTACATAATTTTTCATATATTGATGATAGAAAATATCTTTATTTTAAAAAAAAATTTACTTTTTTTCACAGGCATGCTACTAAAATAATTTCCTAAACACTGAAACATTTAATGAGTAATGGATTATAGTTCAGCTTTAGATATCACTGCAGATTTCAAAAATCATTATTGGTTTTAAAATGTTTAACTATGGTTCTGGGAACAGAAATGATGGTTTCCAACCAACACTATACAGTTTTATAGACTTATTCAAAGAAAACTAAAAATTTTGAATTTGTATATATGTATGCAAAACACAGAAAATAAAATGCTGAAACATTTAATGAGTAATGGATTATAGTTCAGCTTTAGATATCACTGCAGATTTCAAAAATCATTATTGGTTTTAAAATGTTTAACTATGGTTCTGGGAACAGAAATGATGGTTTCCAACCAACACTATACAGTTTTATAGACTTATTCAAAGAAAACTAAAAATTTTGAATTTGTATATATGTATGCAAAACACAGAAAATAAAATGCTGAAACATTTAATGAGTAATGGATTATAGTTCAGCTTTAGATATCACTGCAGATTTCAAAAATCATTATTGGTTTTAAAATGTTTAACTATGGTTCTGGGAACAGAAATGATGGTTTCCAACCAACACTATACAGTTTTATAGACTTATTCAAAGAAAACTAAAAATTTTGAATTTGTATATATGTATGCAAAACACAGAAAATAAAATGCTGAAACATTTAATGAGTAATGGATTATAGTTCAGCTTTAGATATCACTGCAGATTTCAAAAATCATTATTGGTTTTAAAATGTTTAACTATGGTTCTGGGAACAGAAATGATGGTTTCCAACCAACACTATACAGTTTTATAGACTTATTCAAAGAAAACTAAAAATTTTGAATTTGTATATATGTATGCAAAACACAGAAAATAAAATGCGTCTAACGAACAATAAATAAATGCTCACCTTCGTTCTTTTTCTATTTTTGGTGAACTAGGAGAAATCTCTGTTCTCTTTTCACTGAAGTTCTTATGAGATATTTTTTTCTGCTCATCAACAGGAAGTTTTTCGGAGGATCCAAGAGATGATATAACAACGTTGTTTCTATTGATCTTTAACTTTTTACGAGGGGGATCACTAGGTAAATCAGATTTTTGATCTACAGCACCTTTAACATCAGTGGTCAATGACTTGGTAACACCTTTAGCAATTTCTTCAGATATTTGTACATCTCTCCTTTTATGAGGAGGTGGGCTACTGGAAGAAGAACGAGACCTACTTCTTGAAGCTTTTTGATTAGAGCCGATCCCAGTCTGATGAGTCCTACCACTCTTGGAAGTATCAGACATTACTGATTTTTCAACATTTTCTTTGGATGACTTTCTGGTGCTCTTCTCTTGGCTGTGAGAGCTTCTGCTGCTAGAAGTTGAACGCGATCTACTTTTTGAGGTTTTTCGATCAGAAACACTTTCAGTATGGCCTTTTCTAGTCCTAGAATCCTCGGTCACTACAGATTTTTTAGCATTGTCTCTAGATCTTTTTAGAGGGCTTTCTCCTTCACTTTCATTACTAGAGGGAGAACGAGATCTACTCTTAGAAGTCTTCCGACTAGAGACAGGCTTTCGATCAATTCTGGAGAATTTATCCACAATTCTTTTCCTCCTCTCTTCTTTCACAGGGCTTCTTTCTCGACTTAGGCTGCTAGACGGAGAACGTGATCTACTTTTTGAAGTTTTATGATCAGAGCTACTGTCAGGATGAGGCTTTCTAGTATCCCTTGAAGCATCGTACACAGATGATTTTTTTAAACTTTCTTTAGGTGGTTTTATGAGACTTTTTTCTTCACTGCTAGAAGAAGAACGAGATCTACTTTTTGAAGTGTTTTTATCAGAGCTACATTCAGTATGACGAGTTCTAATAAGCTTATGAGCATCAGAATCGCGTAGTCTAATGTCTTGTTTTGATGGTTTTACAGGACTTTTCTCTCTACTCTTCGAACTCCGGCTACTAGCCATGGTTGGAGAACGTGATCTACTTTTTGAAGACTTTTGATCATAACTACTCTCACGTTTTCTAACAATCATAGAAGTATCAGGTACAGTCTGGTTTTTTACATCTTCTTCAGATTGCTTTAAAGGACTTTTCTTTCGGCTCTTAGAATCGTGATCGCTAGGGGAAGAACGAGACTTACTTTTTGAAGTTTTTTCATCCAAGCTACTTTCGTCGTGATGTTTCTTCTCAACTTTTGAAATATCATGTTCCACTGATTTTTTGGCACTCTCTGTAGATGGTTTTTCGGAATTTTTATTTTCGCTGGCAGTGGGAGAACGAGATCTACTTTTTGAATCTTTTCGTTCATAGCTCCTATTAATACGATATTTTTTGGCAGCCCTTGAAGCATCAGGCACAGAAGATTTTGTAACATGTTTTTTAGGTGGTTCCACGGGGCTTTCTTCTCTACTTGGTGAACTATTTTTACTACTCGGGGAAGATGAACGAGGTTTACTTTTCAAAGTCACAGAAATTTGTTTGGGTTCTTCAATATGTTTATCAATCTCTGTGACAGGTACATCTGATTCAGGTGTTTTTTTTTTCACATTTTTAAAAACTTCTTTAGGTAGTTTTTTAGGAGTTCCTTCTTCACTTTGAGAGCTGTTGCTGCTGGAAGAAGAAGAGCGAGATCTGCTTTTATGAATCTTAGACTGTTCGACAGAAATTTTAATTTTTGGTTGCCTTTTTTTTCTACTTCTGCTTGACCCAGAACTTTCCTCACTGCTGCTATTAGTATGTGATTCTGGACGTTTATCACTACTTTGAAAGCTTTTTTCTTTTTTTCTACTAGTCTTTTCCTCCGAATCAATGATTTTTTTATTCATTGACTGTTTACTTTTCTGAAGAAATGTTGACTCCCCTACAATATCTGATACTGTATTTTTATGGTCTGGTTTTTTTGATTCCATAACTGACATTTTTCTCTTGTTAGATGTATCATCTAACACAGACTTTTCTTTAGAGCGAGACTTAGATCCAGAATTCAGACCATTTCTATGAATATCATTGTCTGAATGACTGTCTTTGTCACTATCATTTGTAGGGAGAGGTGTCAAAGTCTCTTTCTTTGAAGTTGCTTTGGCAGCAGACTTTACAATGCTACTTGGACTATCCGGTAATTGAATGTCAGATAATGAATAAGGCACCTAAAATGTTAAAAAAAGTAATAAAAATATAATTCACATAATAAATATCTTCTCAGTTTACAAATTTAGCTTAAGACTGCTTCACAAAAACAGTTACTGCTCTACAGATTAATGCAAATATTTTTTGAAAAACTTTAAGATTTTCTTATTTTTTAATCAAGAACAACAAATAAAATTACAATAGGAAAGTTTATAATCTTTTCTTATTAAGCATAAAAAATATATGAAATAGTGATGCAAAACATCACCAGAAATTTTGACCATAGAAAGTTCTTTTCTATATTTGAAATTTACATTGGTTTTTTTTACTATAAATATAGTTCTTCTTCAAGATCAAATAAAGGTTATGCTATTAAATTATAGCCTTTAATCATATCAAACAAAACAAAACTCATTACAGAGTGCAACAAAAAACCTGAACTAAGATTCTTAAAATATAAACTTCATCAAAAATTAAACAAAATATAACAAATCGAAAATACCTTAGCGTTAATTTTTAGTCATCTTTTTTAGCAGATGCACAACAAAATATTCCTTAATGCAGCAAAGTCAACAAAATTCCTTGACTCTATTAAAAACAAAATGCCTATAACTAAAAATGAGTCTCAGCCAATCTACTAAGATTCTGCGCATCACCTCAAATTTAATTCAAACATTCTTAGTTTATCCTCGCAGTTTAGATAAATCAGGAAAAAAATCTAGGCAATTTTTTATTCGCATTGCTTCGAAATTAATTAATTTTAATTCTAATCGAAATTAATTAATTAATGTTTTAATTAACAACAACCAGGGCTCGAAAAAGCGACGGGTTAGTTTCAAAGGAGGACGGGTACATTGTTGGACAAGCCGTCCTCGGGGACAGGTAAAATTTCTCAGTTTTTGCGACAGTTTTTGCAACAACCTAGCAATAGCTTAACCTTCAAAAATACCAGTGCAGTGAACTCAGGACAAATTTATACTGGGCAAAAAAAAAAAGTGAGCATTAAGCATTTTCCTCCCACTCTCCCTATCATTACACTGCAATTATTTGAGTGCACAAGTGCAAGCTAAATCTTACATTGGCAGTAGAACCGGGCGATATACTACGAATTATGGATTTCACGGATACATCTCCACACTGAGACTAATTTTTAGTTTCTTGAGAGCATCAGCATTCTGATTTAAGGCACCAATATAAGACGCTTGCGATTCAACAGGTGAGGATCTTTGACTGTGCTAACGCTGGCAACGATGATTTTGATTTCGTTTAGCTTGAAAAACGACGTCCATTTTGTGATGTTGAATGGCTGACGAACTGAATCGGAAATTGTGGCTTTGTGCGATGATCAACGTCGAAAACAAGAACTTAAGGCATAGTTTCCTAATGCATCTCTTTTTTCCTTTGGGGATTTTAATATTTCCTGAAGATTATTTTCAGTAGGACTTAATGGTATTTTGCAATCAAAATGCATTTTGTTTCGTCGGGAGTAAACCTTTCTTGTTAATTACCTTCAGTGGGACTTCTGCTACTTAGCTTTCATTGCGCATCATTTTGTCTGTCGGGATTTAATGTTTCTTGTCAATTATTTTTAGCAAATCTACTCTTACTTTGCAATCACTGATATTTTGCTTGATTTTTGTTCTGAGCTCAATCTATTAACAAAAAGAAATTACGAACAAAAAAAATTATTTTTCATTGTTTCTTTTACTCAATTTTTTCATTTCAGGAGATACAATTTAATAGCAGTATTTTGTATTTAAGTAATTTATACTTTTAGTATGTGATATAATTTTCCTCTTCTTTTATAAAAGTTTTACCTTAGTAAAAATTTAAAGTTAAAGTGTTCATTACTTAAAAGTACAAAACATTATATACAGGGTGCGTAGCCAAATTATTCAACAAAAAATAAGCATCTTTTAAGCACTCAAATAATATTTTTAAGCACTTCAAAAAAATATAATTAGGTAGAGTTGGAAAGTTTTTGACAATTGACGGTCTTATCTGGTTTTAATCGTCATGTCAAAAAAAAAAAAAAAAAAAAAAAAAAAAAAAAAAAAAAAAAACCTTTTGGGCTGAATTGAACAATGTGAACAGTGTATTTCTGCGTAATTCGTAGCGAAAATCAACAGGGTAAAGAAAAAATATCATTTTAGAAAAGTGAAAATTAAGCACTTTTTAAAAACAGCAAAAGAAAAATGCACCTTAAAGGGCTTTTAAAAAATGAAAATAAGCAGTTTTTTAAAAATGTTACGCATCCTTATATATACACACATTAGGGAGAACACAATAGTGTTTTCCCTAAGCGTTAGTAGAAGGTCAGTCCGCCATGCTTTCCCTTTTCATTTATATCCAGGGTAGCTACTCAAATCATGTTTCAAATGCCCCTGATTTTTTCAGGTAAAAATCTTACAATTTTCAGGCCAGTGTGTTTTTTTCTGCAAAAAGGCAGGATGGGTGCAAGAAAAGTATCAATATTATAAAGTATTTTATTTAACATGTTATTTTTTTTAATGTATCATATGGAAAAAATATTTAGACTAAATTTATTTTAACAATTTGGCAAGATTTTGTTTTTATTTTACAATGTTTTGGTACAACATTTATTTTTAAAAAATTAAGCTTTGGAGAAAATATGTTTAGCTTGTAGAATATAATGTTTTTATTGAATAATTTTTTCCCCAGCTTTACATACATATTTTAATACATAAATTTAAATTTATTTTATTTTAATATTTTTTTTTCTCTTTTCATTAATCTATCATTTTCTATATTGCAATATTTTTAACTTAATATAATATATGTGTGTGTCTATATATATATATATATATATATATATATATATATATATATATATATATATATATAAAAAGCTGAGTGATATCTGAAAAAGATCAAATACTTACAGCAGATTCCATGCTTACAAGTTTATATTCCGATGAAGTGTCCACGATACTGCAAAAGAAAATAATGATTTTTTAATTCAAGGAAAAAAAAGCTAGTTAATGCTTTAAGGGGACAAAGTATCCAATCATGAAAAAATTTTTAACTTTTTACCACATACTTTAAATCGAATGAATTATGTCAATTCGAGAGACTTGTAACAAACACCAACTTATTAAAATTTTAATTAAGGTAATTTTTTAAAACTTTACATCTTACACAAATTTTATTAAGTTTTTTACAACTGTTCTATGTTTCTTAAAAAGACTCTTAACGTGTGCATAAGAATTAAAATTTACTTAAACAAAAAGATATTGCGATTCTTTTTTAGCAAATTTCAAAACAAGACAGAAATAAACCAAAAAACGACTTAATAAAAACCATTTTTCTTTCAAAGACTGTTTTCTATTTTGTTTACTGTTTCCTTTTATTTTATGACAGCTGTATTTCAATCACATGACACACCACTTATAACTTTCAATTTAGTTTTTTTTTTCAGATTTTTTTTTTTTTAGTTTCTTGCGGACACTGTCTGGAAGCTGCCAAGATTTTGCAATTATTTTGCTACAGGCAGGCATGAAAGTTGACAAAAATAAAAAAAAGTTGAAAGTACATTTATCTTACTCATAGCTGCCTACTTGTTAAAAATAAAAGTAGGAACCAATCAGGGGTAATTATAAAGCAAAGTGAAAAACAAAATATAGATATCAAAATATCCAGATATTTATAAACCATACACACTTCATATATAATTTTTTGAGTTAACAGTTTTAATTAAATTACTTGTAATGAAGAATATCAAATCTAATGAAGAAAATCACATCTTAATAGTAACTGGTCCAAGAATCGCGATATTGGATTTTAAAATCAGTGGAATATAAATTGCGGTATTGGATTTTAAAAATACGAAAATTCAAATTGTGATGTTGAATTTAATGCGTAAATAATCACGATGCATAGTTATTAGATCGCGCAAAAATGAATTGCAATGAGTAGTTTTTAAATTGTCCATAAATACAAAAATTGATGTTTGATATTACAACCACATGATTACGAATCGCAATATTGGATTTTAAAAATGCGTGAATACAGATCACGATATTGGATTTTCAAATTGCGTGAATGGGAATTGCAATGTAGGACTTTTAAATCATATGAAAACAAATTACAATACATAACTTTCAAATCAGACACAATACGAAAATCGATAATAAAATTGCCTGATTAAGGATCTTAATATTAGCAGTTTGTGACATAGATCCAAATATTTAAAATCAGCCACAATAAAGAAATCAAATTGGCAGAAGAATCATGTGCATGTAAATGTCTAGTTAGAGTTTTAGCATAAGTTTCAAAATTTTGTTGGAGTTCAAGTCCTCAAACCAATGGTTTTGATTCGTGGAAAAATCACATGCCCTGCTCCTAGTTCTTAGGAGCGTCCTGGGTCAAAAGAAAATTGGCATATAGAGTAAAAAGGTGCTACAATACTGAAAAATGAGAACATTTTGACCTAAAGTCATATTTTAGGAACAAGGTGATCTAACAAATAGGATTATCTGAGGAACAAGATTACCTGAACAAATTAGAACAGTTGGCAACTATGACGCACCACGTTAAAAGGACACAAGTAAACGAAAACAAACATGTGCATGGGCAAAAGCAGAAACTGTCAAAAATAAGGAGGTGTGAAGCCAAGAGAACTATAAGGAACGCACATGTAAAATCAATACCTGTCGAACCAATATAGGTAGTGGAAACAAAACTGCTTGAGTACTCAACAACCAAGAACATCATCTTTTCCGCTCTGCAGCGGAAGTGCACAGGCCAAAGCTCTATCAATTTTCTTCTAGTGATCATCCTTTCCCGGCAAGCTACTACAGTAGGAAGGAAGTTTGTTCCAAATCCGATTAGCAACCGGGTAGCATGAGTTTCGGCAACCATGGTGGAGGGGGCTGCTTTAATAATTGGACTTCCCAAAATTTTTTATTTTTGGAACATGGTCGAAAGCTTTAAAAATTGAGAGAAAAAAGTGGATTTATGCTTTATCACGGAAGAATTTCATCCCCGCACAGATCACACGGAAATCTCTTCATCGATTACACAGTAAAATTTGCGGTTATTAGAGCGGACGCTACCTTTTGCCGATATCGAGTTAGGCGAAAATGGTGAACAGTATAATTTTAAAGTACGAAAATGGTTCACAGAATCATTTCAAAGTACCAACAAAAATTATTAGAACTGATTAAAATTGTTAGATAATTATGATTCACACAACTTTTCCCTTTTTATATACTTTGGTGGAAAGCTTTTTTATTGGTATCTGCATTAAAATAATAACTACGTTTTGGCGACTTGTGAGCAATACAAATTAAAAAAGCGGCCTATTACAAATTAAAAAACAGCACAGAAAAAGACTAATTTGGAGGATATAACAAGAAGACATCCTCAAGCAACTCTTAATTTATTCTGAACAGGTGCTGATATAAACCCTCTTCAAATACTCTTTTTATACTTCATTTAAACTTGATTAAAATATAGTTAAGTCTAATAAGATTGATTGATTAAACTCAAATAGCAAAAAACTATGGCAAATTTTTCTTTCCACGTTTAACTCATGGCTGAACAAAGCCATGCAGAATCCATTAATACTTTAAATACTATGAACTATACTTCTATGAACATTCAGAGAGTTTGCTTCTATAATTAAACTCCCTAAAAATTTAAACACTTAGTGAAGTTTGAAATATTTAAAATGGGTTAATTTAAAACAGACTCAAAATGGATACAGTTTTCAACTGAAGGTTAAACAATGAGAAACAGGTTTCATTCAGTGACCAGGAACAGGTTTCATTCAGGAACATTCATTGACCAAATTATTTGCGATTAAAACAGCCATTTTCATATTATTACAACAAATTATTATTACCCAATTATTATTATTTCATATTATTACCCAAACACATTATATTTTAGAAAGAGCTTAATATCGATTGTTATACAATCGATATGGTAACTCCAGACAATTTTCTGGTAACTCCTAAAATAAAAACTCTTAGTTTCAACCTACCAGCTAATGTTGCATTCAGGATTTACTTAAATTCAAAACACAAGTTTAAAGCGAGAAATAAAGTGCACAAAATAACAGATGCGATTAAAAACATTAGGAAGACTTAAGTTAAAAATTTCAAATCATTAAGGCTTGTGTAGAAACAAAATTCGAAAATAACCAGTGAAACGCTATGCCTGATATGCACACGTCCAATAAAAAAAAATTAAATTACTCCACATATGCTCAAGAAAGCGTATATATAAAAAAATATCGTTACAAACTGCTAAGAAGCTACGTATTTTAACATTTTGCTCGTATTATTCAGCACACACACATATTGATTACATTACATAAGGGCCACAATTGCGACAGTTTTATTTCTATCAAAGCATTTTAATGGGAATGTATCCACACATGTTAAACAATGCTCACATAAAATAGAACTAATAATTAATTAACAGCAGACACCTAATTAACGAACATTTTTTTAGAGGAGTAGGTTGACGAATTGCATGCCGGTAGTATTAACTTCCGATCAAATTACGCGACATTTAAAGATACTTATTACATTTTTACACTTAAAATGATTTAAATAATGACAGTAATGCTTACCATAAACTTTATCTAGAATTAAACAATAACAGAAAACAAATATTCCAACTCGATAACTCTTTACCACTACTGTTGCGCATAACAAAACAAGGTTACAGTTACGGTCATGGAGTGCAATATCATGTTTTTAATTATCGTCATGTAATATCTTTTAATTTTTTTTTATTTACGAATAAAATAAAAAGATATGCATAGTAAATAATTATAAAATTTATGGATGACATAAAAATGATGGAAAAAAAACAAGAAATATTTATCAGTTATTGCAATGCATAAGATCTGCGCTTATAACCTTTAAAAAAAGCTGGGAAACTCCCTTAGCGAAATTTTAACTTTTTGTCAAATTTTGAAGGTCATCGCGACTTAAACACCCATTTTTTTATTGTTTTTCCCTAAATAGGAAAACCAAAGCACATTTTTTTCCTGTTAAGGAAAGATTTCCGTGTCGTCATCCATATCTGAATAATCGCCAAGTCAGGAAAACTTATGGGCAGCAGCCCAAGAGAAACTAAAAGACATTTGAGAAGGAGATTAAATCGAAAGGTATAACTTGTCGACACCCTAGGGCAAACATCAATATATATATATATATTTTAAAGAGCAGCGTCAAAAGATCTATGAAAGCACTTTCTAAAAGTATCAATGCATTTCGGGCCTAGTATTTTTTATTTTATAACCGTCGTGGAACAGCTGACCCAATTCTCAGGTTTACGACTACTAATGTTCAACTCAGTAGCCTTGTAATTGTGATCCCAAACCAGAAGACAAAGGAACTTCAGGATCAAGTATTGGGAGAAATTTGCCTTTGTTGAGAACTTTTTAATGGAACGAACCCGCATTAGCGTTACATTGAGAGGAAGACCACGAGAACCTCCCACGGTTAGCCTGACGGCAAAGGGACTCTAACCCAATATCTGTCTACCACTGAGGATATTTCACGTCAGAATTGTGATCGGTGCAATCCAGATGTGGATTTGTATTGACCAGCCATTACAGGGATTCAGATCCGGTTCACCTCATTGGAAGGTGTACGCTCTATCCCTTGAGTCATCGTGGCTCTCTCACCTATTATCAATTGAACATTTAGGTTTTAATCTTTCTGAAAAGAGATTAAGCCCCTCCTTGATAAAATTAAATGCATAACTTATTTTGTTCAGCCCTCTACTCGCACTAAACTTTGTTAACTTTTTGGATTACTTGATTTTTACAGATTTTTTATACCCAAAGCTACCTATATATTTGATCCTTTAGCTCAATTTTTAGAGAAGGGCATAAAACTTCATTCTAAAAGTCATGATTGATCTCCCTAAAAGATAACGAAAATGCAGAATTTTTTTTTATTGCTGCTAAATAAGCTATTGTTAAGGCAACACCTTAGAGCTAAATGAGTGTTTAGATGGATGCCTCGAATGTCGCCTTTGGTGGAGCCTTGAGGCAAAGTTTGCAAACTAAATGGGAACCTCTAGCTTTTTACTTCATCAAATTAAATGAAAGTTAGTACAATTAGTCAACATATGACAGGGAATTATTTGAGTCATATCTTAGAGGGAAGAAAATTCAAATTTATACAGATCAAAAACCATTACACTTTGCCTTTTAACAAAACCCCATCCGATGTTGACCAAGGCAAGTTTGCTATTTAAATATCATTTTAAAGTATTCTACGGATATTTGTCCAGTATTCTACAGATGCCGGCACGGTCATCAAAACGCAAACAAGGACACCTAATAAAGAATTGAAATTCATTTTATTGAAATTAAATGTTTTTAGATTTTAATAAATTCCTTTAAACAGAAAAAAAGAATCTAAGAGGTACATAAATATTTTTATAATCAGACAGCTTCTCTGAAACTAGATTCCTGAAGATAAATTAATATGTGAGACTCCAAGTCGACATCATCATAGTTGTAATCGAAAAACATATTTCATCAAGATTTGTATAGCCATTAATGAAACGCCAAATAAGAGAACGAGTTAAGTGTTGTGATATTTAACAATGCTCTCAAGTCACAAGGCACGCTAAAACACCTTTTGGAACAATTATCTTCCTTTATCCATATGGATATTATTGCAACCTCTATTATCTTTTAACCAAACACAAATTATTTTACTATATGGCCAGAGGCCATATCATACCAATTCCTGATCAACTGGCACAAACTATTTGCAAATCCTTTTTTCACTATTTGCAGATCATTTTAACACTTGGATAAGTAGTTCTGGCTGTCTTTTGATTGTGAAAACTGATCGAGGTTTGAATCAAATATGTTCTAAGAATTTTCAAAATTGTAGGGGACTAATATAATTTAGACCATAACTTACAATCCAATTTCAAATGTAATTGTGGAATGCTTTCACAGACATCTAAAGTCTGCGCTTAATTTCTCGAAATAACTAATCGTGAAAATGTCCAGTAATCCTACTGGAGATAAGAATCGCTATCAAAGAAAATTTAAATTCTCCTTCAGCTGAACTTATATATTCTCTATTACAGCTGCTATGTGACATGTTTGAAAACAGAATGCCAACTACACCAATTAACGAATTAATTTCGCAATTATGAAGTCAAATGCAATAATTGACACTGACTGCTACAACAGCACATTCTTAAGAAAAATGTTATGTGCACAGCAATTTAAAAACTGGCTTCTAAGTTCTTCGAGCAGAATAAATTCAACCTCTATTGTGTTCATATAAAGTAATAATAATAATAATAAAAAAAAAAAAAACAGAAAAAAAACCGCAATGAATTCCCTAGATTGCGAGTGAAACTGCTTATTACTTAAAGGAAACAGTTCTAAAAGAAACATGAACTACAGTTATACCAATGAATATAAACAAGTCTGCCAAACAACCGTTTTACATGGACAAGATCTGCTAGACATGTTCGATTTCCAAAAAAATTAAAAACATTCATAACTAAATTCTTCACCCAGTGGCGTACACAGAATTTTTTCAAGGGGGGTGTTCATAATTTTCTGGAACTACTAAAACAAATTCGAGTATGTAATAAAGCACTATTAGTTCCCTAATTTAGACAGCTAGACAATTTTGACTTTTTATTTAGACAACATTGTTTAGTTAAATTTTGATTTGATTTTTTAAATTTTGGAACATAATGTAATATCTTCTGAAAAAAGTCATATAGGTGGGAAGTAACACTTTGAGGGCCCCTTTCACATTCATCAGATTTTGAACGCTAGAAACGTTTTCTTCAACCGAAGTATCACATTTCCGTACAACAGAAAAACTTACATTGGTACTAGATGCTGTCCCCATACTAATTTCAGGTCGTGATTTTTTTTCTCAAAGTAATTAAAAATTGTTAAATTATTGCGTTTTGACATCCTAAAGATCCAAGAGCAGCAAACATATATATATATTGGCGCAGAAATATCCGCTATGTTACGATCTCTAAGTTTCGAGCTGGAATGAATAACTTCAACGAGCACAGTATCACCAATGGTATTGTTACTGATTTCTTCACTAGTCGAAATAGTGGCGATGACGGGTTCGGCGATTGAATGAACTTTTTGTTAAGACAAAACAGATTTAGCGACAGCGGCAGAGATAACTCTAAGTCCGACTAACTAACTCCACTAACTATTCAAGTTTTATCAGAGTACCTATCCAGTGTTGGATATCTGCTCTTTCATCGCAATAGCAATTGAAAAATAAATTGGAGGATGGGAAGGGGGTTGTTGCGTTAACAGTAAGTTAAATCTCAGAATGTACAATAGTTGAAAATCATAATTCTAGTCTGGGTTATACATAACAATAAAATCGCAATTTGATACATAATAATAGAAACAATTGAAGATAAAAGAAAAGTAAATTATTTACACTATTCTAGGATTCCAGAATCATCGCATAAAGACCTCGCGAATGCCAGCCAGTCTCGAAAACTATCACGACTGGCAGGACAGAAAGGAGCCAGTCCGTAACATTATCACGTGAATTTGGTTTCAAAAGTACAACCCTATTATAGTAAATGTTTTTTCAGTATTCTGAGAAATACCGTAAGAAAAAAAAGTAGGCATAAGGCAAATAAAAATATATAGTCTTAAAAAATAATAGCCCGCATAATTTCTATTAAAATTTTCATTTTTGCCATCTTGTCTGAGCTTAAGGGGGGTGTTTAAACCCCTCCCTTGCATCCCCCCTCCACTGTCTTCACCATTATAATTTTGGCTATGAAATTGTGTATGGTTAAATATAGTTTTAAAAAATCGTACTTTACAATTTCTGTAATAATTAAGGTGTGCCATTTTTCATATGATTTTTTAAAAAATTTCTTTTGTAATTCTTATTACATGTTCTGCATTTTCGTATACATAGATTAATTATGTTTACGCAAAATAGAAATTATGGTCAAGCCAGAGCATTCTTAAAAATATCGTTACCCTAAATAGTAGGAGGAACAGAATGTTTTTCTGAAGTGGCTGCGTAAATTGAATAGGAAAGAAAAAAATTTCTATCTTTTAAGAATGTGTTGTTAATGAAAAGAGCAAAATGCTCAAAACTTATTTAAATCTACAATGCCAGTTTAGTTACGATTAAATAACTGAAATGTTTTTTATATACTATTTTTGAAATGTTTTTTATATACTCAGGATTTCCCTATTTATTAATTTAATTACTTATTTCGATTTCAATATTCAGTTATTTTAATTGCCTCGACAAATGTATATTAAGTAAATATGTGGAAAAAAAAAACAGAAAAAAAGTCAAATAAAAGTACCCCTCCTCCCCCCAATTCATATAATAAACTAAAATCTTTTAGAATCTGACAAAAGAAAAAGTCGCTACAATCAAATTTTTAATTCAAAATTTGTTTCAACTTGTTGGCAATTACTTAAAATTTCCATTGTGCCTTTGTGGATCTTGATCGAAGTAGAATCATTTCACATTTGTTGTTAATCAAAAATTATGCTAAAGCTGCATAATGTTATTTGCTTATTTTAATACTAGAAATTTATTCAAATTTTAACAGAGACTTGATTTTAGCAAAATAGGAAACAAAAATTTGCACATTCTGGGTTTCAAGAATTTATATTTTTCAAACTCTCACAGAATAAATGTACACTAAAAATAAAGGACTCCAAAGTTTAAAAGAGTTTACCTCAAATGCAAAAATACAATAGTGAGCTACAAGGAACCTGAAAAAACTTTTTCATCAACCTTACATGACACTTTTCTATAATAGAAACTGTTGTCATAGTCTGCCTGTTATATACCAACTTATGCTTCTACATCTAAAACATAAAATACAGAGAAAACTCCAAACAATAGGTTTTGGTGGACCAGTGCCTGTGTGACATGTTTTAAGAGGCAACCGTTAATTGAATTTTCAAAGGAATTGCTTGCTCAAAAAATAAAATAATAATTAGAAACAGAAAATTTAATTCATTAAATATTTAAGTTTAATTCAAATTACTTTGTTTATGCATGAGTAATTTCTACAAATTGCATAAAATGAGAGCTAATCGATGATGCATTAGGTACTGCTGGCAATTGTGAATGCTAGAACAAAATTTAATGAGTACCAAGCATGCTTGGGAACTAAACACTGGGGGTTCCGTGTTCAACTGACCACCAGACTTTTCTTTTTTCCTTTTCTTCCAAACGTGGACACGTACCTAGGTTTGCAAAACCCTTAACCGTATAGTCCACGTCTGGCCACTGGTCTAGCTCGCACAAAACACAATACATATGTAAACAATCACATAATACACCACTGCATCACAACCACAAAGCACAATTGCAAAATTCAGAATACATAGGGAAAATGACCACCAGACTGAACATCTGCTCCTGCACCACAGACCCCAAGGTCATGAAAACTGAGAGGGGCACAGTATGTCTTGGCCCTCTAGGGGCTGTCACGCCACTGAGTTCAATTTAGAATAAGATTCGTGTGATTGATGCAGACTACCCATACAAGATGTCGGTTATCTGTAATTGAATTGTCCATGATTTATTTCTGCATGAATGTTCAGAAATTTTTCTTTCACAATCGCAGAAAAATGATGGTCATTATAGGAGAATATTTTTAGTAATGAATAATTGAAATTATTGCAAGATAGAAAATAAAAAGTTAACTTCACGCTAGCAACAAACGGCTATTGTTCAGAAATTGCCAAGTAGAGGTTCCACCATAATATAAGTGTGATGGAATGTTAATTAAACAAGAGTACTAATAAAACTGTCAATACAATTATGAAAGGCTTAGATAACAAAACTAATTGTTGAAACTAGAGTTTAATTAGATTTATAACTTTATATAATTTAATTAGTGGATGATGCTTTAACAAGCCATAGTAAAAAATTCTAAATGCTGACACCTGACTATTTTTATCAATCTATGGATTTAAAGTTGATTTCAATTAGTTTTTAAACATATTGAAAAGAACATTATACAAAATTTATGGCACTGAAACTATGTGTCTGCATTTATAGAAATATAATAAAAATTCAGAAAGTGACAACTGATTATTTTCAAAATGTCATCACCACTTTCAGGAGACAAACTTTGTTGGAGAACTTGATTAACACCCATGTTATAATTTTTTTGTATGAAAAATTGGCTAAAAATGCGGAATTAGTAAGAAATATATATATTCAAGTTTGCATGAGTCATAATTAAACAAACCATTTTTTACAAATTATTTTTATTTTAACCGCTTTTAACTTTTTTTTTTTTGTCTTTCTTGACAGTGAATATTTAATTTAAAAAAATGCTAGGAATCTATAAAATATCTGCAATTTTATTAAGTGTTTATGGCTCTTGTATTTCTTCAAAGAAAAAGAAGTACAGCGAATATATGTTTTTTCCATTGAAATAACATGAAGTATTCTTTTAGTGTTCTATGAGTGTACATTTGCACTCTTGAAGGTATGGCCAAAGTGATAAATAAGCCATTACTCTTAACAGTTGGTTTAAATATTAATTGTTATATATAATGGCTTGATTAAAAAAAAAAAAAAAGATTTGCTGCTCTCAGGCATGAAAGTGAACAAAAATAAAAAAAGCTGAACTTTTACAAAGCAGACACTGGAAGGTGGCTGGGAGGGAGTGTTCTATGTAATATTGTGATATCAATAAGATATATAAAAACATAGCTTCTAACTCTGTTGTGAGATTTTTATTTTAAATTAAAAGTGGCAGAAGCATTCAGACAGTGAAATTTAAATTTCTCTCAAATATAATTTTAAACATCTTTGATTACTAATATATTTAGAGAAAATTAAGCAATATATTAGGCCAATCATCAGTTTAAATTAATTGCCAGTCAATCATTTTAAATTAAAACAGTCGCTAGCTTTCCCCTCAATATCTTCTGATCGATTGCTACTAACAGTTTTAGTCACTTTGACTGTTTTATTTAACCAATGAAACTTGAATTTAATTTTTGCAACAGCATCCACCATACACACTTTATGTCCGCCTTTCAAATTGACTTCCATCGTTAAAATATATTCATCTTACGATGCACCTTGGGAAAAGGACACAAATAAATGAAAAACAAATATGTACAAAGGCAAACGCAAGCAGGAATGGCTAAAAATAAAAGCTAGCAAAGTCGAGAAAACTATAATGTACAGATGCATAAATTCAATACTTGTCGCACCAAGGAGGAAAGCATCGGAACAACACCGGCAGCAGAAATGAAACTGCCTAGAACTCAACAACCAAGAACCTCATCCTTTCTGCTCTACAGCAGAAGTCGCGGTTGTCAAGGCAACGGTGCACCTCCCAAAGATCCACCCATTTTCTCTTGATGGACACTCTGAGTCTACCGCAGGATAAAAAAAATTCGTTCCAAGTACGGCCATCGTTCGGGCAGTTTGATTTTCAGAAGTTATGGGAGGAATGTTCTGTAATAATTGAATAGAAAAAATTAAATTTTTGGAACATTCTCAGAAATTTTAAAAATTGGGAGAAAAAGCGTATTTTTGCAGAATATTTCATCCATGTGCTCTGGAGCATCAGACACAGGGGTATTCTCACATATTCCACTGACAGATCTGCGAAGATTTGTACCAATCTGATTAAAAAAATTAGTTGCGTTTGAACCTTTTTTCTTTATTAAACTAATGTTAAAAGTAGTTGCCAGAAATCTTTAAAAACTACTGGATTATTTTTTTTTTTTGCATCGCACAACTCACAACACAACTTCTTTTAAAAAGTAGTACACTAAATTACAAACTGTGAAAAAAGTAATGACTACAGTAACTTTGCTACTTACCACCAATCAAAAGCATGTATGTTCATACCTGAAAACTAAGAAACAATGCAAAAAAATACAGAAAAAAATATTTACGAGTCTATCGCTGTCTGCCAAATCAGTACTTACGATGCTTTTAAGTTATAAATAAATTGATACTACATTAAAAGTGTATTAATAATATTCAATATAAACTACATACTTGGTTTCAAATGATTCAGAAGATGAATGAACTAATTCAATATTGCTGTCAGGTACTGGTTCAACTTTTTGATAAGATGATGGTGATGGCTCAGCATTCGCTTTACAACTAGATGAGGTTTGACAAGGATTATCTATAATGCTTTTTTCACTAACTTTTGATTTTCCTTCACAACTGTCATCTGTAATAAGTTTACCTGAGTTTGTTTCAACTTCAGCAACTTGTATGTCAGGCTTGACTTGAGTTTGGTCCACTATGTTGGGAACATCTTTGATTTCCTTCTCTGTACTTACACTACACAAATCACTTTCACTTTGTCCAACAACTAACTTATTTGTTGGACAATCGGATACAGTTGGGTTTATATTACTTTCTAGTTTGGTTTTAACAGCTGCTAAGTCGGTGTTCTCAACATTCAGAAAAACACTTTCATCAGAGTCCTCATTTTTTGAAAAAACATTTTTATCTGTGTCTGGTTTTTTTAAAGCACTTTCATCAACGATTTCTTTTATTAAAACAATGTTTTCATCTGAAATTTTATTTTTTGAAATACTTTCCTTTGTATCTTTATCTTCTAAACAACTAATTTCATCAATGTCTTTATTTTTTAAATTTTCGTTTTTTAGCAAATGACTTTCACCTCTTCTAGCTACTTTTGAATAAAATATTTTGTCTTTGCCTTTAACAAAACATTCACCAATGTTTTCATTTTTTAAAGTACATTTATCTATGGCTTCATTTTTTAAAGTACATTCGCCTGGATCAATTTTTGATGAAGCAGTGTTTGTGTCAATTTTTAAAGCACTTATAGTTGCAGCTTCAATTTTAAAAGAATTTTCTTCCGTGCTTTCAGTTTTGGAAGAATCACTTTTATCAGTGTATTCAATCTTTAAAGTACTTTCATCTGTTAATAAAGTACATTTAACTGTCTCTTGAGTTTCAGTTGAAACAGTTTTTTCTATATCTTGAGTTTTTAAAGCACTTGTATTTGTAGTATCTTCAAGTTTTATTGCACTTTCATTTGTATCTTCAATTTTTAATGCACTTTTATTTGTATCTTCATTTTTTAATGCACTTTTATTTGTATCATCAATTTTTAAATCATTTGTATTAGTATCTTCACACTTTAAAGCACTTATATCTTTGTCAATTTTTAAAAACACATTTTTATTCCCGTCGTCAATCTTAGATTCGACAATTTTACTTGTGTTTTCACTTTTTGAAGTATTTTTGTTGATATTGGAAACAATAATATTTTTGTCTCCTTCAGACAAAAAGACACTCCTTTGGTTATGTTTATTATCCAGGTTGACATTTTCAGTACCTTGTATCAATGAATCATTTTTACTTGCTTTACCTTTCTCATTTGCTTGTTTGTTTTTAAGCGGCAAAGCCTGATTTTCGTGTTTTACGCCAGTCACAGAACAGTCTTCTTCAGATGAAACTGATTTTGTAGTGTCTTTTGAACTATTTTTATCATCTCCAGACTTGTCTGTACAAATATCCTGATTTTTATTTGAAATAATAGTATACACATTGTCTCTTTCAATTTTAATTATGTGTCTTTCAATTGTGACGTTACCAGTAGAAGGGGTTTCCTCACTTTCATTTTTTTCTGTTTCTTTCTCAACTTTTTTCTTTTTTGAACTTATTTCTTCTATTGCAACTTTTAAAGTATTTTCACCGGTATCGATTTCATTGCAGCTATCTCCTTCTGGTACAGTATCCTCATCACTACTTGAAGGTTTTTCAACAATTTTAGGAGAAATAATGCACTCTTCTGAGTCACTTTTTTTCTGAGATTCTGAAATTTAAAAAAAAAAAAAAAGGTGAACCATTTGTAAATATAGAACATTTAATTTTGCAGACTTATGTATCAATAGCTGGTAAAAATCGACAAAAAATCATAACTTTGAGAAAACTTGTACTCCATAGCTTTCCTTTTAATTTAATAAAATACAAAATAATTAAAGATTGTTTAATATCTGAGCAAATTTGCTCAATGTACTACCATTTCTTAGTTAAAGAATAAAAGTTATCAACTGTTTGTTATATAAGAATGCAGATAGTTAAAATGAAAAAAATGTCTAACACTCAAAGAGTTAAAAAGCAATTGAAGGTAACTAACTTGAAAACTAAATAAGACACTTTCTAGCCTAGAAATGAACAAAAACTTATTCACAATAGAGAGACAAAATAAGAATAGATAATGGACGTTCTTTAATAAGCCCTTTATATACATAGTGTGAATTTTTGTAGGAGACTAAATTAAAAATAATCTCAGAATATTTTAGAATTCAAATTACCCAGAACCCTGGTAGCAGAAACCCTTCAGCATGGCAGTGGACGCTGCAGTTAATTAATTACAACATCTGCACATTATTTTTCATTTCAAATTAAAAAAGAAACGAAAAAACACTGTTTTTAACCTTTTTAAAATTGTTTCTAATCAAAGTTGAGTTGAGAGAACACCACCAAGAGCAAAAAAAAGAAGAATAAATTTTTTTTTTGTTACTTGATTACAGGCATTTATTGCATAGGGACTTTTTTTTTAAACATTGGTGAATAAATCAAAATAAATTTAAAAGTGTATGATATTTTTATGTACAATTTTTAATACCTTATGTTTACAAATTTTGCCACGTACATGTTAGATTCAGGTGAGTTTTTACAATAATTATATCTGTTTGTCTACCTTGGGGTCACAGGCAAATTTTGTATTTATGAAGATAGTGCTGCAGATTAACTCCCTAAATTCTGCTACTAGACCTAAACTGTAGAACATTGCTTCAAACTGGATCCGTTAACCTGAAAAGTCAGGTGATATGCAAACTGACCATATTGCAATCATCTTGTAGTTGATGATAAAAATGAAGAGTCTAGATCAGTGTTTCCCAACCTTTTTTGTACCATGCCCCACCTAAGCCTTTCTAAAATTCTTATGCCCCCCCCCCATGTAACATATACATAATTTTTAATATTAAAAAATCGAATTGTTCACTTAAGAAACTTAGGAAATTGTTAGCGAAACAAAATAAATTTTCAGATTATATAATGAAAAACTAAAATTCAAATTCGAAATAATTTAATTAAAGATTTTTCTATAATAATTTAATATTTTAATTTAGTGAGATTCTTGCTCTTGATGCTTGCTGCACGTAGATTTTATCTTAGGTTCCAATTTGGTAAGCTTCAGTCTCAAGTCTCCTCGTTGTGTTATATCCAGACGATTTGTTTTTTTTACCAATAAAATCATTTACAGCACTAAATCCACATTCAGCTAAATATGAAGATAACAATATCAGTAATAACAAGATCGGTAACAATAGTTTTCTTGCACATTTGATTGAATTTGGGTATTTGTTTTCCGTTTCCTCACGAAGCCATGCCATCACTCATTTCACATTAAATAAAGTTTTAACTGACTCATCCTTTTGCATTACTGCATGTTCTTCTTGATATATTTGATATATCAGACAAATCCACTAACATGGACTGCAACATCTATGTTGGAAAATAAATTTGTTTTAAATCATAATATCTTTCTTTTAAATCAGCCAATTTCCAGATGATAGATAATAACAAGTAAAGCGGTATCATTTACTTCACATTTTTGGAGCCAACTAAACTGTTCAAAGTTTTTGTTGTTAATATATTTCTGACATAACTCAATAAGGGTAATGAAGCCAAATATCTTCGCTTTTGCATCAACAAGAGTTTTATTTGTTCCTTGAAGCTTCTTATTTAATATATTCAGTTTTTCAAAGATATTGGCTAAATAACTCACAAATGCTTTACCATCGACTGTAAACAGATATTTCATTTCAGGTTTGTCGCTTAAAAAATCCCTAAGTCACATAATATTTATTGACCGCAATTATTTAAGAATTTGCTTTTTTCTTTCAATTTTGTCACCGAAATCTTGCATAGTATTTAAATGGCCCAGAGCAAAAGGTTTAAACTCATGTCGAGTCCATTTTTGAATTGCCCCCCTTAACAATCAAATTGCTTCCCGGTGGGGCGTGGGCCCCACGTTGGGAAACACTGGTCTAGATCCTCCTCAACCACGTGGCCAACAACTGACTGTAGAGGGAATGTTTTGATTTTTTTTCTTTTTTAACTTTTTAATGCCTATAGTTGAAAGAAATAGATTTTTTAAGTATACAATACTTTTTGTTTTACCTACATCCCTCACTTCAAAATGTTTTACTTAAATAAAAAAAACTAATTATGTGTGCATATCATTATTTTTTAATAATTATATTAATTTAAACAATAATTTAAACACTAATAATTAATATTTCAGAAACCTTCAAGTTCCACTAATCTTTTCATCTCTTTCTGCTCAGCGAAAATCTTCTGCTGTTGAGCCAGATAGCGCTGTACAAATTCATTTTGTTGAGTTGCAGCATCTAACTACAATGAAAACAATAAATCTGAATAAAATTTATCAATACATAAGTATTTATTTAATTACTATAATAGAATTCAGGCAAGCCATGCAATTAAAGCAGTTCCAAAAAAGAAAGGAAAAAAATAGAAAAGAAAAAAACTAACAAGAAAAATTAATAAATGCAGCTAAATAAAAGCATTAAATGTTTATTTAAGCAAGGCAACTTATCTCCACGTGTACTTACTTCTTTCTTTAGCTCACAATCTGTAAAGAAACAAAAATGATTAAAATACAGAACTCCATATTATTTACAAAATCAGATTAAAGCAGGGTTGGAAAAAATGCATGTTTTAAATAATTTAATTACTTTTTTAAAAATATTCTATACTTATATCGCAAAGAAAGTGTTTAATGGACATAGCACTTTGATTATATATTTTCAGAAAAGTTCTTAAAAAGTAGGTTCATTCTATTTTATAAACGTATAAATTTTGAAAATATATTTTATTAGTAATAAAACAATTATTATGTACTTTAAATAAGGAATGATTTCAGAAAATTCAATTCAATTTTTTACGGTGGAGACTATTTTGTTAATAAAATTAAATAGACTGACAATCTTTGGTGCCCAAAATTTCATACCTCTTTAAAAGTTAAACAATTTAGAAAGATGCATTAAATAGTTTAGATAGGAAAATAGAAACTGAATTCATAAATATACTATTTAAAGATTTATTATCTTTTCCCTCATCATAGAAGTGGTAAAACAAAAAAATAATAGTAATAGTAGATAAAAAAATATATAATTTTTGTAAAACCCTCATAAATATTATTTTAAACCAGAAACTATTACCAAAAAAAAAAAAAAAAAATTATAACTTTCCATTTTTGTTAAATGAAAAATATTTTTACTTATTTCTCAATAAGATAATTTAATTAACAAGAAGCACCACATCACAAACTAAGTTTGATGAGAGACCAAGAAATATTCCCTCCCCCTAACTGACACTAAATACATAGCAAAATGGATTTATTAAATGGGATGATGAGAATAGGGTATAAGACCATGTTCACAGCAATATGTAATAGTTTATGAAGAAGTTTCTAAATAGATTAAATTTGCTAAAACACATGGAAAAAAATTTTAATGCCAGAAATAATCAATAATCAAGCTAGAATAAACTGATTTAATTAAAAACTCATTTTTTTCAACATTATATATTTTAGATATTTACAAAAGGCTGCAATATTTTATAATAAATGTAAAAACAAATATCAAAAAATGAACTTATAATTACGACGAACAAATTGAAACAGTGAGTTAGAAAAAAAACTGTTTAGGTGTGATAAAAAAAACTTGAAAAACAATAAATTATGAAAAAATACACACCAAGTTTATAAGCAGTTTTATTTGATTAAAATAGATCAAACCTCCAGTAAAAAGATTCACTAAGTTTATAAGCAGTGTATATTTCTACTGAAGGCTTGAAAAAAAGTTAAACTTAAAAAACACTAAATTATGAAAAACATTAACTTATGAAAAATATATACAAAGTTTAAAAACAGTTTTATTCGTATAAAATAGAACAAACCTCCAGTAGATTTCCTTTCTTCACAAAGCTTTTCAAACTCTAATTGCTATAAAGTAAAATACATTCAATAACTAACAAATTAGTTTAATTTTACATTGGAATGAATAAAATCCATTAATTTAAGGAAAATCATACACAGATGGAAAATCTTTTTTAGAACAAAATTATATAAACATTCTACAAAAATTAGTAAAGGAATACAAAATAATCACCAATTCAAAGAAGAAAAATATTTTGGTATTTTCTTTTGTACTAAATTTAAAATTTTTTTCTTTTTTACTAAAAAGAAAAACAATCATTCCCTATAATCCCGAAGAAAAAAAAAATTTTTAATTAAAAAAAAAGGTCAAAGGGAGTTTTTTTGAACAAATCCTGTATTTTTTATTTGATTACAGAAATTTCCAATAGATATGTAGGTACATAATCTGGACTTAATATAATTCTAATTGGTTAAATTAGAATTGTATTAAGTCCAGATAATGTAAGTAACAAGAGAGATTGTGTTTATGACTACCGTAAAAGGAAGATAACCATAGTGCATGACTGTTTTCAGTTCTTGTGCTTGCATTAAATTTAAACTAGCAGTTTGCCTGCGTTATAATTATTGTTTTCAAATACTTAAAGGTTGGATGAACTATCTCTTTAAAAATAGTATACATACATACTTAGTTTAGTTTAAATGCACATTTTTTACCATTCTCGATCTTTTCCTTTAGAAACTTTTGATTCAAACACCTGTGGTTATGTGTTTCAACACCAAATGTATTCACACAATATATCACAATTGAATAGACAATGCTTGTTCCAATACTACTACTGGAATAATCTATCACTGAATGATTTTTGCAAAAAAGTCATTGTGTGCTCAGAAGATCAGCCCTTCTCCCTTTCAGAAAATTACAATCTTTGAAGGTGTTTGGATAAAAAAGTTAGCTGTTCAAATATATATAATACATGAAATTTATATAAAAAATTTAATTATGAAATTTAAATTTTCAAAAAAAGTTTTATCAGGGAAAATTTTCAAAAAATTTCGGAAATTTTTTTCTTCTTATTTTGGCATTTTTTTTACAAATACTTGTACTTTTCCGGGAAAAAAAGTAGGAAAAAAACAAGGCAAAAGTACAAGATTTAAAAAGTAATGAAGTACAAGTAAAAGCTCATACTTATTACTTTCGTTGTAAGTAACAAAAGTAGAAACGATGCTTTTGTTTTGTTGCGTGGCAGATTTAATTTTTAACATGCAGAAAATATCTCGGAAATTTATAGTAGATTGATACAACTCACTGCTGCTTCATATACAACACGAGATGAACAAAACAAGAAAATGGATCTTCAATAAGTACTCAAAGACAAAAAAAAAATCATTGCAAGGGTCTTTCACTTGGACATAATTGATGAAGAAGGTATTCCAACAGCAAAAGCTAAGAGGGAACAAAACGAGTAAGCAAATATGCCACAGAAAAGTATTTTGGATTGCCCCTGAATGTGATGGCAAAGGCACAGCTCCTTTTTTCCCAAGACTATAGTTAATTCCCAGGCAATATAGATTGTAATAATCTTTAAATGGGGATATGAAACAGTCAATAAACAGTAGTATCAAAATACTGATACGGCCCAGCCCTATTTGTTACGAGATATACTCCATGAGTCAGTCGCCTTTTGTGATTTTTTTCTTTCTGGTGTGCAACTGTCCAGAAGTAACCAAATATTGCTGAATACTCTGACGCAGGTAGTATGTAGAAATCTACCCCAGTTGTCGCCTAACTGGTGCATTTTTTTAATAGTAAATTTGCGATTACCTCCTGATAACTATTTTGGTTCAGTTAATCATGGGGTACATTTCAATATTGGTATCTGTTAGAGCAAGCTTTCTCTTACCATCCAAAAAATTTAAAAGAAAATATGTTGCGGCTGCAAGTTTCACCTTTCACAGTTCTGTGATGTCGTTTATAGTTTCTTTCAGGCCATTACACAGAAGTCACAGGAATAAAAAAGGATAGGGTGCTTTCTCACAGGAAAGTGCACTCACCGGTTTTAAAATTTATGAAAATGTGTAATATATGTAACGATTGAATTTGATGTTCAATTTTTAAATTACCCTCTTATACTATTTAATATGTATATTTCATAAATTATAAACCGTGTTAGAGTATATTATGCGGGTCTGCTCACTTGTTATCAAAATAACTGAACAATTGTAAACTGTTGAAAAAATAATTAAAGGCAAGCTTGAAGACGATCTCTGTGTATAAATTTTTTTCGAGGAAAAAAAAGGATTAATTGATAATCAATTTGAATTTTAATCTAAAAGTTAAGAGAAAATAAACATTTAAACATGCATTTTTTAAAAAAAGGTAATTTATTTTAAAAAATAGGATAGTAAAATTTATAATTACTGAAAAGCTAATTAATGCATTCCCCTCCCTCCCAAATAAAAGATGTCAATATCTCTGGGGCCAAATATCATGGGAATTTTAACTATATAACTAGACAACATAAGAAAAATATTACTAAAATGAAATAATGAAATTAATTCTATAATTATCAATAACTAAATAAATCAGAAATGGACTTATCATTAAAACAAGCGGTTAAGAAAACAACCTTTGCCTGAAAAAATAAATTAAGACAATGTTTTTAAGCAGGGTTGGCAAGATTTTGCCGCAGGTGGAAAAAACCATGGTAAATACCGGTAAAAACCGTCCTGGCAAAAACAGGTTTTTGCCACGCTAATTGGCAAAATGTGTGCAAAAACCTATATTTTCCAAGATGAGAGGACAAAAACACATTTTTGATGCAAAATTATTCCTAAAATTGAAATATATACTATAAATATAAATAATTACAAAAATTAACAAAATTATTATTCCATAATTAAATCATAATGTAAAAATATATCATTTTAGTAGTTTAAAACATTATTGATTGGAAAATTTGTGATTATTCTCTTTTTTCCAGTGAAATGAACTTATTTTAAATTAAATTTAAAGCATAAAATATCTATCAACATGTGTAGTTAATTATTGTACAAATAATAATTTTTTATAATAAATAAAAATAATAATATTATACAAATAATATTTATTTATTTGTAAAAAAGCATTTACTTAAGGATTCTAAAATGAAAAGAGGTCAAAAACTTTCAATCTTTTAAAAATTATTACCCTTATATTAATTATTAATATGTTAAAAATAATTTTTTCATGTAATGTATCAAAATTATTATTCCTTATGATTGATTTAAATTTGTTTCTAGCATTTTGTAATAATATTTAATCAGCAATTTAGATAATTTGGTTTTTGCCGGTTTTTACCAGGTTTTTGCCACTGTCCTGGCAAAAACCCCTTTTTGACGGCAAAAACTCCAACCCTGTTTTTAAGGGATGGTGGCTTATTTTTACAAAAAGGGCAAGGACAGTGCTTTAATAGGGATCAAAGGGCAGGCAGGGCAGACGGCCCTTCTAAAAACGCTTAGACACAGCAGTAAAGTAGATTCTAATACAGAAATCATCACTCACAAAGCGGCTAACTCACTTTTAATAAGGAAGTTTTACAAATAATTTACCCTTAAATTTAAGCCAGTAGTCATCACAAGATCTCAGGCAAACAACAAAATACTAATTAAATAATTTTGAAACAGAATAAAATCTTTTAATGCATATCAAATTATTTGTGATCAATAGTCAAACAATATTTATCACTTGTCGTAAGTCCTGGATTGAGACGAGATCCCCAATTAAATATTCAATATTTTTTTACAAAGCAATTTTATTTTCAGGATAAAAGACAATTTTGTTTCATACTTAAAATCTTTGAGATTTAAACAAAACGTATATGAACTTTAATAGTTATCATACTGTGCTGAATATTAAGACTGTGCCAGAATATTAAACAACATTTTATTTTAAGAGGTTTCTGCTGATATTTCAGTAACATGATCTGTTATGCTAACTATAATTGTTTATGGGCAAAATGGAAAATTTACAATTTAAAAAAAAAACATCTAGTGGAGTGATATTGAGAGATAGCGATAAAAAGGATTCTGGGGGTAGAGATATCAGGGTGATTTTCGTATCGTGATCTGTGGCAGAATAATTGCCAAGTCTTGGAAACTTCCGGGCAGTGACCCACGCGAAACTAAAAAAAACATCGCAGAAAGGGACCAACTCGAAAGGTATAACTCGTAGTCACCCTCGGGGAAACATCTACATGTTTTTTTAAAACAATTTGCAAGTTTAAAATCTATTTGGCATCTTGGCGATTGTAGTTGGTGAGACAGATAAGGAAATATCCCCAATTTTCAGACAACAACTAGTGAGAAACTAAAAATATTTTTAAAAAAACACCACCTAAAGGGATCAACTGAAAGGGTAGGTATAGCTCGAGATATAGCCAAACACAGACAAATCGCTAAATATAAAAAAAGAAAAAAATTTTTTAACTATATGGTCATTTCATGTATTTTTAAAAAGTTTAAAATCAATTTGGGGCCGGCGATTATAGCTAATGCAACGGATTACGATACGAAAGTATCCTCAAGTATGTCCTCTTCTGTGATTTTTTTGTTTTATTTTTTAGTTTCTTGTGGACCACTGCCTGAAAGTTAAAAAACTAGGCGATTATTTTGATAGGGAATAGATAAGATATGAATAGATACGATAGTTAAGTCATCGCGAGATTTCATTTCATATATCGCTTTTTGCTGATTAAAAGGGCGGGAAGTTGCAAGAATATGAAAATCTTCAAATATACCAGAATTGTAATCTAATCCTCTTTTTTGATTTTTTTTAACGCTTCGAGTCTAAAAAATTTATATAATATTGACGTTTTGATAATCGTTAATGCAATTTAAAAGTATGGTAAAAAGTATCAAATGGTATATTTAAAAAAAGTAAATATAAGATTGATCAATTAATGAAAAATAATCTACTAAATAAAAAAAATCATTGAAATGCTTTTAAAAATGTTATTAATAATTATTTTTATTTTGTTGACTAAATAGTTGACTAACATAATTAGCAGTTGGTAAATTTAGGCTTACTTGTTTCAATCGTTTAATTAGATCTTTTTTGCTTCCGCTCTTCGACAAGCCACGCTTCTCTAATTCTTGTTTTAAATCAACAACTCTTAGATTCGCAAGATTTTTTCCATCTAACGATATGGAAAGTTCTTCTTCCATAATCATCAAGTTATAAATTTAGGCTTAACAAAACAAAATATAAATAAAACAAAACCAAAACAAATATTACGCAAGATATGATTTCAATTCCGTTTCCATAGCATGATTAGCACACTTGTATACAAAGCGCTGATTGGTCGACAATAACTAATGCCAGATTCAGAATGTTTTAAGGCCAAAAATGTGATTTTGTCTAGGGTGCTGTTCATTTGCAGCGACTATTGATTAAATAGATACATTTTATTGGCTGATTTCAGCATCGTTGTCACTTAATCGTTGTTCATGTTTACAAGATTTGACACATCACATCAGTCTTTTTCAGTGACTTTGAGCGCGCATGTGTATTTTTTGCAGCCGGAGTGCGTAGACAACTTACAATTTGCTTTATTGTTGTTGTTGTAGTTAATTTGTTGTAGTTAACTAGAGCTGCACGATGGGCTATTGGCGACTGTCTGGGAAGAACACCTGAGGATGATCCGAAGACATGCCATCACAATTTTGATCCTCTGCAGAGGGGATGGCACCTCCACTTCGGCAGCCCGACGACCTAATTTACTTTATTCAAAAAAATATATATATATCAATTATCTCAAACTAACTGCAGGGTCGAAACTATGCCTGGGCAGTCGGAGTACCGCCATGGGGCCCCGACGGTCAAGGGGGCCCCATGTGCTCTCAATATAAATGTAAACAATAACAATCTCGAGCTCAATACCTGCTCTAGTTCCGGTTAGAAAGTTTGCAACTGCTTACTACAACTTATTCTTAGAGCGATATTTTCAAACGGATAATTTTGTTTTCAATAAAAGAAGTAAATTAGATAATTTCTGAGCTCAATTCTGCCGTATTTCATAAGATATTAATGTTATTAAGTAATTCTGGTGAGTTTGAAGTGAAAAATTTGTTTTAGTTAGTGACTTGGTTGCTAGATTTTGAATAATTCGCTTTTTTGGCAGTTCTGATTTGGCCTCTTTCCATTTTTTTATTACTGTTTGCTCTTGTTGCAAGCTGCCCACCATCTTACGTTAGTGTTAGTACCTTTAGCATTGTAAAAACAAGTAATAAGTAATCAAATACCACATTTGCAAAAATCTCAAAACACAATGACAATGTTGTGAGCCAAATAGTTTTAAAATACACCTGTAACAGTAACCCGAAAGTATAGGCGGTATGGAGCTTGCAGCTTTCCCTAGTGTAGAAAACACCATCCATTTATAAGGAATTGTGTGTAGATAGAATTGCTAAAAATTTTCTGTTTTGTAATTGCATATCTACTTTAATATAAAGAGAAGTTTAAAAATCGGTTAAAAGACTTAACCTACTGAATTTTTACACATTAAATTATAATAAGAATGGATTTTATGAATGAAATAATTTTTTTTTGTTGAAAATATCAACTTTTAAGAAAGAAAAAAAAATATTGAGAGACAAACCACAGGGGTTAGTCAACGAAAAAAGCAGGAGATGCAGCCTCTTATATAATTAAAATTTGTATTTGAGATTTCTAAACTTTAAAGTTGGGGATCAATAATTTCAAAACGAAAATGCGGAGAATATACCACTTAACATTTTTGTTTTTTGTACACATGTTAGTGAATGATATACTCAATTCACTATTTTAAAGGTATATGGCAGGGGTGGTCAACCTGCGGCTCTTTGAAGGATTATTTGTGGCTCTCGTTAAATGTACCAGAGTTCCCTTTTCATTTTTGTGCTATTGTATTTAAAAATATTATTATCGTTCCGTATGTGTTTCAAAATGTCTTTTAAATTACTGAGAACAAATAAGAAAAACAAAGTGAAATGTTGTTTAACTCAAGGGGAGTTTTCCATTTCCAATATAATTATGACATAAAAACATCTGGAGAATTAGAATTAATAGAGATGCAAGAAGATCAAGCTCTACAATTAAAATATAAGTCGACATCGATTACTGAATTTTGGAAATTCGTACCAGAATTAAAAAAGGCTGCTTGTCGAATTATTTCAATATTCGGAACAACACACTTATGTGAATCATTTTATTCCACTTCAAAATTTGTGTTAAATCTCAAGTGATTACTGAGAAGTGCTGTCACCAATTATTCACCAAATTTTAAGGAATTATCAAGAGAAGTAAAATAAATGTGTTTAATTTTCATTATTTAAATGCAATACACCCTACATGTTTTTAATAAATATAAATTCTGTAAAAAAAATTAGTACCTTTCAAATACGTATTTAATTGCGGCTCGCGGAAAATTTCAAACTTGAAAAATGACTCGACTATCAAGGAGCTTGGCCACCCCTGGTAGTGGTATATGATATGGTTACTCTATTGTTAACTGAAAGCGATCATTTTTAAAAACGGATACAAGAGGCGAATCAATAATTATGAAATTACAATTATCCACCTTACAAGATTAGTTTCTGTATTTGCTTAAAATAATAAAAAATCATATGACCCCAGAACTCATCAGCTTAAGAAATTTGATATTTGAATTTTTTCTTTTTCTTCTTAGAATGAGGAAGGATTGAATTCCTAAAACGGTTTAAACAATGAATCCCGCGAGTAAGGCTATATGCCAGAACAATGTATATTTGTAGATTGTTCCTTAATATGAGCTATTAAATTTTGTGATTTCTAGTAAAATTTTTTATTAAAATAAAAAGATGCGGGATCAAAAATTCAAAAATGTACATTTTTATTCTTTAAGAACTGGATGTTCTATACATATCAGATCAAAAGGCTTTTCTCAAGTATGAATACCATAGTATCTACTTAAACTTCTTTTTTGTGTGAAAGATTTATCACACATATTGCATTGAAAAGGTTTCTCTTCAGCATGAACAATAAATTGAGCTTTTAAATTACCTTTCTGTGTGAATGTTTTATTACATATACTGCATGAATAAGGCTTTTCTCCAGTATGAACAATAATATGAGTATTTAAACTACTTTTCTGTGAGAATGTTTTATCACATACACCGCATGAATAAGGCTTCTCACCAGTAGGAACAACATAGTGGGTCTTATAAGATTAAACTTATGAGCAAATGTTTTATCGCACATATCACAAGAATAATTCTTTCTTCCAGAATGAACAATAGAGTGTTTGTTTAAAGCACCTTTCTGAGTGAATGCTTTGTCACAGATATTGCATGAATAAAGTTTTTCTCCAGTATGAACACGAGAATATTTATATAAATTAACTTTGTGTGCGAATGTTGCATCACACACATGACATGAGTAAGGTCTATATCCAGAATGAACAAGACAATGCTTTTTTAAACTAACTTTCTGGGCATAAGTTTTGCCACATACATTGCAAGAATACGGTTTTTCACCAGCATGAACAACATGTGGGGGGCGGAGTTATCGACCATGCCAACCTTCATCTATCAAAAGGTACCTCTTAATAGAATCAAGTTAGCATGCTTTAACTTGTTTTTTATTTATTTATATCACGAAATATATACTTCACGTTTTTTACCACTACAATTTCAAGAAGCATGCATAGTTTAGCAGTATTCACGAGTTTTATGTCTATTTACTTTTTAATTGATGAAATCTTTAGTAAGACATTTTATGTTAAATATTTTAAATCCGAAAAATAATTATAAATGCTTTGTTTAAAAAAGATTAATTATTGAGTTCTGAAAGCACTGACTTATTTTTATCTATATAAATTAAGAGTAGAAAATTTCCGAATATGTCCCATTTAATATAAAGGAAATAACTATCATATGATCTTATAGCATTCTTTAATTTACGCCAGCCATAAGATAAACCGCGAAACTATAGTAAACCAGAAACATGAATTTTGTTGCCACTGAAAAGATAGGCACTTCACTTCCTGTAATGGTTCTCTGTTAAAACACTCGTTAATAATACAGTCGATAAATTTAACAACAAAAACGTTTTAAAACATTCACACTGAGAACTAGAGAATGAAAACAGGAAAAAAGTCTAATTTTTACTGCAGTATATGTGATTTAACTTTCATAAAGAATGCTCACTTAAAAAAACATAGTGTTATTCATGTTGGAAAACCTTATTTATGCAATCTGTGTGATAAAATATTTGCGAATAAAGGAAGTTTGAAGGCACACTGTGTTGTTCATACTGGAGAAACATATTCCTGCCATGTCTGTGATAAAACTTTCCACCGAAAATCTAGTTTAACAAGTCACAGTGCTATTCATACTGGTGAGAAACCTTATTCGTGCAATTTGTGTGATAAAACATTTGCTTATAGAGTAAGTTTAAAAGAACATAATGTGGTTCATAGTGGAGAAAAATCTTATTCATGCCATGTGTGTGATGCAACATTCGCACACAAAGTTAGTTTAACTAAACATTGTCTTGTTCATACTGGAGAAAAACCTTATTCATGCAGCATCTGTGACAAAACATTCGCACAGAAAGGTGCTTTAACTAAACACTCTCTTGTTCATTCTGGAAAAAAGAATTATTCTTGCAATAAGTGTGATAAAACATTTACATATAAATTTAATTTAAAAACCCACTATGTTGTTCATACTGGTGAGAAGCCTTATTCATGCAGTGTGTGTGATAAAACATTCTCGCAGAAAAGTAGTTTAAATAGTCACTCACTTCTTCATACTGGTGAAAAACCTTATTCATGCAGTATATGTGATAAAACATTCACACAGAAAAGTAATTTAAAAGCTCATGCTCCTGTACATGCTGAAGAGAAGCTTTTTGCATGTAATGTGTGTGATAAATCTTTTAGACTAAAAAGAAGTTTAAATCGACACTATGGTGTTCATACTTGAGAGAAGCCTTATTCATGTACTATGTGCAGGGTTGGTGTTAGACATGAGTTCAGGCTCGCATTTAGAGGACTGAGCCCAAGATACATAGGATTACCTAGATGAGACATACGTTGGATAAAGGCTAAATTTTGCGACCTTTGATGTTTGAATAAGGAAATTAGTCATTATAACTAATTTATCGCAATTAAATAATAAATTTTATACTTAATTGTTTGAAAGCAGTAAAAAAATTATGAGAATTTTTATTTCATTTTCATAAGTTTTTTAAGATATTTTGTGATTATTTGTCTATTTTAACTCCCTCCCCCTTGATTTGTTCTGTTGTCGAGCACTAATAAGACTTCTCTATAATCTAATGAAAGTTATAGCGAGTATAGTATGTTAGGAGATATCCTTTACTATGACATAATTCCAAGTTATTGTCAAAATAATAATCAATTCATAAAAGATTTTTTATCTTAAATTAAATTTTATATCTTTTATTCTTACAACAAGTTAAAAATTACTAAACTTTCATTATTGCGACAGTTTTATTTTAACCACTATCGGGCCTATTTTTAGGTATATATTTTTTTAATGTTTATTATATACTGGCGAATAAATTTGTAAAAATGAAACATTTATGTATACCAGGTGTGATTATATTCCGGCTGTAACCCGAAGTTCCGGGTTTTTCGTATCATCTCTCCAGGTCTAGAAACTAGGAGCAGGAAATTTTGTTATTTTTTGCTGGTAACTCAAGACCATTGGTTTGGGAACTTCTGTGAATCAAAACTTATTTAACGAAATTTTCACTGCAATCAAAAATAAGAATTAAGTTCTATGATCTAAAATGCAAATTTTGAAACCTTTGCTAAATCGCCTTAACGAGATGTTTTCATACACACGACTCTTCCGTAATTTTGGTTTGTTGGATTTTTATTGTTTTTAATATTTAAAACTATGTCAGAATCCGCTAATATTACGATTCATATTCACGCGATTTTGATTTAAAATTGTACATTTCATATTCTTGGGATTTAAAAACCCAATATCGCAATTTGTATTTACACGTTTTGATATAAATATTGTGGTTCGAATCTAAATAATTATGTGAATAAAAATCCAATGTCGCTATTCATATTCACAAGATCTAAAAATCATGTACTGTGATTCGTATTTACAAGATTTAAAAGTCCAATATTGCGATTTGTGTTATCACATTCTTAAATCCAATATTACGATTCATATTCGCACGATACAAAAACCCAATGTCGTGATTTGTATTTTCGCGTTTTAAATTTCAATATCACGATTCTTGTAAGAACTAAATTTTTTCTTAAATTAGTTACTTTAAAAATGTAATATTCTTTATTGCTAGGCAATTTAATTATAAATCTCAGTTCATAAAATTATATTAAATATGAATAGTATATAAATTGGTATCTTAAATTAGTTATAAAAATGTGATATTCTTTATTGCTTGGCAATTTAATTATAAATCTTAGTTCAAAAAATTTTATTAAATATGAATTGTATATAAATCGGTATCTTAAATTAGTTAGTTTAAAAATGTGACATTCTTTATTGCTAGGCAATTTAATAAAATCTTAGTTAAAAAAATTACATTAAATATGAATAGTATATAAATTGATATCTTGTTATCGAGTTTTTGCTCATAAAATTTTTAGGGTTTTTCACTATCATATTCCTGGTATATTGTCGAGGGTTTTATGACTTTGATAACAAAATCTTTGGTGTGAAATTTTTTCTTACTTTCTAATGTAGGGGAACTTGCTCAGCATTTTGAATAATAACAAAGGGCTGCATGCATATTTAGACACGTTAATGGCAAATAAAAAAATTTTCATATTAACATAAGCACTAATTTTTTATTTATCGGTATTTCAGAAAATTAAGTAATTTTAATTTTCAAAAATATTTTTCATTTTTAAATGAATTTTAATAATTAAAAAGCTGATACTTTTTTTTTGTCATGTCACTTAGTTTTTTTTTTTAATGGCGGGCACTTGGGGTTTTGTCCCATTGGCCACAGAAACGCTACTCTCTTCACGTTACCCAGTGGGCACCTGTGGTGAAGCCACGGCGGTGGAGCAGCGTCGCCAACGTCACGCAACCACAAACCTGTTTATAGGACGGGTCACATTCACACAAAGAGGAAAGGACATAGAACACACACAGAGAAAGAAACATTCATGCCCTGAGCAGAATTCGATCCCCCGGCCAATCAGACACGCTAATTACTAGGCCACCTGATCAGCTCATGTCACTTAGTAAGGAAAATCATTTTTACAATAAATTCAAACTTTTAATCGAGAAATGCATATTTTGATGAGTAATATAAATTGAATATTTTAATTCAAGAAAATTGATAGGTTTTAAACCAAAGTTTATAATAAAACCATTTAAAAGATTCAATATTTGTTTCGTGTTATACTTCAGATAGTATTTCTACTTCTTGAATTATTAGAGGTTTCATAAATTGTAAATAGGAATATATTCGTTTTTTCCTGAAAAAAATCACCTAAGTTACAAAATTTTTTTTAAAAAAAATTGCAGACATGGTTCTGTCTGCCGAAAAAACGGTGACAATTGGATTGACAATTAAATATGACACAGAATTGATTCAAAAAGGGATTATTTAAATGCATGATTAAAAACTCGCATAGATCTAAAAAAAATGGGATCATCAAAATCATGTGGAAAAACATTGCAATAGTTGAAAAAAAATGGCTTGCATTACGATTAAATTAGTTTGATTAAAGTGTCAATAAGTAATTTTTAAAATGTATTCTTTAAAATTTGCATGTCTTAATAATATTCAGAACTTTTAAAATCACATGGAAATTTAAAGCAATAACTGCCGAAAAATTACATGGATTTACACTGAAATCGGTATTAACACAGAAAGTCAAAAATTGATTATTTAAATGTGCGATTTGAAACTCCCATGTCATAATAATCTTTAATTGAAAATTTGGCATTTTTAAAATCATGGAAAAAAAAATAGCAAAAACTGCCTTTTAAAAAATTTTTTGTTTTACAACGGAATCTGCATAAATAAAGAGAGTAAAAAAGTGCTTGATTTAAGTATATAAGATATTAAATGCACAATGTAAAGCTCACAAGTTGTAATATAGTAAATATATCTGAATTTTAAAAACCCCGTAAACAAAATGGCATAAAGAAAGCATCAAAAAATCACTTGGATTTAAGATGAAATTTGCAAAAATAAAGCGAAACAAAAAGTGATTAATATCGTATTAAAAGTATTGGGTGTTTTAAAAACCATACAAAATTCTGACAGTGAAAAAAGCAGTCGATAAACATAAATTTACAATAGAATCTGTAAATTGAGCTCAAACCGAAACAAGAGAGTAATAAGTCTAGTAAATGTAATATGCTGTGAATGGATTTTTGAAATATTGTTCAGCAATGTAAACACGTTCTCTCGTATTGTGCTGCATTTTTACTAACTCTAGACTATCTTCTGCGAAATGTTTTTGTTTGTCAGTACTAAATTAATTTTTGATTCAATTCTAATCTTGCATACGTTTTGACACACCATTTACTTGAGCAAATTTGGCTTCTCAAGAGAAAGTGGAACAAAATATCAGATTTATATTCCTGAGAAAATTTGAACCAATTTATACACACACAAATACTCTAGCAAAGTAAAAGCAAAACAAATTTAATATAATGGACTTTTTAAAAGATGAGCTATTCAAAAGGAGAGTTTTATAGATTAAATTTTCGCGTAGATTTATATATTCAGATATTTATGAAGAGAAGAAAATTTTTATTATAAATGATCATCAGTCCTTAAAAAGCAGTGAAGAATTGGTTTGATATTAAACCATAAGTATGCAGATATTTCTTATCACTTTGCAGAAATCCACAGCGAAAGTAATGTTTATTGAAATTCAATTTTTTTTTAAATATAATAAATATTTTTAACTAATTATTTTTTATTTAAAAGTATTTAATTTTTTTCCTTTTGTTTTATAGAAACGGTTTTCATTTATAATTCAAATAATTTTTTCTCTTTTTTTCTTCTTCGGAATTCTGCATTTATATTTTAACGCTTATTCAGATAAAGAATTTTAACTGCTTATTCAGAAATACTTGAATATAATTTGTGAAGATCAATTTTGAGAAAAGATATCAAAAAGCATAAGCAAATGTTTAGAATGTTTTTTTAGACTTTTAGTATATTCAAAGAAACTGAAAATTTCAATCCTGATCCTGGTTTGAGATAAATCCAGATAGCATCTTCTATTTTTTTTTGTAAGCATAATGAAATGGTTTTGCATTTTCATAAAACCATCCATTAAAAAAGAACTTCAGGATGAAAATGCTTATGGTTATTGTTTCTGAGACTTAAATAAAACAGTCAGTACAAAAAAATTCTGATAAAGAAATTTATTCAATCATTTGATATTACAATGAAAATATACCAAAGTGATGAAATTTCTAACAACATATTAAATCATTCTATGTTATGCACAGATTATGAAATGATCGTCGGTGGAACATAATGATGTTAATACTGTGATGATAAAAATTTACGTATCTCAGATATCTAGTATAAAATAATGAAGAAACAAAACTTTAGCTGCAGTAAAGACAAAATATAAATATGAAACATTAAAATTAATATATTTTTTTTAAAAACATCAATCAAATAAAACAAAAACTTTTTCTTCTATAGAATCTAATTATTTAGTTGAACAAACTATTAATTAACATTTGATTTTTAATTAATTTTTCTAATTAAAAACATTCCTTATAAAACACCTCCAATACATTAAGAATAATAACTTAAATAACATTTAACTAGGTTGAAATTGAAAATATATCAATCTACCTGTATTACCAATTTAAAAACTAAATCCAAATTGCAAACTTTTTTTTTAACACAATGTTTGTTATTTAAGTAAAATATTTTGAAAAAGGAAAAAATAAAAGCCAAGATTAAATATGTTAAAGCTAATAATATATGTTTTGAAATGTTTAATATATAATTTTTGATTATTACTATTACATTAGATGTGGGTGCATAATTATTAAAATTAATTCTAACAAAAGTTAATATTTTAGATAAATTTTTTAATAGGAAATGCCCTAATGAAAAGTGCATCCGCAATAACAACATCATATTTCAGGGCAATAAAGAATGTTAGGAAGTGTGCCTTACAGATTGTATATAAAGTGATCAACCAATTCACATGAGAGCATTTAATCTGAAAGTAAAGCTGTGCTAAAGATGCATGTGTACAGAACACACAACATTGGTGTTTTTAGTGGTAAAAGGTTAGCCTAATATAGACATTAATCATAACAGTAGCTGTTAACAAATAAACTAGGAGACTGTCTAGGACAGGGATGAGCCAACTGTGGCCCGCCGGAAAGTTTTATCCGGCCCGTGGATAGAATTTGTACTTGCCAATCCATGGCGAATGTAAACAATATATATCCATTTTCTTGTCTACTTTATTTAAAGCTATTCTCGTTCTTTCTTTTTTTAAAAAGTTCTTTTTACTTTCTCTACTTTTGTTCTACAAAGCATAAATTGATGGAAATAGCTGTCACATACAGCTTAAAATGGTAAAATGTTGAAAAAGTCCTTTATAGAATAGCCATAGATTAGGGATGCTCAACCTGCGGCCCGCCAACCCTCGATGTGCGGCCGGCCGCAATCTGAACAAAATGAAAAAAAAATTAAATATTTTTTTTTGAAAAATAATAAAAAAATTCGGTAATTTAAATTTACACTTTTAAGTTTTTGACGCACCCAATCTCAATCAATGTAGTTTTTCGATGGTTAATGCTACGGATTTCAGCATAGTTTTAAAAATCTCAATATTTTTAATACATCATTATTACGATTTACGAATTTTAATTACCACTTTTGACGCTTGTCGTATGTGCTGATTCCAATGACTTTTCGGTAGTTATTGCTACCCATTTTCAAGTAGTTTCTGAAATAGCGATTTTTGAAAGTTATGAAGCGCTTTATTTGTGCAAACTTCATGGAAAATCTAAATGGCTTTAGATCCTTTCTTCAACAGTTATAGCTGCACATTTCCGCCCGGTTTTTAAAACTTCGATATTTTAGCACGATATTATTACGAATCGCGAGTAAAGAATCGCTTATTTAGATAACCATTTTTTGACATGACTTATTTGTAACGATTTTATCGCAAATCAAATTATTTTTCAATCGTTATTTTACAAATTATTGTTACACATTTCTACAAGGTTTTGAAAGTACCGATATTTTTTATACGCTATAGCGACATTTTAATTTCAAATCCCGCCTTTAAATTACATAAAATTTTGATGGACTTTATTCACTCCAATTTCATCTGAAATATAAAAGTATTTTGGTTAGTAGTTATTACGTTTTCCCCGTGATTTAAAAAGATTATGATATTTTTAATACTATGGTTTGACAGCAAGCGAGTTTTGAATCGCGCATTAAAATAATTATTTTTTACGTGCTCTGTTTGTGCCGATTTTATTATTTGCGTTGTACCGATTTTAACACGCATTTTTTAAGAGGTTTTTCGAACGTGTTTTTTCTTCTTTCCCGTTATTGCTGCATTTTTATTTGTGATTTAGAATATACCTGATATTTTTTACACAATATTACAACTCGTGAAATTCGATTCAGTTAAAATTTTTTTCGTAACTTAAAAAGTAATTACGTATCTAAGCCAAATCAACACCTTCCCAGGGAAAAAAAAACGAGATGTGTTCATATTAAACGCGGTCCGTTTTGCAAAAAAAAAAAAATAATTCAAAACACGGCATAATTCTTTAGTCCCATGAACACGTGCAAGTTTAACAACACACATCGAACCTATTCTTTTTGTTGTCACATGTAATTTAAAAGTCATACATCGTAATTTGTATTTACGCTATCTGAAAACTGCGCTTCGCATTTCATATTAACATTAACGAGATTTAAAAATAATCCATCGAGTTTTGTATTTATGGGATTTAAAATCACATATCGCGATTCGTATATATCATCCGCTGCTACTTTTCTCGCAATTCATATGCACGCGTTTTCAAATCATATATCGCAATTCATATTCATGAATTTTAAAAATCAAGTGTTGTGAGTAGTCCTTACGCAATTTAAAAGCCACACGATTCGTATTCACGCGATTTGAAAAACAAGCATCGAGTTTTTTATTTACGCAATTTAAAAATCACACATGGCAATTCGTATTCAAGCAACTAAGTAATAACACATAGCAATTCGTATTCAAGCAATTAAAAAATATCACATCGCTATATGTATTTCCGCGATTTAAAAACTCAGAAAGGAAGAACACCATCTAGGACAAATTCCAGAACTGATTATGTTTTTTGCTCTAAATTTAATACTATCCACAACAACAGCTTCTGTCGAAAGACTGTTTTCCAGAATGAATTTGGCCTGTTCAAAATTACAGATTAGTCTTTAAATACAATCATTACATTTTCATTTAATGGCTCAAAAAATGTCACATGATCAAGTAGATAAAATTATCACAATATTCAAAAATTTTGAAAATTACAGTATAACCATTAAGAAATTTTTTAAACCATTTTCCACCTTCTTGGAGCATTTTATATCATTTATGATTATATGCTGGGAAATGATTTGTATATCATTAAATTTTAACGGTATAAAAAATTTAATCAAGATAAGTTTCGTAAAGTAATGTAAATTTTATTGATTGTTAATTGATTGTGTATTAATTGTAAATAGTAAGTGTCATGTTAAAAATATATTCGTCATAAAAAGTTGTAAACAAGTATTTTAATAGTTTTTTATTATTAAGGAATATAGTTCCTTAAAATTTAATGTGTTTTCTTTCTTTCTTTCTTTTTTTTTCTTCCCTCTCTCAGCCTCTTATTATTAATTTAAAATAAAAATGTCTGAAAGTTAAAGTACATTCCCTAATAAATGCTAAATCTTATTTTCCACTGAAGGGGTTTTGTTTTAATCATTTTTAACCCTATAAACTTTCTTTAAATCAAAGTATTTAACTTGAATTTATATTAATAACTAGAATATTTATTTATTTGAAATTTAATTCTATGAAGAAAAAAATTTAACGTTAAAATTTATGTTTAAACGGACTTTTGTATTTTGCAATGTGATAAAAAAAATTTAAATTTTTCCATAGTTTTTTAATTATTTCAATTTATCTAAATTTTTTCTGATAAATTGATTCTGATTTTCAAACTCTGTTTTCCTTCTTAAGAAATCAGTTTTGCATTTTCTAATTTTAACGTTTTAAAGTATTGTATTTTCTGCAAAGAGATTACAATAGTGTTATATAAACAATGATGTTTATATAACAATCACCACTAACAATTGCTTTCAATATGTCTGTCTAAACACTTTGGCATGCGGCCCTTCATTGGTCAATCTGCTGTGCATGTGGCCCTTCACTGAAAAAGGTTGTGCACCCCTACCATAGATGGACACCATCTGAAGCAGTTGTTTCTAAGTATGCAAAAGTTTGAGTTTTACAAATCATTACCAGAAGCTAGTGTCCCAAATTTAATATTTCATGCCCAGAAAATCAGTGCTATGTTTGCTTCATCTTATATATGTGAACAAGTGTTTCCAACAATGAACCTTAGATATAATCATTTCAGAACTAGACTAATAGACAAACAGCTCATTCTAGGCAGAATTATTCTAGAAAGGCAATAATTTCTTTCTATAGGCTTTACACGTTCTATTAAATAACATTGTCAATTAGTAAAAGAATTTTTTTAAAAACTTTAATAAAAGTAGCAAAGCAATCATATTTATTACTAAATTAACATATATCGAGTTAATGAGCTAATTAGCTTAGTAATTTATTTAAAATGCATGCATATATTAATAAAATAATAAATGTATGTTTTTGAGTGTCTGTAGTAATGATTTAATAATTAAAATGATTAATGATAGTGGAAATAACTGCTAACTTTCAAAGACAAGTGCAACAAGGGAGTGTAATGGCTATTTTTCCTTATCCATATAAATCTATGTACAGCAATACAAATTTTATACATACAGCAATGACAAACTAAATAAAAAGAGTTAAAAACAACAAAAGTTTAAGAAATTCATTGCAGAGTTTGGGGAAAAAAATAAAGAAGGGTTAAGGACAGAAAGGGTATGGAGTCTATTACATCAGGGCACTAATTTACTTCAGGGGCAACAGGGTTGATTCTTTTGACTAAAAGGGCAGCAGGGTGCTGCGCCCTGTTTACCCTGCCTAGAATGAGCTCTGAGACAAACATTTAGCCTCCTTCCTTAAAATAAGTACATCTCAGTTGGAACCTCAACATAAGGAACTTTAAAAAATGAAGTCACAATTTTATTCATCTCATTAAATATTTAAATTAAAACTTGTAGTATACTGTTTTTACCGGGCCCACCAAACCTTTTCTCTCTCATTTTTTTTGCCCTCGACCAAAAAAGTTTGCCCACCCCTGTTTCAGGACAAATGGCTGTAAACAAATTGTGGGAAAATTTTCATGAAGGGTGGACATCAGTATCAGGTGAGTCAAGTCAAAGGAAAGCAAACACATGTTTTTCAATGACTCAATTGTTGCTGTTAATGAAGTAATCAAAAAGTTACATCTAGTAAAATTAGTGTTCTACTCTATTTGAATAAAAGAACAATGCAATTATTTTTGCTATTAAATATTGATATTGTGCATTGTTCTGTTCTGCGTGTATCCATCTTAGCATGACTTTTAAAATTCATTTTATGTTCTGAAACTGGTTGATCTGATAAGCAGTTTGCATTGTATTTCTTTTAAAGCCCTGCATGGTTGCATTGTTATATCATTGCTGTATATTCAATGCTTGTAATGCTTTCATACACATTCACTTTTTATTACGGTGTATTTAAGCAACCCTTATACTCTAAATTTACAATTTATTAAATAAGTACAGTTTATGAATAAAATATTACGGGTTTAATTATTACGGGTTTAATTATTACAGGTTAACAAAATACTTAAACAAACAGGTCTAATATTACAGGTTAATTCAAAACTTAATATTTTAATTAGAATAATTTATATAGTACTCAAAGAACATGCAAAACATATGTCAATTTAAAATGATAAATAACAGTAATGGGGTATTTAAGTACAATTTAAATATTAAATGACGAACTTAAACAAGAACTAAACGCTTCCAAAACATTTGAATTATTTGAAACCGAAAATGCAAATTGAAAAATGTTAGAACATCCAATGATGGTATTTTTTTTATACATATTTTAATAGTAAAAATTAATATTATTAACTTAAAACACACATATAAAAGAATACATGCAATACAATAAAACTGTTTTTGTTTATATAAATGTAAAGAAAATTAGATTAATGTCTTTAATTTATGCACATAACTTCATAACATATAAAATTAATGTAGAAAAATGCACACAAATAAACTTGTTATGAGCCATCACGAATTAGAAAATGATTTGTTTTTGTTTATGCATGAAGCTTTAAAATAAACATAGAATAGGTCAGACACAAAACTAAAACTATACTTTGATTGTGTTTCATTACCAATATTAACATAATTTATAACATGGGCAATTTTATACATGCAAACTCAAAATAAACTTTAGTTTAGGAAAAAAAGTGTAACAGAATATATATATTATTTTCTGGTTATGAAATAACACAATTACTTATATTTCAATATACACAAATAAAATGACAGCATACAACCCAATAAAAAATTTTCTACCATAATAAAAAGGGAAAAAAAGTGTAAGAGAAATCTATATTCAAATTATGAATTTTATTTTAAAATTAGCTAAATAGCACTATTCTTTGATTGAAAATAAAATGAACCATGTTAAATGACAACAAAAATTTTCGATGAAATAATTTTAACAAATAAACATTTAAAAAAAAAAAAAAAACAAATAAAAAGTAGAATTTTATATTCATATGATACAAAAAAAATGTGCATAAGATAATATTTAGTTCTCATAAAAAATGTTAATAAACAATGAATCAACTGTTTATGATAAAAATGATTTCTGAGCCATTGCAATGCACATGTTTTCTTACTCTATGCCTGATCACATCACATGTGAGACATTTTAAATTAAATCGATGCAACTAAAATGCAAGAGGAAAATATATAGTGCTTTGCCACTTTTTCATTAACATCCATAGATAAATGCTGATCTGAAATAACAAAACAAACAAATTAAAACACAATAAGGATTCCTAACAAATTTTAGTAAATTTAATTAAAATAGCAATTTAAACACATCAATTGACAAGCTCAAAATTAATAAATAGCACTCAAAATGGTAATTAATCAGAATTAATATCACTTGAATATTAAAACCTCCATCGAGCAGTTTTCTGATTTAACAGTAATTATCAAGTATCCAGTGCACAGATAGTTTAAAGTATAAAATAATGATATAAACTAATACTTTGCACTGGTTTTGGAAACATTTGTTTTCCATATAAATAAATAAAAATAAATTCAATAGACATTTGACTCTCCCAAACTTGGCAAAAATTGCTTGTAAAGCAGCCAATTACAATGTTACAACTGCATAAATCAAGAATCAGTTATGCTGATTAAAATATGGATAATAGGTACGCAAAATTATTTGAAATGCAGTCAATTACAATGTAGTTTCAATTGTATAAACCAAGAATCAGCTATACTGATTAAAATATCAAGGATAATAGGTATGCAGGTAAGCTCATCAATCTGTGACGTTTAACAGCTTGTGTAAACTGAAAAAAAAAAAAAAAAAAAAAAAAACGGAAGTAAGATCTTTTGGGTAGATTAGAGATGAGGGCTTCTACAGAAAAATTCCCTGAGGGATACCATACACAAATATTTTATATGCGTACATATGTCAGATAAGATGATGCATTATTTGCCAAGTTTAAAAACATTTATATTTTTATAAGATTCAAAAATAAATTTCAGTACATTTTTAATAAAAAATTACCATTTTGATAAAAAATATCAAGCAGACAGAAAATTTTCCACAATTGTAAAACAATCACTTCAGTTCACTTAGTTTTACAAGTTTAACTGAGTTCATAAACTTAGTTTTACTACTTTTTAGCTTAACTTTCACTTAGTTTTTGTAAGAAAACATAACTGTTTTATTACACTGCTTCCTTAAAAAGCATTTTCTAAACTATTACTTTATATAATTAAATAACAATAAAAATATTTACAAACAAGTTTAGTCAACTTACCACAGTTGCTTATAGTAATAAAAACTCAGTAATTTTCTGGATCTAATAGTCTTCTCCCCTCATCTAGGTGTCGCCTCAGAGCCCTGGGTGACGTACTACCAATATCACGTAGATTTCGAGGTGTGTTGATAAGTCTTTCAAACCCATGGTCTGCCACTCTGTTAAAAGGATATAAATGAAGAATTTTTAAGAATGTCACTTTACATAAGTTGTCTCCTCCACTGTAGAATAATAGAAAAATAATAAAATCAGTGCTAAAAAAATTAATTACTCTATTCCTCAGCAAGAAGCCAGTAATTAATCTTACAGCATTATAATAGTTATATAATGGGAACAATAAAAATTAGTGTTGATAAGTCTTTCAAATCCATTTTCTCTGGCTTTGTTAAAAAGATATAAATGAAGAATGTCATTTTACATAAGTTGCCTAGCACAACGTAAGAATGATAGATAAATAATAATAAGATCAGTACTAAAAAATAAGTTCATCCACTCCTCAACAAGAAGCCAGTAATAACTCTTTCAGCAGTTTACTAGTTATATAATGAGAATAATAAAATTTAAATGGACCAAACAAATAAAATAACAATTTGAAAATTAAATGTAATCCACCATAATTTATTTTTGAGATAATAGTATTTCAGTATACCAGCATTTTAATTGTCATGAAACAATCATAAAACTGGACAAAACTTGAAAGTAAATGAAATAAAGAAAAAAAACTTACGATCCAAAGCTTTCAGTTTCTTCAATACTTTCTGGAAGTTGTCTGTTATGAGTTTCGGGTAAGGCCAATGTGAGAAGACCGGATATGATAGATGCAAGGGCAAATATTATCATTGGAAGGGGTCGATAAATTTTTCGCTAAAAAGAAATTTAGGTAAGTAATGGATATAAAACTTAATTGAATGAATATAATTTAAAAATAAAAATCTTAATTTGTACAAAATTTTATTAGTACCAATATGAAGAGGAATACAAAGACAATTCATATAGAAATGGGAAAATAATGACAAATTTATTGCATTAGTTTGAGATTAAGAGCGATAAATTATAGAAAGCTTCTGTATGCTAAAAAAAAAACAATAAGAAATGCAGAGGACAAAACAGCATTCGAACGAAATTATAAGCACAAGAAAAATGTAAATGAAATTAAATATAATAGGCAATATAAGTATAAAGCCAATTTGTGTTAAGTTTAAAATAACTTCAGAAAATTTGCAAGGCTGATTGTGCTCCGGAAAAAATCTGGACTTTTCAATAACCGTGATCCGGAAGTTTCCGGAGATCGAAGGTTCAGACGTTTAAAAAAAATCATTGATCACAAAAGTTTCCGGAAATCAAATTTTCAAAGGAGGAACTTAAAAACACAGTTTATTTGTAAGGGAGAGCCAGATACTTTATAAGCTTATATTCAAGATTAATATTCATTTATCATCAGTAAATAGCTATTATAATCATTAACTCAAAAAAGAAAAGACATATTTGTAAATTTCATTTACTTCTCCAGGTCATCATAGGTATGTATAAATGGTATAGGTATGTGTAAAATTTTAAATATATTTTAAGTAAACTAAGAAATATTGAGAAAAATGAAAAAATCCTTGTTTGAATTTTTTTTCAAATTTTTCGATTTAAATTTTTTTTTTTTATTTAAGAAATTTTCTGGAATTTTGACTCGGACTCACAATCACCCCTGGACTTGTAATAGCACACAATTTATTGATTTAAGTATTACAAACAAGGCAATTAAAAGAAATTAAAAATTAAATGAACACTATAAAAGTCAGACTCTTGAAAAAATTAAAAGGACTCAAAGAAGTATGACAAGACTCTAGATCTCCAATGAACAATGAAATGGGATTTTCTCAATATGGAAGGGGAATTACTGGATCTTATATCATGTATACAATGAATTTTTATAAAAAAAGTAAAATGTTTATATTTCTTTACCAGTGAGAAGTGGAGACAAATTTTTTAAATCGAAGACTCAAATCTTTTTCAGGGTGCGCTGCCAAGTTTTTCAACAAAAAATAAGCACTTTTTAAACACTCAAAAAATATTTTTAAGCACATTAACAAAATGCAAAATGATTTTAAAAGACTTTACATGATCATGATAAAATAACTAGCGTTTGACAAGGAACTCTTTTCTTGATTAGCCATTAAAAATGATCCAAGAGATTTCTCGGTTTGATTTCAGATGGTGGAAAATGAAGCTTGAAATTGATAATATCTTGCAAAATGCACAACAGAGTTGCACATGAGAGTGCAATAATCTCACTGAAACCGGTTCACATGCGGACTCGCAAGTATTTCATCAAACATGCAAAAGGATCGGCGCTTTCATACACTATGGACCGACGGTACGTTGAAATAGATTATGGTTGAATGAATTGTGAAAACGTTGTGTGAATGTGAAAAGCAGGCTTTTCCATAAGACGTGGCAAAATTGACATGTTAAAGAAAAAAATCTCATTTTCGAAAAGGGAAAATTAAGCACTTTAAAAAACATCCAATGAAAAAAGCACCTTTAAGGGCTTTTAAATAACGAAAGTTGAAAATAAGCACCTTTAAGCACTTTTTAAAAACGCAACGCACCATGTTAAATATGTAAGGCTAAGAAAAAGAGCCTAGGCCGTAAATTAAATAAATTAATAACCAAGGCATGGATTCCTTAACTTTCTTTGACAAAAACTATTCTAATTTATACACAAGAGTCGCTTTTTTGATTTCTTGGTGGACGGAGGTGTGCTGTGGGGCTCAGTCCTGCAGTCACACTCTTCAGACCCTTTTCAAAATTTTTATATTGAATAATTCATGTATACATAATAAAAATTTCTCTTTAGTTTGGAGCTCCACTTTTTGCCAAAATAAAACTTTTTTGTATTACTTGTTATAGTTTGATATTCCTTATTTAAGTGATTAATGATGTTTATTATATAATAGATCCTGTATCCTTGGAATAAAATAGTGAACAATTGGAACTACACCAATCAACATTTTCAACCAATGGCAAATCATCAAGCTACTTCAAATAGTAATTTCAACATAGTCAAATAATTTCTTCATATCATTGCATTAACTTTTAAAATAATGCAAAATATATCACAAACACTTTTACATTTATTAAAAACTGCATATATATTTCTTAAAAAAAAATTCATTATTAGCAAAATGGGCAATAGTTAGAACTGGACAGAGTAGTCTACCAAATTTAAAAAAGATATGTAAAAGATCTTTAAGACAAAAATTGAAACTCTAAAAAAAAAACGTTAAAATGTATTGCATTTCTCCAATCAAAATATTTAACTGTACTCCAATTTTCTACTAAGAATACATATTAGAAAATAGCAACAAAAAAAATAATAAATAAACATAAAAAAATAAAGCTAAGATTTAACTTACCATTTCATTGATAAAAGGAGCAATGATTCCTCCCAAACGGGCAAACATGCTACTGAAACCTAGTCCAGTACTTCTCAATACAGTGGGATAAATTTCAGTGGAGTAAATATAGATGATAGCAAAGGATGCTGCAATTGCACTTTTGCCCACTACAGCTAGTAAGGTAGTTACCCAAGGAAGAGCTTAAAAAGTATTTTAAACTATTAATATTCAAACTATCATTATATATCATACGAATTTTAAAAAAATAAATGGAATTAACACTCAAAGCAAGTCTAACCTATAAGCATTGATTATAGTAAAATATCTAATTCGACACAAAACAATAGTTGACAATTATATAATTTATAAGTTTGTTAAAAGAAGAGGCTTATGGGCTTTATTATATATTACAACCACAATTTATGTAGTAAAAGCATATTGTCATGGAAATAATCTAGTCTCTTAATAAGCAATGGTAAAAATCCAGTTTTTCTTAGTATTGATAGTGTGGAGGGTGAGTTCTTATCGACAATGTCAACCTTCATCTATGAAAAAGTACCCTATCATAGAATTGAGTTAACATGTCTTATGTACTAGTGAATTGTAATTTTGCAGTGGTAGATACCCTACTCTACAGTACTCTCCCACCAGAATTATATCTGTGATAGAATTCGATGAACGGATACCACTAGTTAATTCATTGCTGTTTTGTGAGAAGCCGGGAAAGCTGTATTAAGATCACCGTATTTATTGAATGCTGATGTGAGAGGTGTATTAACTTCACAGTCGTAGTCACTCCTGTGTTGCCATTAGCAGTCGAGTGTATGCAAGCCGACGTTGTGCGTGATCGAGACGAAACTGAGTAGCAACAGTGTGAGGAGGTGGATAACGTCGCAGTCACAAGAAGCAAGTCAACTGCTCAATGTGGACCATCCATCGAAGTAGGGGTATTAAGATCGAAGTGGGCGTTACTGTCAAGATAGGCGTGTTCATATCGAAGTGGGTGTTTCTGCCAAGGAAGGCGTGTTCACATCACGTCCGGGTTACCAATGTCAACCTTCATCTATGAAAAAGTACCCCATTATAGAATCGAGTTAACATGTCTAATATACTAGTGAATTGTAATTGTAATTTTGTAGTGGTAGATACCCTACAATAGCTTTTACCTTTATATTATGCTAATAAAAAGGTTATTTCAAGATACTGAGAAATGGTAATCATCAAATTCACAAATACTCACCTTGAGGTACAAATACTGTTGATCCACAAGCAATCCCTCCAAAAACCATAACAGAACACAATACAGGCCTCCTTCCACAATAATGCAAAGCCCAGGTAGCTAAAAGAACGGCAGGAATTTCAACTGCTGCTAATATGGCAAAATTGGCATAAGCATTCCCGCTGAGATTACCAGTACTCAATGAAAGCCCATAATAAACCATAGCATTCACAATCCTGAAAAAAAAAGGTAACAAAGAAATCATTTAAAGAGTCGGAATATATCAACATACAGTGAAACTTTTTAATAGCAGGAGCAGAGATATAGCTAGGGCTTACAGCCCCTTACAATATGAAGCCTAGGGCTTACAGCCCATTACCATATGATCTCAGGCTTGGGGACCATTTTAAGTTTCAGATTGCACAAAAACTGAAGCCATAGGATTGTTAAATATTACATTGAATGAGATTTTGAAATCTTAAATAATAATTTTTAAAACATGACTTGATAACCTCAAAAATTTTAATTGGATTTCTTTTTAAAATTTAATCTTAACCCCTTGTCTGGCGTTGGTGTATATATACTCTTCGCAATGCTTTAACTGCAGCCCTTGGAGTATATCTATATTTATCTTTCCGAAGCCTGCAATGCACTTTGTCATGCGTTACTATAAGTAAAACTACTCTCATAGCTTCGGAGTGAAATAGAGACCTAGGAGAGCGTATTCATAAGATTTCAGATAAATTAAGTCAGGCGTCCCCCGTTTTCCCTCTCCAATACAAATCAAAACAATGCACGACGTTGTAGAAGCCAGTTGCACTGGGGGAGTGAATCTCAAAAGTTTCCTCAGTAGGCAAGCGGTTAACACTGTTTTAATTACATTTAGATGCCATTGATCACATTTATAGATTTAGACAAATTAATTACAGGATATCCGCGCACCTGGAAAGTCATTAAAAATCATGGAAAGTCACAAATTCCGGTATTGAACAAAATTTGTCATGAAATGTCATGATTTTAACTACTTTTTTTAAAAAAAAAAATCATGGAAAGTAATGGATTGAGGAAGTCGAAAAATTTTATTTTTAAAATGGCTATTTTATTGCTTCAACTCTTTACTTACTCTGTTTTTTTAAATTTAAGATCAATAAATATGAAGATACTGAGTATAACAGTTTTGGTTATACCTATCATTTTAATTAATGTTATTGTAAATAATGCTTTTTAAATTTATTATTCTGTTTTTGTCAGAGAAAATAGTAATTCCGTTAAGTCATGAAAAATTCTTGGAATCAGTCATGCAAAGTCATGAATTTGAAAATCTAAAATGTAGCAGATACCCTGCAATTAAATTGCATTTCTAAGGACTTTTTTCATTTAATATGTCGCCATTTTGTCAAAAAAGAAAAAAAGGAAGAAAGTAAACCTGCGTTCAAAGCAAACTGCAATAATAATAGACATCTTATTCAATTTTCAGATAAATCAGATACAAGTTTGAAGAAATTATGGGCTACATAATTAACAAATGAAGGTGGGGGTATTTAAAAGCGAAAAATATTTTATTCTGGTATTTTCTTGAATTTGGTGCCCCTCAAAAAAGTATAAGTCTTCTGCAAGCTCCACCACTGAGCAGGAGTTACTTTTCCTAAGTAACAGAAGAGTCATAAAATAACAGGGAAAAGTAAGAGAATGAAATGACTCAGAAAAGAAATGTTAGTTAAAACAATGACATAAACTAGCGTCGTTAAGAAAAAGAAAATTTTTCTTCCCAAGTGTCAAAATTTATTGCAAAGTTTGTCACTGCAAACAGAGATTAACTAAAAATCAAAGTTGCCTAAGGACAAGACTAGCTGTGAACATTGCAAATATTTCAGAGTGAATTGATTTGCTTGAAGCAAAAAACCTTTTAGGCTTTCCCAGTCAGCTCGTAATTAAGTTCGGAAAATTAGAACATAAACTTTACATCACATTTCCTTTTGTTTTCCTGATATGCTGTTTGCAAATGATGTCACACATGTAGGAGACAGTGGTTAATAAAATTGTGACAAGGTGGAAGGAAGGAGTAACAAGAAGTTTGACAGCATACATTTATGTTATAATAAAAACATTAAAATTCAGCAGAATAGTTATCAAATTGTTTTATTTTGTCCATCTAACATAGTTATGCTCTTAAATGTCATTAAAACACAGTGTAAAGTGAAAATATGATTTGTGTATTATGAGTCTGAATTGATAGCATATCTTTAAGTAATCTAGAACAAAATGTGACATTGTAAAGTGTGCAATAAATAAAAAAAGGGATGTAAAAAATAGAAAGAAGGAATGTAAAAAATACTGGAGAAAAAAAATGTATAATCATTTAAGAACAGTGTTAATTTTTTTTATTTATTAAAGTGTCAGTCCCTCTGGGATATCTGTTAATTAGAAATTAGTAAAGAAAGTAACTAACTAATAACTCTATTATGAGCATCAAAACTTAACATTTGCATAGAGTAAATAGCTAAAGTTTGCCTGTTTGTTTGTAATCATGAACTTGTACATTTTATACAACAATTATGTAATGCTTACCAATTGAGAAATAAATTCATACTCCATTTTCTAATGACTGGTGTTCTAACAAGATCCATTGGACCTGCAGTTTGTTGTACTTCTTCAGTTTGAATGTTATTAGTGCCCTGTACAAATCATAATAGTTAAATTAATTTTTACACAACACACATAAAAAGTACATGTTAAATTTTTCAAAACTAAAGCTTTAAATTATGATATGGTTATTTTTATTACATTAAATGCTTGTAAATTCCTCTTTTATTTATTTATTTTTGCCAAAAATGTAGACTTGACAAAAAAAAAAAAAACTATCAATTGAGTGTCTAACAATAAATAACACAATATTTCCATTAAAATAATAATCTAAGTAACAATTAAAATTAATTATCAAATTAATTTTAAAGTTACATAATTAATTAAGAATTTGCTATAATTAATCTAAAAACGTTTTCGTAAATTTTTTGGGCACATCAGATATCGCTCGGTGTTATACTTACTAATCATTGAAAAATAACAGCAAATTTTCAAAATAAACTATATTAACTTGCAGGAATTCAATTTTAAGAATATTCAAACAGTGAATAATGGAGAAATTGGAGTATTCATGAATTTCTGAAGATTTTTTTTATATAAAAGACTTAAGGAAATATAAAATGTTTTTAAAAATAATAATGTGTAGTAATGAAAATAAAACTTTTTGTTACTCTTCCGTTACACTCCAATTTTTATTCTTGTTTTGTTATCGTACATCTTAATGATCTAAACAATTCCAAAGACATATAATAAAAAAGTCCAGGAAATTTATATTGATTTACATGCTTTAAGTAAAGTCTTTTCTAAAGATTAAAAAGAAATCTAATAGCTTAGTCATTTAAAAGCAATTGTACAGTTATAAGGAATTCTATTCATTAATTCATATTTTTGCAATACTAAATTGCAGATCAAAATACAAAATTTGTAAACATTTGTTATTTTATAATAGTAATGAAACATCATTACTTGATTCTTTGTTGCAAGCTTTTATCAAATATTTTACATCAGCTTGATAGTTTAAACCAATTGTTAATTAAGTATGAAAAAGAGAAAATTTTTATGCTAGCCAAAGATTACTGCTACACTTTGCCAAATATTAGGGTAAGATGATTATTTAAATATTTTGCTTATTCAAATATTTGGTCAGAGAAATGGAATATCAATTAGAAATTGAATATTCAGTTTCATTTCATAATTTAAAACCATAATGGAAAAAAACTTAATCAGAAATTCAATATGTACAGGACATTTAATTTTTTGTATTCAGCATCATAATAATTAAAAAAAAATTTTTTTTTAATGAGGAAATACTTAGTTTTCTTAAATGATCTTTATCATTTAAAGAATATTTATTTTTTGTACATTTTGCTTCATTACAAATATTATTAATCATAAAAATAAATACTTTTATTCAAAGAAATAAGAGTTAATGAATAAATGGAAAACATTTTTCATACATTTCTATAAGATTGGGTGGATTATAACCTAAAATAAATTTACATAATCAGCTGCTCTTAGAAGATGATCTGGTATAGTGACGTTGTTCCATCGTGCTGCCTTCATAATGGTTTTCCTAGCCTGATCATGTTTACCTTTTGAAATCAGCCAACGAACTGATTCTGGTAGCAACCTAGAATATGTTATGAAAATTAAGTTAAATTTTTTTTTTAACTGAGTAAGTAAATAAAATTCATAAATATACTTTAATTTAAAATGTAAAATTGGAATTATTATGAAAATAGAAAGAAAGAAAAGAACCTCATAATAAAAGGTTAATTTTATATTAGTTTTTGAAAATAGAAAACTGGGGTAAAATTAAAATAAAGGAACTGAAGAAATGGAAGAGTGGAACTGAAATTCGCCTAAAAAAAGGCTTCGCAATAACTAACATTCTGTGAACAATTATAAACATAATATAGGAGCAGGAAAAAGGAATGTATTAAAAAGCAACTTAAGAGTGGCAAAAATATAATTTATCAAAAATTTTATTGTAAAGCATTTCTCTACTTACAACTGCATTCTCAATAAATGGCTATTAATAAAATCTAGAAATATTTACATTCACTTTCATTAAAATAAAAGTTATAATAGAGGTCACAAAACATTGTACAAACTATTTTAAAATTATTACAATCTAGAAAATTAAAAGCAACATAAAATATTGACAAAAGAAAAAAAGGAAAAGAATACAGATTTTTGCTGACTGGCAAAGAAATATTTTGTTTTTATACATTTCAAGGTGCTTAAAAGGAATATGTTCTGTTCATATGAAGTCTACGGACTAGCTTTGAGGATGCTTTTCCGCATAACCACTGAATCTATCTTTTAAAACGTTTTTATTTGTTTGCTTGAATTTTTAATCTTTTTTAATACTTTAATAAGGTTTTTCCTTAAATATAGAAAGTGTTTTCTTCAATTAAATGCAAAAAAACAGCAAATTTAAGAATTTCTAGTATAAATTTAAAAAAAAATATCTTTGAACATGAAAAATAATAAAATAAAAAATTCAAAAATTTATTTAATGAAATAGCAATAGCTTAACAAATTTCATAATATAAACTAACAATTCTGCATAAAAATTATTTAAATATTTGCAAATATTGTAATCTTCATGCTTAGACAATCTCTTAAGTAAATTAACCACAAAACAAAATTGAGCAAACTTAGTCTAGATTTAATCATAAAAATGTGCAAAGTAAAAAAATGAAGAAAAAAAAAACCTTTTATGAAGAAACATCTTACACTACTTTAAAATAAATGAGCTTACATTTTTTAAGTTATTGTCGAGTTTTATTAAGCAATGCAATCTCGTTAATACGCAATCTAAATGCAATCTAGTCAGACACAAATTTAATTATTTAAGTTGTTTATAATCAATAAGGATAAAACTAATTTAAAAATAATGAGTTCCAATAAAATTGAGTTAAGCACTTACCAATAATAAACAAGCAATATTGCAGCAGGCACAGATATCACTAATTCAAGAATTCTCCATTTTCGAACAAAGTAAGCAACAAAACTTAGAATTAGTTCGCCAAATGCAAAAACTATTTGCAAAAGGTTAGCACACAACAATCTTTTTGAAGTACCAATAAACTCAATAGCTAAAAAATCATGAGAATGATATTAGAATTGTATTGAAAAAGTGCTTCAAAAATGACTTAAGAAGAATTTTTTTTTAATAAATTAGATGGATTTACGGTTCGTTAGCTGTTTTTTTCTTATAAGTAATTTGCATAGTCCATAAAATTTTTTAGGTGTGTCTACATGGTTAGAAGCAGAACTTATTGAATCAATCTACAGCACTATCATCAAAAGTTAAACTTTGTCTAGGACCCTTAAACAGCCTTACTGGTCATAAAAAAGGTCGCTACCATTCAATAATAATGTCAGAATGTAGAATGATCAGGCCTCTAAACAAGTAGGAGTGTTTACTTGCTTAGAAGCCTGATAGCAGAATTTACTAAATCAATCTGCAGCAAAGTTCAAATTTGTCTGGGATCTATCCTGTCTGACAGGCTATGAAAAATTAAGTTATCGCAAAATTTGCATGCATAAGGTAGTGCCATAAAAGTTTTGTGCTTTATTTCAATTCAACTTTTATACAATAATACTTTTAAAAAATGGAATAAATCCCAATAAAAGCTTGTAGCAAAATCACTGGAATTTTCAAAAATTATTAAACTTAATGTTCAAATTTATATTAATAAATAACAGGAAGAAATGAGAACAAGAACAGAAAACAATTTTCAAGAAATGTTTTTCAAATTATAACCAAACTTTCCTCCAGTGTAGCAAATTATTTCAGTCAGAAAAAAAAAGACTAATTTTTCAGCACTTAATTTACAATCTTAGTTTTAGAACCATTTTACATTGACTAAATACATTTTTTAAATCAGAATAATGGAGATTTATACTTTAAAGTATAAAAAATAGCCCTTTTTATGACTAACAAAAGAAATGAAATATATCCTGAAATATAATATGAAATATATCGACCATATCATTCATTGTGATGAAGCCTTTCTCCCAATTTAAAAAAAATACATTTTTTGGATTTTGTTTTTAAACTATTGAAATCCTACAAAATAAACTGTTGGTATTATAAATACAAATACATGATTCACTTTCAAGGCTAAAAGAAATCAGATGTCCACAAGTTAAATATTAGAAAGAAATTTGACAGACTTTAAAATATATCAGATCTTATTTAATCATGAAACAAATTATATATATATATATATATATATATATATATATATATATATATATATATATATATATATATATATATATATATATATATATATATATATATATATATAGATAAAATGAAAACATTCATTTTAAAGCAATAATAATTTACTAAGACCAAATAAAGAAAATAACTAAACAACTACACAAAAAAAAGTGAGAGCAGCTACGATTTAAATTTAAGAAATACATGGTAAAATACTTGTATTTAGATAAATCTTATCTTCAAAGAGAACATTACTAGAATTTTATTTCTTTTTGAATGTTAAGACTTGAAACAAAATAAACATTAATAGAAACAAAGTGAAAAAAAAAACATTGATTCAAGTACATAAATGCCTTTTACCTAAAATGTAACCAGTTGTGAACAAACCGCTAACAGCAGCAGCTGTTATAAATCGCAGAAAAGAAAACAGACCAAAGCTCGGAGCAAAAGCTGTTCCAATCGATGATACACACATTATCAAAGCAGCACCCATCATAACATTCTTCCTACCAAACCTAAAAGAAATAATTTATATGTCAGTGAAATTAGATATAGGATTCGAAATATTTATTTGAACAGTATTTATTATTAATGACAGTACTTTTTTTATCATTTAGAATTTCCGCTAAAGGAACACAGTTTTGATATATAATTAAAATTTAAGAATTGAATATTAAATTTAAAAAAAATTGCCTAAGTTACAACTTTAAAAGAAAAATTCTGTTAAATCAATATGTCAATTAAGCATGCAAGCTATGCACTATTAAAAAAATTAAACATACAAAATGAGTTAATACTAAGTCCAAGAGAAATTTTTACTTATTGAATTATATATGTATATATATTCAATAATGCAATTTCAGACAATTATAAATATAATACACTTAGTTTTTTCTCGCATAAAAGGTTTAAAAAGTGTAAGAATGAAACTAAATTTCTATTTCCTTAATGCCTTACACAACACTGCTAAGAGTCAAATACTTCTGATTGAAAAAGAAAAAAGATTTTTGTTTTAAATTAAAGTTTAATAAATATCAAGCAGTGAATGTTTTTAAAGTCAATAAAACTGTTCTTAGATATTTTAAGAACTTGCTTATTGCAAAAAAAAAAAAAAAAAAAAAAAAAAAAAAAAATAGAGTTAATTGTTTCAACATTAAGTGATTCAGTGATACAAAATGTATACAATGAATTATATTATATTAAATTGCAATATATTACTAAAAAATATCTCACAAAATCTATGAGATTTGTACTTTCTTTCTTTTTTTTTTTTTGAATATTCGCTGCAAACGAATTTCATAATTCTTGGAAAATTAAATAAATTAATTATTAACAGATTATGAAAATTCTTCATTTTCAATATTTAACCGTGACCTTGACTACAAAACCGTAATAATGACGCAAAAATTCATAATAGTTGGCACTTCTAAGTTGATGAAAAACATATTAAAAACTTATCGCATACTCACTTATCAGCTATCATACCAAACCCAGCTGATCCAAATAAAACTCCAGCCATAAATATAGAACTGGATGCAGCACCATTCCAGCTTTTTTTACACACAATATCAAACTGAAATAAAGAATCATCACTGAATTACAACTTAGTTTTTTAAAAATTAATATAAAAATTAATAATTAAAATGACATGGCATTCTAACGTACTTCTGACGCAGCGGTGCTTTCATACTCAGTATGGTCCCACACAAACCTTGAACACAATATAGTTTTCTTTCTATTAAATGCTTGAGGCCCACAATAATTGTGCCCTTGGACTATTTCATATCGCTCACATGGATTTGGTGTTGTACCAAATTCATCCGTTACGTTAGGAATAGCAAATTTAACAAAATTCTCATTGAATTGTGTAGTAATGTTATCACAGTTTGGTATGTAACATCTAAAAAGACAATATAAATACAATTTTAAAGAAAATAATGCAAAGAATAATGTGAAAAATTTAAGAAATATGTAATTAAATTCAATTTAATATAGTAATCACAGTTAGGGTTGAAGGAAATATTATAAAGAAAATTAGAATATTGATACATTAAACCAGAGGTGAATAATTCAGTTTTTTATTAATACATAACAAAATTATCAACTTCCTTAATAAAATATGTAAGTAACACTTATGAAGTAAGAATAATATTGATATATATTTAAAAAAATACATAATAAAGAATAAGTCAATTTAAAATTTTTTTTTTAAAAAGTTTAATTTAATTTTTTTTCTAAAAGTGGTTATGACAATATAAATTAAGACAATATAAAATAAAGGGTGAGTAGCTAGATTTTTCAACAAAAAGAAGCACCTTTTAAGTACTTTTCAAGCACTAAAAAATATTTTTAATCACTTTCCAAAAAAAAAAAAAAATAATAATAATAATAATAATGACAATCGACATGTCAAAGACAAAACTGTCTTTTTAAAAGTTAGAAAATTAAGCACTTTTTACAAACCCTGAATAAAAAAAGGACCTTTAAGGGCTTTTAAAAAACGTAAATCAAAACTAAGCACTTTTTAAAAACTCTACCCACCCTGATATATATATATATGTATTAAATATCTAACCTTTGAAATAATTTAATAATTGAAAATTATAATTAAATTAATAATAATAAAAGACATTACTTAAATTATAAAAAATAAAATTCCAAAAATAAAAAATGCATTTGCATGAACTTGATTCTCATATAAAAATTCTTAATATGAATTATAATGAAAAATAAATGTAGGTTTTAAGAACATTACATAGATATTTATAGAGTGATGATCAAAGCAGTAATATGCTTCGATGTTATGAAGGAATTATTAATCAGAAATTTTGAAAGGACAGTTTTATAACTTCAGAGTAATTATTTTACTCAGTCTAATAACTTCATTGCTTTTTAGGTTAAATAAAAAATACTTTTTCTTGGCTGAGTGAAAAATAACTTTTTTATAACATTAATATTTAATAAAATTAACAGTGCAAACCTATATCGATATATATATATTTAATTTGAGAAAAATGCTTAATTTGGAACAAGTTTCTGTAGATTTGGTCAACATATTTCGTTTAAAAACTTATTTTTGAGAAAATCTAAAAGGAGTTTGAACAATTTAGTGTTTATTTCAGTAGTTCTCCTAACCTATATTGTAAAATTGACACTATTGTCGATTTTACATCACTGGTTGGGAGAACAACAAGGAAGTTTTAGTTCCCTCTTGGTAGTAAAATGTAATAAAATGCACTCTGTACTAAAATGAACAGAATTTAGGAGTTAATTAGAATTATTTTTCAAAATTCCTCGATTATTTATAATTATTTTTCTCAACTATTAATAAATAATTAGCTATTTCTTCAAATGCGAAAAGAAAACAATAAAGAAATTAAAAAGTAAAAAAAATTTAAGATTGGTTCACTTCTAAATTTAATTTTTCATGTTTAATAAATTTTTTTTTGAATAAATTCAAATAAAAATTAAATCAAACTATTTATTTTCATTCAAGACAATATAAATATTCAATATTCTTTTTTTTAAAAAGAAAATAACTTAAGGCATTTTTAAACTTTTTAAGGCATTTTTAAATAAAAACAAATAATATCAGTTAAAGAATTATTAACATAAAATCAGTTAACTTGATTCATATTTACTTTCCTTAAAAAAAATTAGGAATTAATAAGTTTTAGAAAATGGACAAAAGCTTTTCATAATTCACTTCTTAAATAACTTAAGTAAAAAAAATAAAGTTAAAAAGTAAGGAATGTATTTAGAACAAAAATAAAAGTAGAAATTAGAGCTGTAAAACAAAGGTGAGGTATGACAAAATAATGTTATGAAAAGTTATGATTTGATTTAATATAAATGAATTTTTTAGTTAATGAACTTCTTTAAAAAAAAATTATGGATATTTAAACATTAAAAAATTTTTAAGTATATTTTTGAAATGAAATTATTACCATATTTATTTTATCAGTTTAGTTAAATTATATTTGCACTTCTGTATTTTCATATTTTGACAATATATATATATATATATAGATCAATTAATGCGTAGCCAAATTATTCAACAAAAAATAAGCACCTTTCAAGCACTCAAAAAATATTTTTAAGCACTTTAAAAAGATATCATTAATTACGCAGGGTTGGAAAGTTTTTGACAATTTGTCAAAAATCATGAAATTTTGAATCATGTTTCGCGAATGGTGTTTTCATACGCTACGGACTGACGATACGCCGAAATAGATTGGGGTTGAATAAATTGTGAAAAAGTTGAATAGAACAATGTGAACTGTGTCTTTTTGCATAATTCGAAGCGAAAATCAACATAGTAAAGGAAAAATAAATCTCCTTTTTAAAAAGGAAAAAATTAAGCACTTTTTAAAAACGATACGCATCCTGTATATATATATATATATATATATATATATATATATATATATATATATATATATATATATATACAGGTCGATAAATTTTGAAACAAAAAGCTTAATTAAATTTTTTAAAATCGGAACCGAAATATATTTATTTTAAAAAACATCTACGACATGGTAACTTCATTACAAAGCATAATATTTTATTCATTTGAAAACAAGAAAAAGTGACAACTAAAAAGAAGAAACGAAACCACTTGTTGACCTTGAACAGACGCGCCCACCACAGATAAGGAAACTGCACTTATCTTTTTATTTTGCTTATCATTTTAAAGTAAGTGCATAAGTGTCACCGATAAGAAAGATTTATAGTAGCAACACTTAACAGTTAATAAATATTTATGGAAGACCATTGCTCTTAATACTGTTAATAACTGATATTATTATTTTATTTTCAAAACGTCGTATAAAACTGATATTATTATTTTTTTTTATTACGTCGAAAATATTCAACGTTATTTTACAAAAAAATATGTAAAAGATCATAAATCTTAAGCGATATAAGTAACAGCTAAGATACTTATTAGACTTATAGTACAACACTTAACAAATATTTATGGAAGATCATTGCTCTTAACACTGTTTATAATTGTTATTATTTTCTTTTCTTTCAAAACTAATACGTCGAAAATATTCAACGTTATTTTACAAAAAATATGTAAAAGATCATGCGATCTAAGTAATAGCTAAGCAATAGTAAAAACATTTAACCTTAAATAAATAAAATTAAAAGAGTAAAAATCTGATAAAGAAAGTTAATATAGAAATAATATATAGCTAATATGTAAACACTTCGCTTACCTATGCTTCGGCACTGCTATTAAAAAAACATTAGCCAACATATGTATACCGACTAATGTTTGGACAATGCATACTAATGAAAATACAAAAAGCTGATAATGTCCAAAGTCTCCAAGGTAATCCAGACACTTGTTAATATCAAGGGATTTTGCCTTCATTTTAAAAATTTTAATTCTTAAATGGTGAGGGATTTGAAAAAATAAAATAAAAAATAAATCTGATTAGAAAATGCAATCAACGGGAAATTTTATCAGTAGAAAACAAAGATACCTAACTAAATGATAATGTAGATAAAAAGGAAATTTTCTATAGAAAGTTTCTGTGTCAGGTAAAGTGACACGTATAAAACACACAATTTAATCCATTGTCACGTAAGGTCTTAAGATTTTTGCGTATATAGATGAGTAAATATAAGTGTTTTACGTTAACAACCATCATGGATTTAATGTTGTTGATCCTCGAAGTCCATCAAAAGATTCTTAACTTTTTGTAAACAAAACAAATGACAAACGATATATCAAGTTACCATAGGTACAATAATAAACAGATACACTAAATCGCGGAACTAATTGTAAATATTAAAAGCAAATATTAAAATACGCGTATTTAATGCGACAGATGGCGACAGCATATTCGCTTTAAAGATCTACGAAAGATGAATACGTGGAATATCTCATTCCACTTATTTTCGCTACGGATGGAATACAGTCATTTTTCTTAATTTTGTCACTTGATTTTCAATTTCATTTTCGGCAAATAATTCCTTGATTTAGTTAGAAGTATTCAGTTACAAAATCTTAACTTTATTTTTCAAATTGCATCACAACAGAAAAGAAAAAACGGCTCCTTTTTTTCCCCCTTCTCTTTTTTTAAAGTAATAAGTTATAATTAAAGGGGAAAAAAGTTTTTTTTTTCGTAAATACGATTTTTTTATTCACATATTTGTACATTGAATTTTCATAACAAATTAAACATCATTAATTATTTTTTGTAGTTATCTACTTTATTCTACAAATTAAAAAAAGTATGCCTTCAAACTTGAATAAAATTTCTAAAAATTACAAAAAAAAAAAAAAACTGGTATTTTGTCTATAATTAATGCACACAATTAAGAATTTTTTTTCTAAATACTATCTTTTTACATCAAATAATTGCACATTAAATTTGAAAAACAAATTATTTAACCATTATTAGTTATTATTTATTTAAATCCTAATGCTTACACTAAAAAATAAAAAGGCATTAAAACTTAAAAACTTAATAAAAAACTTGAACTTAAAAACATTTATAAAAAAATATAGAATAATATATATAATACATAATATGAAAAAAAATTATACAGAATACTAAGAAAAATTTTTCCTGTAAATACAATTTTTCAAATCAAATATTTGAAGATAGAATTGAAATTTTTTTATAATAAATAATTTAATCATTATTAAATATTTCTTGAAAACAAAAATATTTATTCCATAAATAAAAAAGTAATTAATTAAACTTCAATAACATTCAGAAACAACATTATATGTAATTATCTATATGCATAAATTAATATATAATAAGAAAAAAATTCTCGTAAGTAAGATTTTTTTAAAATCAAATATCTGCATATTGAATTTTAAAAACAAATTGTTTAAATATCATTACATATTTTCTGTAACCTAAACTATTTATTCTAAAAATAAAAGTAAGCATTAAAAATTAATAACATTCATAAAAGCGTTGTATATGTAGTAAGTATACAATTAATATAAAATAATAAGATAAAAAATTCCCCGAAGATACAATTTTTTAAACAAATCAACAAATTGAATTTTAAAAAAGAATTATTTAAACATAACTATGTTTTTTGTAACCTAATTTATTTATTCTAGAAATAAAAAAAGTACGCAAAAAACATCAGTGTAGGGTATACCGGGCAATGGTTTTTTTAAGGTCAAGTATCACTGCCTGGTATATATTTGCCCGATACTCCAAACACTGATGTTTTTCTAATCTATCGTCAGTAAGTATTGAAATATCGAATAAATGTAATTCCCGGCTAGTTTTACGCATTATATTTAATGCCGGATTTCATACTTTACAACATATCAATTAAAAAAATTTTTTTTAAACATTATTACATGTTTTTTTGCTACCTAAAATTTTTATTTTAGAAATAAATAACGTTAATACAACTATATACACAATACACCAGTGGCAGAAATCTCCTAGCACGGCAGGGGTCGCAGCAGCTAGTTGTAACACCTGCATTAAAACTTAAATAACACTCATAAAAACATTACATATTACTAGGTATACGTAATTAAAGTAATTAAGTAAAGAAGTTATTTGCTAAGATCATTTGTCATATAAAAAGGTGTGTAGACAGATTTCTTAAAAAAAAAAAAAAAAAAAAAATTAATGAACACCTTTTAAGTACTTTTTAAGCACTCAAAAAATATTTTTAATCACCTTAAAAAAAAAAAAAATCATAATTAGGATCTGTGCAGTAATAGAAATTATTTTTTTCTATCATTTAAAGTTCTTAACTTAAAAGTGAAGAATCAATAAAATTCCAAAACAATTTTCGAAAACTTTAAATAATCATGATAAAATAACTAGTCATTGAGAAATATTGCAGAGAAAATTGTGAAAATCTAGCATTTTTTTGTAATTTAGAACGACAATCGTCACGGCAAAGAAAAAATTTCTTTATAAAAGATAGAAAATTAAATACTTTTTACAAACCATGAACAAAAAAAGCACCTTTAAGGGCTTTTAAAAAACGTAAATCAAATTTAAGCACATTTAAGCACTTTTTAAAAACGCTACGCACTTTGTATAAGTTTTCTTTCGAAAAGGCATATTAAAAAATGGAGAAATTGCCGAGCCTCCTTTTAAAAACATTTTTTATTTAAAAAAAAAGAACTGAACTGAGGAAACACCGCAAAGATCAATGAGTCAAGTATAAAATTCAACTTCAATTTAAACAACGTAATGTTTGAAGAACCTCACATTTGAAAATTTTGCTACACGTATGTCGGATAAAGCTCAATTTTTACAATAATAATCAGTAGAGCCCGGATTTTGATGACCTAAAAAATCTCAACTAATGCCCTTAAAAAGTGCAAAAAATGCCTTAAATAAAGTAAAAATATTGTATCAAAAAAATATTTTGGTCTTTAAAATTATTATGAGTCATTTAAAAAATATAAAGCAATGCCATACTTGTTCATTAAAGTTTGAAAAATATGTTTTATATCCTAAAATAACAAAAAAAGGAAAATATATTGACACCAAAGTATTTTTATTTTGTATAGAAACTTTAATGGATATAACAACTTCCATCTCATAATATTACTAAATATCAGAATTACATTGGATTATGAAATGTTTTTTGATAATTTGAAATGTAAACGAGCGTCTCTTGTCTGAAAGTAAATTTTCATTCCTGCAGAAGCTTCTTTCAACGTCTACTGATGTTATAGGTGCGTACTTGAAAAAGGCGGTCTCACTTACAATTCTTCTTCAATTTGAAAAGATTTTGCTTCACCTGTTAATATTCTATAGATTTTCTTCATTGTTTGGAAGTCAGTGTAATAATGAAAATTGATAAAAAATAGTAAAAATTGGAAAAAATTAACAAAAAACTTTAAAAAATACATTAAAATGCAAAATACGCCCCAAAATTTAAGGAAAAATGCCCTATAAATCTAAAAAAATGCTCTAAAAAACAAAAAATGTCCAAAAATGCAAAAAATGCAAATGTCATCAAAATCCGGGCCTTAATAATCAGACTGCGTTGAGGCAATACCTCTAAAAGGTATTGGTTGAGGTCGCATACAAATTTGGATTCATGAAGATAGTGTTGCGGATTCACTCCGAAAATTTTGCTAGTTATAACTAAAATATAATTAACAAGGAAAGTTAATCAGCTTTAAACAATACATTTTATTCATAAAACTAATGTCTACTTAAATAGCATCATTTTGTTAGGGCAAATGAATTGAATTATCATAATTGAATTCACTATTTTTATTATGTCAGTCACATAAAGCAGGGGTCTGTTTAGAAAAAATTTGGGTCCGTTAACGCAGGGGTCTGTTCAGAAGAAATATGGGTCCGTTAACGGACCCTTCACAAAATGTCTTTTCATAAAAACGGACCCTTCTCAAAATTATTTTTCTTTTAATTGGACCCTTCACAAATTTGTTAATCTTCATTACTGTTTTGTTAATCTTCATTACTGTTTTGTTAATCAAATAAACCCTTCCCAGGGCAGAAAACAAGAAAGATGGATGTAAACGAATTAAGTTTTGTTTTCCGCAGACGATTATTCCATTATTCGTTCGAAATGAATATTCTGCGTTCAGCAGTATAGGCTAAATACCAAATATTTCTATGTTGCATCTCTAATTTAGAAGCAGCAATTGCTGTTTATTTTTGAAAATGTAATTTTTTTATTATAATTTTACTGTGACGAGCATAATCTTGTATCTATTTACAATTTAAAAACTCCTTGAAAAAGTTTCTTGCAATAACCGGACCCTATTTGCACAAATTCATGAAAGCGGACCTTGGTTGAAAGAATGTGAGTAATTTTTTCACAATTTCACGAAAAACGGACCTTTCACAAAATGTCTGGACACAGACCCCTGGTTAACGGACCATTCACAAAATATTTTAACTTAAAAACGGACCCTTAACGAAGTAATTTATCGTTTAATCGGACCCTCCACAAATTTGTTTATCTTCATTATTGTTTTGTTAATCGAATAAATTCTTCCCAGGAAGGGGGTGGGGAAAGAAATAAGTAATCGAACTAAATTTTGTCTTCGGCAGACACTTCTTCCTTTATTCGTCCGAAATGAATATTATGCGTACAGCAGTATAGGCTAAATACCAAATATTTGTATATTGCATCGCAATGTAGTAACTGCAATTGCTGTTTATTTTTGAAAATTTAATTTTTTTAATTATAATTCTACAGTGTTCAGCATAATCTTGGATCTATTTTACAATTTAAAAACTCCTTGAAAAAGTTTTTTTGCAATAACGGACCCTATTTGCACAAATTCGCAAAAGCGGACCCTGGTTGAAAGAATGTGACTTAACGTTTATTTTATATTCACAAATTACGAGTAATTTTTTCACAATTTTACAAAAACGGACCTTTCACAAAATGTCTGGACAGACCCCTGTAAAGGAAAAAGTAAATGTTTTTATTGTTGTGTTGGTACAAATGTATACCATTATGTGTGGTACAAAAAAAAAAAAAAAAAAGAAAGGAAAAAAAATGACGGATTCAATATTAATGGTTTAAGTTTAAAGGGGTGTCCTTAAATATACTAATTAATTAGTGGAGCTGATATTAAAGTTACAGAAGACTCAGAAATGTACTTTTTCTGAATAAATATACTCTTCCCCCTGGACAGATATGGATTTCTATCAATTATAATATTCATTTATCCAAAGACAATTCCATACAAACATATACATAAAAATTATTTATTATTTTCATGGTCGAAAAAAAAATTGAATTACGAGGCATATAAATTTTTATATCATTGGCTCAATTCAAAATTTGAAACGAAAAAGATTGAATAGTTTCTGAGTTATCAAATTTTAAAAGAGAATCATGTGTAAATTTTGATTTCTCAGAAACTATTCGACCAATTTGTTCACGTTTTGTATTTTACCATGTAAAATCACATTCTCTAAAATGATGTAAAAATTTGTACACTTAACAACTCAAAATGTTTTCGACTATTATTTAATAAAATAATAAATCACTATTTTTTGCATGGCATTATCTCAGGATAAACGAATTTTATAATTACGTATAAGAATTATTTGAATTCTCTCTCTTGATTAAGCAATATAGACTAGTGGTTACCAACTGGCAGCCTGCGAAGCCTTTTTTTGTGGCCCGAGAACTTAAATATATTAATTGTCATTTTTCTGCGGACAATTTTCGTAAAAATCTATACGGGTTTAAAATACTTCTTCGTTAAAAAAAAAAAAAAAAAAAAAAAACTTAATTTCTTCGTTTCTGTGAGATTTAACATACCAACGATGCAAAAAAATTTATTTCTCAAGTTTTGCATCCAAGAAAATATTTATTCAAATATAAAAATAATCGTGTATGTCGCAATTTTTTGTTTCGTTTTTTTTTTTTTTTTTTTTTTTTTGCATTTTGTGAATTTAATTTAGCATGTGCGTATCAGAAATTTTCTCGAAGTAATTCTCCGATTTAACTTTTTTAAACCATTAATTTTGGACGAAATTATTTACATTTGTAAATTTTAAAACGTATAAAGAAGGTAATGAATATCGTGTTTTATTTAAATTCTCTGAATTGAATATGGCCTGAGCGAAAAAGAAGAAAAATTTTTTTATTTCAAATGCTCGAGAATTTTTTTTGTCACCAAGTTTCTGATTAAGAGAACAGGGTGCGTAGCCAAATTATTCAACAAAAAATAAGCACCCTTTAAGCACTCAAAAAATATTTTTAAGCACTTAAAAAAAATATAATTGGGAAGGGTTGGAAAGTTTTTGACAATTGACCGTTTTTTCTTGTTTTAACCGTCATGTCAGAAAAAAACTTTTGGTATTGTTTTTGACATTTGTCAAAAATCATGTAAAACGAATGGCATTTTCATACGCTAAGGACTGACAATATACCGAAATAGATTGGGGTTGAATGAATTGTGAAAATATTGAATAGAACAGTGTGAACTGCTTCTTTTTGCATAATTCTCAGCGAAAATCAACATGGTAAAGGAAAAACCTCATTTCGAAACAAGGGAAAATTAAGCACTTACAAGAAAAGAAGTTTTTTATTTACAGGGTATCTGCTGCATTTTACCTAGATTTTGAAAAATCTCATTTCGAAACAAGGGAAAATTAAGCACTTACAAGAAAAGAAGTTTTTTATTTACAGGGTATCTGCTGCATTTTACCTAGATTTTGAAAAATCTCATTTCGAAACAAGGGAAAATTAAGCACTTACAAGAAAAGAAGTTTTTTATTTACAGGGTATCTGCTGCATTTTACCTAGATTTTGAAAAATCTCATTTCGAAACAAGGGAAAATTAAGCACTTACAAGGAAAGAAGTTTTTTATTTACAGGGTATCTGCTGCATTTTACCTAGATTTTGAAAAATCTCATTTCGAAACAAGGGAAAATTAAGCACTTACAAGGAAAGAAGTTTTTTATTTACAGGGTATCTGCTGCATTTTACCTAGATTTTCAAATTCATGACTTTCCATGACTACTTCCAAGAATTTTTCATGACTAAACGAAGTTACTATTTTCTCCAACAAAAACACAACAATAAATTTAAAAAAGCATTATAATAACATTAATTGAAATGATAGGTACAAGCAAAACTGTTATACTTTTCATCTTCATATTAATAGATTTTAAATTTAAAATGCATCGTAAAAAAAAGGTGAAGCAATAAAATAGATGTAAAAAAGTACAAAAGCAAATATTTTTTTTTCTTTTTTTCTGTAGAATTATATTCTAAATATACTTTTCTCCTTCATCAGAAAGGAAAGAAATACTCCTGATTTTTCAGTTCTCATTTCGGAATTAAAAAAAAAATTGCCAATGACTGGCTTGATTCAGCTAGAATGTTAAATTGATAAAATAAAAAAAGTAAATAATAATAAAAATTCTGAAATCACAGAAGTTTAAAAGATAATTCCCTCCAGAAATAAATTTTTTTCTTTCATTTTTTTGAAAGAACACCATAATTTTTAAAGAACAGGATAGAAACATTTTATATTTTAATAAAATATGACTGTGAGTGAGGATTTTGTTACAAATTCCGATATTCAAAACACAGTGAAATTGTTTTTGGGGAGGGGGATAAATTCCACTTTAAAAATTAGATTTTTCGGAGACCTAAATCCATGACTTAAAAAAAAAAAAAAAGTTAAAATCATGACATTTCATGACAAATTTTTTCAATACTGAAATTCATGACATTCCAGGTGTGCGGATACCCTGAATTTAATAGAAACTCAATGAATTATTATGTTTACATCTTTTATTTTTACACATAAATTAATCATTCTTCTTTGAATAATCTATTGAATTAATGTAGGTTTCACCAGAATGAAATATTTTTGAGATTATTTTTTGTCCCACACATGACATTATGAATGAGAAGATTTAATAAATCATTCAAGGATGGTGAACTTTTTTTTTTGTCTAATTTAAAATGATAAATATTAGACAAAAGTGAACAATATTTAACAATAACTGATATTTATAGATCGCTCAAACATTGAATTTAATGCAAAATATCACTTTTAATTGTTTATAGATTCATATTCTGTGCAACTCAAATTAGATTGTTAATTAACCTTTACCAAATAATTACCTAGTTATACTTAAAAGTATTAGAATGGATGAATATTAGATAAAAGTGTATAATATTGAATAAAAATAACACAAATAATTTTTTTGATTGCCTAACTTAATTCCAAATATCACTTAAAAAAGTGTTCTCAAATATATAGGAGTAACTTATTACATTTTCATACTAGATTATTTTGTGTAACTCAAATTGTTTATTACACTGCAGGTTAATAATGAATGAATCACATTTAAAGAAAGTACAAAAAGGATGAAAAAGGTAAGGGAACGGAAGAAAGTAGAAAATCAAAGTTTCCAAGCTGAATAAAACGAAAGATTTCGCAATTTAAGGCTTCAGAAGAAGAAACAAATGAATGAAATTGAAAAACTGGAATTTCGAAAACATGAATGTGGCAGGAAACGGATTCAGCGAGCTAGGAAGGTAAAAAAAACAATGGCATTGCTTTAGATGCTACTTCATCAGCTTACAACTCTCCGCATACTTTTAGCAAAGCTGCAATAAAAACAATGAAAGCACTGCGTAAATCACCAAGAAAGAGATGGAAAAATCAAAACAAAGCAGTATAGATTATTCTAAAGTTATAAATTTTTTCTTTAGACCTGACATTATATACACCTGCCCAGGAATGAAAGATAGCATCTGTGTTTGGGAAGGAGGAGAAAAGAAAATCCTTCAAAAGCATTATTTGACAATATTTTTAAGAGAAGCTTTTAAGACCAAAAAATGTCCTTCTTATGAAAAATACTTCATCAGAACAATGCAAATGTAAAATTCATGAAAATTTTACACTGAAACTAAAATCCTTAAGATATGAGTACTCTAATTATAATACATTTTGGGAAAACTGCCTATGCAATATAAACCTGGATTCTAAATGCTGGAAAAATGAATGTGCCATATGTCAAAATGGTCAACTATTGTCCAAACCTTCCATTCCAGCCGAAACTGTGATTTGGAAAGAATGGAAGAAAAGTAATAATAAAATCGAGCTTACAACAACAGAAACCTGCACTGGAGCACTGCATGAAAAAATTATGGATGATCTTCTAACTATGATGAAGCATGTGCACATCAAAAGAATCCAAAATGCAGAGTTTGAAAAAGACAAGAGAAATAAAAAAAACGAGAATAATGCAAGTAGATTTTGCTATGTCTTTATCATGTGAGTACTTTTATAGTATATGTTTTTAATAAAAGTATACTTTTTATATAATTAAAATACATTAATGCAATAATTTGCTTCAATTAACTGAAATCCTCCTTTTATTTCAAGAAATAGATTTTTTTCATTTCAGTTCCGTCCCACACGTGACATTTGCATAAATAAGGGTAAATAGTCTATTTTCATACTTTTTAAAAACATAATAGTTTTAAAAAATATGTATATATGTACAAGTTATAAAAATTGCATCAAATTTCTTAAAAAAAAATTAAAAAGATTTATTATATTAGAATTTATCTACAAAATGATTGTGTAAATGTCCCACACGTGACCATGGAATGGCCCTTAAACATACATATGTATATTTTAATGCAACTTTAAATGTTTATTTTCCTATAATCTTCCGTTTAAATTATATAAATAGCTTTCAAGTTGTTTATCAGTTAATAATTTTTAAATATCTGGCATAATTTTTGAAAAAAAAAATTATGCCCAGAGCTCTGTGGCAGAATTACAGCGACACGGCGACATTTTCACAGTACAGTACAGAGTTCTTGCAGAAAGATTTTTCCTTTGAAAATTAAAAAAAAAATAGTTTTCTTTTCTACAGAAATTTACACGTAAAATTTGAATCATGCATTTAGATAAATCACTTTTTTACACGCTCAATTTATGTTGATAGTATCGTAAATCGATGTAATGTTTTGATCGAATTTTCGGCAGCTATTAATATTGATTTTCATGTGGTTTTTAAATATCCTGATATGTTTCAAACAATATGGAAAAATAAATTTTCTTAGTTTTATGAAATTGTTATGACACTCGAGTTTAAATTTATATTTTACAATTTGCTACAAATGCATTTTACGTAATATTTTTAAATCTTATTGTTGTTCGCTAATATTTTATTTGATAAAAAATTTGTTCATCATTGCAACAGAAAGATTAAAATACATTGTAAACATTTGTTCAAATTATTTATTCTCAAAATGTGAATGCATATTGTAGATAATGGTTGTTCATTATATGTTTCTTCATTTAATGTAATTATTATATAAATTTAATGAGTATCTCCGCATGTTCACGGAAATTTTAATTTAAATATTTTGAGTACTTAAAAAATATACACTATTAATAAAGATAAAAAATGCTGTTAAAGAATGTGAATAAGTCCAAGAATCGATACAGTATACTTTATGCTATGTAAGAATAGAGCAAAACAATCTGAATAAAACATAAATAATGGTAGGTACAGAAAAGGCCATGTTTTGAAGCGGAATAAACAAGAACTTTCCTTAAGCGTCTTTACACAAAATGACAGAAGAAAATGTCTATTTCTGCATGTTTATTGTTCACTTTTTCATGCATTGCTCATGTGAATAAGTGTATTAGATTGATTTTATTCACAAACATCCCTCTAAATAACAATAAAAACATAGTTAAAATATTGCCGCTTATTTAGTTTCTAGCATGCATTTTTTTTTTATGTTGCTCTTAAATTTTGAGGAACTACTATTGCAAACAAAATAGTATCACTCTCATTAATCCAGTTGTATTGCATAAGCAGACCAAATACTTTTAATAATGTTGAGTTTGAAAAGACTAACGTCTTACCTGACTTTATCATAAGATACTTTGTCCATAGGAGTCAGAAAAATGCTAGAATGTATCTGTATTCCACCAAATAACTGAGCCATACAAGCGAGTAACATAACACTTAGCTGAAATTTCCCAAAGTGACCTAAATAATCTAATATTAAATCGAAATCCATTTTTTCGAAAATCGAAATTTGCTTCCTAAACACAATTATATTCGATTACCAGCAAATTTTTCTACAAAATTATTTTTTGAAACTTCATGACATTACTTAAAAAATTTAATTATGCCAAAATATCTCAGACACAAGTCTAAATTAGGGAACTTAATAACTTCCAAATGTAAACAAGGGAAAGTTCCCATCTTAGTTTTGAATTTTATCCACGCTGGTGTGCAGAAAAGTTTCAGTATGATTTTAAAATAATCCTATTTCGAGTTCTTTAGCCTAACTTACTAGATTTTAGGACTATTCTCACTGCACAAAATTCACGCACTTAAAGTCGCTATCGAGGGAGAATGAGAACCAGAATGGTGAACCAAAAAACATATTGCTTTATGATATATGGATGGGTGGTCTAATGTAAATAATAACAAGCGTTCCTAAACCGGAAGAAATTTAGAAAATATCCGGTGTATCCCTCCGCTTATGTTATGACTACGAGGCGATGTGTGAACAAGCCTAATATTCTATACAATTTTGTTATTGTAATTTTGGTTCAAATCTAAACATAATTGTACCATTCATAAGAGCTTTCAGAAATGTATTGATTCTCAGAGGTCATAAGGCCAAAAAATTTTTTGGAAAGTTAATATCGCATTGTGAATAATTCTTAAGGTTTGCCATGTTTTGTATTTTATCCCTTATTTGGCTACATTTGAATTAAATGTCGCCAAAAATATCTTTTCAAGTTAGCCTAATTATAAAATATTCTGATGATTATGATATTAATATGATAATGCTGAAGTTTAAAGGCTGAAAGAAAGAACTCGGTACATGTGAAATACTGCAAAAGATATGCAATAATATGATGGCGCGTTTTTTCAATCTGCGGCGTAAAAATATATCGAAAGCAGTAACCCGGAAGTCTACAAAGAGCAATTTTACCACTAGCGCCACCACCCTTAGCTTTACACGATCACCCATCCATTGAGAACATTCTTTATCTCAGTTTTCATTCTTGTTTAGTTTTTTGCAATTATTTTCTTTATATGGAACTTGTTGTTGTTGTAGTTAATTTACGTCGCACTAGAGCTGCACAATGGGCTATTGGCGACGGTCTGGGAAACTTCCCTGAGGATGATCCGAAGACATGCCATCACAATTTTGATCCTCTGCAGAGGGGATGACACCCTCTCTTCGGTAGCCCGACGACCTGCACGTGATGTCGAGTACTTCACGGTAGAACAGTTTAACGATGACCAATATCACACACCCTCGATCCCTATGCAGACTAATCCAAGTGGTTACCCTCCCGCACACTGACAGCAGGCAGTGATGCTTGACTTCAATGTTATGTGGAACTAATTGAGACTATGTGTGTGTAGTGTAAGTTTTCCCAACACGTCGAGCAAAATTGATAAAATATACAACTGGAATAGTGCGTGGCCTCTTGACTGTTTAATTTTGATTGTAAATATTTGCCTCATATTGAGGTAATCTCTGTAACCTGGAAAATGGTTCACTCGGTTCTTATACGTAACGCGCTCTGCTTTCCCTTATGAAAAAATCGAGGTATAAATGAGGTATAAACGAGGTATATTTTAAAGGTATAAAGGAGGTTGTTGTTTAAATACGTCGTAAAGGTTGAAAAGGGTGCAAATGAATACCTCAAAATCAACCTCAAATATACCTTAAATATACCTCCAGAGGTATATATGTTTCAGCCTGAAGTATATTTTTTTACACTTGTGGAAGTATTTATTCAACAACCTAAGGTGTGTCATTTTACACTTCAGGTTATTAATCAACCTCAGGTGTATTTTGTTCGACCTCAGGTAATTATTTCTCAACCTCAGGTATCTAATTTTATGCTTGTAGAGGTAGATATTTTTCAACCTATGGTGTGTCATTTTACACTTCAGCTTATTATAAATCTACCTCAGGTGTATTTTGTTTGACATCAGGTAATTGTTTTTCAACCTCAGGTATATAATTTTATGCTTGTAGAGGTATATATTTATCAACCTGTGGTGTGTCGTTTTACACTTCTGGTTGTTATAAATCAACCTCAAATGTATTTTGTTCTACCTCAGGTAATTATTCTTCAACCTCAGGTATATAATTTTATGCTTGTAGAGGTATATGTTTTTCAACCTAAGGTGGGCTATTTTACACTTCTGGTTGTTATAAATCAACCTGAAGTGTATTTTCAACAATTGGAAAGGTTATTTTTAATTAGCGCCATGTGTTCCATGTTCTACCTTAAGTTATTATTTCGTAACCTCAAGTATATATTTTTGTATTTTTAGAAGCATTAATTTATCAACCAAAGACGTTTTTTTTAGCACTTACGAAGGTGAGGTGTTATACGGACCACCTAGTTTATTAATTTTTAGACTCACTATATAAGAAATATAATATATATATATAAAGATATTATATATATTATATGAAGAATAATGTAAATTAAATTTTTTTTCACTAGCAGAGATCATTTATCAACCTGAAATTTTTAATATTAAACCTTCGGCAGTAATTGCTTCTTTTGTTAAGCTATAAAAGAAAGTTTTAAATGCATAATTCTTCTATAATTTTAATAGATTGATTTAAATCATCTTAAAATAACACTTATCCAAATTCTACAGTTAGTAAAAATTATCTATGGGAACTCATACTCGTATTTTTAGAAGATAGTTGTCTAAGGTGCTTGAATTTTTAAAGCTATAAAACTACAAATTTAAATAATTAGTCAGCTGAAATTCAAAGTACTTTTATTTAAAACTAAAATTTCACTTTTTTTACAAACCAACAAAATTATTTTAAATACTGTTTCCGTCTACATGTTGAAACTTGTAATTATTGGAACCTAAGAGGAAAAAAAATATAAATTAGTAAGAAAGTCATATTTACAATAATAGTGGCAGGTCTTAAAATATTAGAAAGTATTTTTTTTATCATTTAAATTAATGGATGAAATTAATTTTTCTTTTCAGATAAATATCTTCTGCCATTTCTATTCAATCCTCGTAGCTAAAAAGCATGACATGTATCACAGCCACAAAATAAAATACACTGAAGACAGTATTACCATTAACAAAATTTACAGAAATTCAAATATACAGGGTGTTTATAAAGTCTCGGACCCATTTTGATGTTTAATAACTCATAAAATAATAAAGATAGATTAAAATTAATAACATAAATGGTTAGATAGACTCAAAAACTTTCATGAACCTTGTCAATGAACTTCCACATGTGCCCCCTTCGTCACACGGAGAATATCAAGTCGATAGTCAATTTCACGCCAGGTAGCGGCAAGCAAGTCGGCATCCACAGAGGCTATTGCTGTTGTAATTCTGGCTTTTAGGCCATCAATGTTCGACACGATCCTCCTGTAAACATTGTCCTTTATAAATCCCCAAAGAAAAAAGTCCAGCAGCGTTATATCAGGTGATCTGGGTGGCCAAGGAATTGGACCTCCTCGCCCAATTCATCTTCCTGTAAAATGGTCATTCAAAGAACTACGAACGATGATACCCCAATGAGGTGGTGCACCATCTTGTTGCAAAAAGACATGTGGCTGAAGCTCTTCTAGTTGTGGAAATACGAAGTTTTCCAACATGTCTAAGTATACGACTGGTGAGATTGTCTTTTCTGTAAAAAAGAAAGCTACCTCTCGTGAAATTGACTATCGACTTGATTTTCTCCGTGCGACGAAGGGGGTACACGTGGAAGTTCATTGACAAGGGTCATGAAACTTGAGTCTATCTAACCATTAATGTTATTAGTTTTAATCTATCTTTATTATTTTATGAGTTATTAAACATCAAAATGGGTCCGGGACTTTATAAACACCCTGTATAATTCCAATCTTATTATGCAATTTTAACACTTTTTATTTTTCTATACATCTGTAACATTATGGTACTTGTAAGTTTAATAATTAGATTTCCTTCCCTTCCTTTTTTAAAAATCTTTAAACTCAATAAACGTAGTCTTTATTTTTCAATTTTTTGTTAGATTTCATGAAACTAGCAGCTTTTTTTTAAATTTTTGACGCTGATTCTGAAAAGGACTTATGTTATTGTCAGTCACATCAGAGTTTCTTAAACAATAGTTATTTTAATAATTTTTAATCAATGTAATCAAGAATCTACAATCGTTTAATAAATTAAAATTTTAAAGTTATGTACCAATTTTTATTCTTTTTTTACACTCAATCGAATAGAACAAATTACAAGCTGATAAGAAGCATTTATTTTAAAGTTGTGAGTAATTTTATGTGAGGAAAATGTCTAAGAGAGAATGATTTGAAATAATACTTTTAAAATAAGTTGAGTATAATATCTCCTATATAACTTATAATACCGAGCAGAATAAAACTAATAGTTAGTTGTTACAAACACTTGCTTAAAATATAAATACACATCCCATAGGATGAAACTCTAAATAATGCATATTACTTTCAACAATAAATGTTTTTATTTGCAATTGATTTTATTCAATTCAGGATTAAAATTGCATACTATACTGACTTATTTCTAAAATATTTAAGATTTCCGAAATTCGCACATTTTTGAAGTAGTGAACCATAAACAGCTGCATGAAAAAGCTTATAACCTTGAAACAAATTGTCATATAAACTTGAAATCGGATTTAATTTCATTCTGCCCAATATTCTAATAAGTAATAACAATCTGCTTAGTAAATAATTAACGTGGGTAAAATGCGAGAAAATAACATGTAGTGAAAATAGCAGTTTTGTGATCAAACATGAAGAAGTGAGCTAGTACAGTTACTAGTTTTCAACTATCAAATATCCAGCAAACTATTGTTATCAATAATTACATAAATTCTGTAGTTTATTAGGAGAGATTACTTTTTCTTTTAGGTATAAATTCAGAACTATATCCCAGGGGAAGGCTGAGCAGTAGCTTGCTTGTCTCTTCTCCTGCGCCGCCGCGCATGTGCTATTTATAGCCTAGGCCATCTCAGTAATATCAGGGAACTGTGGATAAGCTCTGTAAATATATATATATATATATATATATATATATATATATATATATATATATATATATATATATATATATATATATATATATATATATATATATATATATATATATATATATATATATATATATATATATATATATATATAAACAATAATATAAACTTTGCAACAAATATCCAAACGATAAGCATACGATAAGAATAGTAGAATTTCAAAGCAAAATTGCTGTTTTAAAAATCTTTCAATTTTCACTGATTTATTTATAAGAGAAATTGTGATCATTTTTCTCAATTAATCAGCGTGCATACTGCTACGTTAAAACATATACATTTAAGCAAAATAAAAAAAAGAATAGTTCTATTTGACTGAACTACAAACAATAAAATATACTGTGCATAACCTGCTGTAACGATTCACCAGTAATGTTACCCAAAACAGTGACGAGAAATATTTCGGTTATTCTCTCTTATTGCTAAGCCTACAACGATAGCCTCTAAGAATATCCTCCAACTTAAATTATTTAAGATCAGGACGCGTCGTTAAAACAAAAATAATAAAATTTAAGTTTCAAAATTGAAGCATATTTGATTAAAAGTGATAAAACTAAATTAATAAATGTCAAGCACACTTACCGAATTTCGAATAGACTTTCGATTGTCAACACACACGCCATTTGCCGGCTCGCATGGAACTCTGGGAAGTGAGTTAGTTAATATGAAGTGTACTTTAAGCAACCTTAAAACAAGCTTAGGTATAAATAAAATGACTTCAACACCTCAATAAATACCTCACTCTCTTTAGTTGAAATAAGGTATATTTTTTTATACCTCATAAATACCTCAATATCGTTAGTAGAAAAAAAGGTATATTTTTTATACCTCGTAATTACCTCACTCTCGTTAGTTGAAATAAGGTTGATTTTTTTATACCTCATAAATACCTCTTTTGTTACAAGTGTAAGAGAAACAACCTCGTATACCTTAAAAATCATCTTATCAGTCTGGATGATTTGAAGTGAATTTAAAACAACCTCAAAATAAGCTTAGGTATAAATAAAATGACTTCATATACCGCAATAAATACCTCTTTATCGTTAGTTGAAATAAGGTAAAAATTTTTATACTTCAAAAATACCTCTTTTGTTACAAGTGTAAGAAAATAAACCTGGTATACCTTAAAAATCTCCTTATCAGTCTGGTTGATTTGAAGTGAATTTTAAACAACCTTAAAACAAGCTGAAGTATATATAAATCAACCTCGTACACCTTAATTACTACCTTTACGAGGTATAATTTTTATTGCTGTTTTCTCTGCAACCTTAAATATACCTCAAATATACCTCAAAACAACCTTAATACCTCAAAAATACCTCAAATCAACCTTAAATATACCTTAAATTTTCATAAGGGTTGTGTGTGTTTGAGGAAAGGAGAAACCTCTTTGCATCCTACAGAACCGGCTTTTTGTTTATATTCAGAGCAAAGATAAGGCCTGGGAGAGGCAAATATTTACGTTCCAGCTATAAACTTGGTTAATAGTTAACTTAGCTACATCACAAAATGAAAAGTTGACTAGTTGTCCATTGCGTCAATTGAATTTGGTATGGTAAAGAACAACTAAATTCGGAGAGGTAATATACTTAAAAATCATCCGGTGGCTGATAGCGTAAACGATTAAAATGTCAAAAGATTTATGCAAGTGTCGTCCAACCCTAATAAATAAAATAAATAAGTGTATATTTAAGCACATCATCCAATTATAACCAAGTACCTAGCCCATCTCTCCTGTCTCTAATTTATAATGGCCATGGTAGAAATACAACGTAATTTTTGTCCCAATAAAACGACGAGGACAGAACCTGATCTGGTACCCTTTCTCCTACCTTTCATAACATAAAGAACGAGAGAACTTTCATCCACGACAGATTTAATGTTCATCTAGCAGCTTACATACGCCCGTTGTTTTATTATCCATATAATCGAACTTACTAACCCCAGCTCTCCAACCAGCGGTGTAAGCGACTTCTTAACCAACTGCGCCTACGGAGCTTCCCCAAACCTCATGGTGTGTTATGCGTGCAATAAATGTTATTATTTTGTTAGAGATATCATCAAAAAGAATATCAACAAACGGTTAGTTGGATTCCATGCTCAAGAGGATTCTGCTTATAACAACATATTGTGTACTTTATTTTATAAAATTCACGGCATAAAAAGAAATTAAAAACCTTATAGAAAGCTGTGTATAATTGGGTATAATATGAAAAAAACACAACTACTTCCACTTACTAGGAATAACATTTACCTTTTAGTTTAATTAATAAGCTGAGTTTTAAATATGTTTACTAAATTCATAAACTTAGATAAAACAACAAAATAAATTATTTCAAAAGGAACTAGACTAATACAATTCCAACCTGCCGAGTAGCGACTTATAACAACACACTTCATTTAATGTTTAATTGTTGCTAGAAATCAGGTTCGCAGAAAATGCTGTTTACTAGTTAAATATAGTAGGAATTATAGGAGCCTTAGTAGGAATAAAACGACCTGTGACGTAGGCTATAGTATACCCAATTGTGGTTTGATGGAATAAATCAGTTAAAATTCGAATGATATGATTTCATTGTAATCATATTTGTAGAAAAGTAGTGTTATAGAGACACGCTTCGATGTTAGGGTATAAATTTCATCGAACCCCTTACATAAGTAGTATTAACATTGATGGAAGAGTTGAAATTAAAAAATAGTCAAAAATTAAATAATTTGGTGTAGAGTCCTAATTCAGAGCTCCATTGCCAATGCTGTTGTATCATGCAATGCATCGTCTCAGTAAGATTTTTAATTCATTCCATTTCTCCTCCAAACAAGGTCATACTTGTGCTACTGGGGCTCGCACCAGTCGCGAAATGTATAAATATGCGAAATAGGCAAAGTGTGATGAGCGGAGCTTCCTCACTTTTTCGCTTTCAATATTAACATCTGCTTCAAAGGAGAAAGAGCTCTCGCCTCCCAATGAGGTGACTCAGGTTCGAAGTTCGAATCCCAGTGATGGCTGGTAGATACAAGTTTTGCTTTCGGCTCACACCGACCAAAATGCCGTTGTCAGTGGTAGACGAATCAAAAATTAGAATTCTTTTACCATCAGGCTCACCCTAGAAGGTTTTCGGAGGTTTTCTTCTCCATGTAACACAAATACGGATATGCAAATATTGAAAAAAAAATCACAACTTCCTCCATGAAGTCTAGTTTTTTTTCAAAAAATTCCTTTGATTTTTGGGTTTCGTTCAAAATTATATGGCTATGAAACTGAACATCGATAGTCGTAAATCCAAAAGTGGGTCACAGGTATTCAACATCGGTTATAAAATAAAATTTAAAATCTTGGTAGTAAAGCAAGAGGCTCATCTGGTATTATTGCGTTAAGATCTGTATCTGTTCCTGTGTGACAAAGGAAATTTCACCGTCAGACGTAAGAGGGGAAAGCGGTTTCTTTGGATGTTGAATGAAAGTAAGGCAAATGTTTACGTTTTGGTTACTATTGTTGCTGTTGTTAATTTACGTCGCACTAGAGCTGCAGAATGGGCTATTGGCGACGGTCTGGGAAACACCCCGGAGGATGATCCGAAGACATGCCATCACAAATTTGATCCTCTGCGGAGGGGATGGCACTCCTGCTTTGGTAGCCCGACGATCTGCAGGCGAAGATGAGCACTTTACGGTAGCACAGTTTAACGAGGACCAATACCGCACACCCTCGGTCCCTACGCAGACTGTTCCAAGTGGTCACCCACCCGCACACTGACCGCAGCCAGTGATGCTTGACTTCGGTGAACTGCTGGGAATCGTATCTTAACGATCAGTCCACTGCGGACGTTTTGGTTACTAAGTCGGTTAGCAATAACTGCTACGTCATAGAAAAAAGAGATGAGTTGTCTATTCGCATTGACACATCAGGGTGCAGAGTGAATACCACTGAAATGAGTTTTGAAGCGCTTTAAATTCATGTTTAAGTCCCATCGTAATGACAAAGAAGAAAATCATAAAACTGCCAACCAACGCCATATTTATAAACCTGAATGGAAAAGAAACGATTACCTGGCTAAGAGGACTCTACTGAACACCCAAAAATAATTTTGTTTAGCCAACTCACAGGCCCAATCCCCTAACTCGAAAATAAGCTATGGATTAAGAAAATTTCAGTGATAATTTCTGTCAGAATGACACACCAAATGGAAAATTTCCTTAGAATTTTAAACTTGATGTCATTCTGACGCAATTTATCTCTGAAATTTTTCTGTTATTTATTATTTTAATATATATATATATATATATATATATATATACAGAGTTAAAATACTGAATATTTTTTGAGGCTACCCCGTATTAGGATACCTTTCCTAGATTGTGTTGGTCTGTTAAAAAAAAAATTGAGCTATAATACTGTGGTGCTTTTGAGTTTTGCTGATTTGGCTGATCTCTCATGATTTGCACCGGTCACATTTAAATTAGATATAATAAAAATAAACTTATGTTCTAATCTCAATTTTCACAATAATATCTCGCTTTAGAAACCCTATGTGCTTTATTTGGCAACAAACAATAACAACAAACGGTATTTTACAGTATGAAATCTTGATCAAAACGACTATGCGAGGAAGTATTTTTTCATTAGAGTCGTGACAAATAAAATAGAACTCTGCCTCAATTGAATAAATAGTAGTTCAGTTTATTGTGAACGAAAAACGTGAATCGAATTTTGAGAACTGCTCGAGTAGGAGAAACCATAAAAATGTTTTTTTTTTTTTACTTTGCGAAGAGTAGTCTATCCAACATGCATTAGGTAAATAGGGAAAATTTGTAATATGTACTTCATGCGACTGTAATAGATTGATTGATTTTAGCTTGGCGGGGCCCCTCTAAACTATCAAAGGTAGTGGGGTTCGTATATGTTCAATTCTATGTTCCAAGAGTAAGCTGCCATTATTTTTTATTGCTGATTATTAAACATTAAATTAATATCATTTGATTATACTACTTGGTTGATAATATATTATTTATATAAGAACTTAAGTATTAGGATAGTTACCCAGATAGCAATATAAGGTTTTTTCAACACAACAAAAATCTTTTCATGCAAACCTAAAAAGGGTTTTTTACACGGTTTACGTGTAAACCTTCTAACCTTAAAACGAGGTCTGCGACAATCTGCTCTATTCTACGCACATTACCTAATCCAAAACCTTGGAAAGCAACCTTCAACATAACAACCTTAAAACAAGGTTGTCCTAGGGTTTTCAAGCAGGAAAAAAAACCTTGAATAAAGCTAGTTCTAAGATGAAAATCATCTTAAATCTACATAATTATAAGGTTTCCGTTTGCAGCGTTTTCGTATGCTCAGCTAAAATCTACCCTGTCATAAGATTTTCATTGACAATGCAATTTAATGCTATTGCTAGTGTACGTCAGCTAAAACGTCATTCTGATGTCATCTTTGATGTCATCTCTCCCATGATTGCATGACGGCGGGTTTCATTATTTGTTTTATATTTTACTTCTTATAGCTTTTCCAGTCCGAGGAAAATTCTCCTTTCCATCAATTTTGCTTGATTATTTTGGGGAAAATAGTCATTTTTTATCAGTCTGACTTACATTGATGTAGGAACTTAATGATTTACAAGTTAAAATATCATTTAATATGAAATTTTTTATTTTATTTAACGATTTGATTAATAAAAACACAAAATAAATAGAACATATGTAATACTCAAGTCCCGCAGTGGACTGATCGTTAAGACACGGTTCCCAGCAGATCACCGAAGTCAAGCATCACTGGCTGCGGTCAGAGTGCGGATGGGTGGGTCTGCGTAGGGACCGAGGGTGTGCGGTATTGGTCGTCGTTAAACTGTGCTACCGTAAAGTGCTCGACTTCGCGTGCAGTCGTTGGGCTACCGAAGCGGGGGTGCCATCCCCTCCGCAGAGGATCAAAATTGTTATGGTATGTCTTCGGATCATCCTCAGGGATGTTTCCCAGACCGTCGCCAATAGCCCATAGCGCAGCTCTAATTCGACGTAAATGAACAAAACAAACAAACAAACAATGTAATACTCAAAGAGGGTCTGCGTATTTTCTTCTTTCTTATTCAGAAATTTATGCGGTGAGAGAAATTTTGATGAGTCAAAAGTGTTCAGTTTTTTGTATATCAAAGAAAATTAACATGAAATATCTTCTTTTGTCAAAATAAATAAAATGCAACTGATTAATTATCTCTTACTTAATATGCATGATATGATAAATGTAGGAAATTTAATGATAACAAAATATATTTTTTTTAAAAAATCGTTTAATGAATGTGGAAATTCCAAACATATTTTTTAATGCACAACAACAAATAAATATTATGATTATCATAACAATTAGTATATGACAAGTGCATTTGTACAAATCAGATATGCCATAATTATATTAGGTATTTTGTTAATATATAAAAATATTATCTGTATAATAACCATTAGTGAATAATACAAAACAGATATACCATAATTAAATCAAATATTTCGTCAATACATAAACAAATGATATTATAGGTATAATAACCACCAGTGAATACGTTACATATTTAACATGAAGGAATTAGCGAAACAATCTTCATTCAAATAAATGACTTCCTCGTCAGATATGCTCCTTTCTCTGAAAAATAAGAGGAAATTGTGTGCGTACTTGCGTATATTGAATGAAATTTTATGCATATACATATGAATTGTATGTACATACAGATTGTACGTACAGGAATGCATGCCTACATTATATGTATACAGGTGCATACACAGGTATAAATAAAAATACATGAATACACACGCAGTATATAATTATATATCTGTGGTTACTTTAAATATCGTTGTATGAATAACATTGTTATTAGACAGTACATGCATATAGTACTTGCACACGTGAGTACATTGTATGTCATATGGACGTAGAATGAATAAATTACTTGTTGAAAACAAAAAGCAGACTACTCTGAAAATTTTTTGATCTAATGATCGGTTGTTTTTGTTGGTCTATGTCGTACTAACGATGAACAATGGGCTATTGGTGTAGAGTTGGGAAACATTCTTGAGGATGATCCGAAGACATGTCAACACAATTTTGATCCTCTGCAGAGGGGATGGATCCCCTCCTTGACGACCTGCGCGTGAAGTCGAGCTCTTAATGGTGGAAAAGCTTAATTAGGATAGATACCGCACACCTTTGGTTCCTTTGTAGGTTGATCAAAGTGATCACCCATCCACACACTGTAGCAAGTGATCCTTGACTTTGGTGTTCTACTGGGAACCGTGTCTTAAAGTTCACTCTACTGCGAGATGATCTAATGATTGGATATTTACGTTCTTGAACTCAATCTTAAGGGTTAAAAGGATCTCAAATAAGTTAATTAATTAATGCAAACCATATTTTAAGTTATGAAATTAGACAGAAATAAAACGTTCTTTCTCTGAAAAACCTACCTTTTCTCGACGGATGCACATTTCTGACCCACAAAATATAGGGGGTAGCCGCACTCTGAGAAATATGGTCCCAATAATAGGTTGGTCAAAAGAGCCGTCCAACGGGTATTCGCAGTCCGAAATAAATCGTCCCAATAGTGAGGTCGGAGTCCAAAGCTTAGACTCCTTAATGTTAATTTTACTTTTTGCGTATTTCACCATGTCTTGAGAACTTTTAAAACGGATTAAAATAATTTTGCATACAAATATAAATTTCGTTTATCCAAAGATAATTCTTTTCAAAATATAACTTTTAGTAAATATTTACTTTTTTAAAATTTTATTTTGTAGTAGCCGAAATTTTTTGATTATTAAGTATACAATTTTTTACAACATTTTAAAGAAGGAAATTTTAAATGGCAAAATACAACATTTGAGTAAAATGGATCGAATAGTTGCTGCAAAATTGAATTTTGAAGAAGTCGCATTTTTAAGAGCTATTCGATTGATTTCGTTCAAATTTTGCGCTTTGTCATTTAAAATTGTTCAACTTAAATTCAAAATTTTTTTAGACTGTCATTGAATAAAATAACAAAAAATAATTATTATGACTAAAATTTATATTTTGCATGGAATTAGCTTTTGACAAGCGCATTTTTTAATTGAGTGCAAAAATTTTTTCAATTCACTTAAGATGCTCTCAAGATGTGGTCTCATACGTAAAAAATACAGAGTTTAAAAATTATAAGTTAATATTAAAGGGAGTTACGGAGTGAGTCGTGTGCGTAGCTCCGGAGACGCAATTTATCCGTTTTTCAGCTATTATTCCCTCTTTCCCAAAGAAAAATAATTATTTTTATATATATAACACTTTATTCACGTTGAAATATCGAAAAATAAATTTAAAAAAATAAAATAAAGTAAATAGAAGAAAAAAAAAATTAATCCGCGAAAAGGTCCGAACCTCTGACCTCCGAGTCTACAAACTTCTTTACGCATGCCGCTAACAACCACGCCACGACTCACACGTTGCTTCCACGAATATATAGCTTAAAGAACTTCCTTCCGGTTACTTAACAAATTCTGTTTTGGCCCATTATGTGCCCCCTAATTAGTGTATAAAAATTTCCTTTGTGGCGATTGTTTGGTATATAGAACTCTAAATTCTGGCAGAGTTTGAAAATTATAAGTTAATATTAAAGGGAGTTATGGAGTGAGTCGTGTGCGTAGCTCCGGAGTCGCAATTTATCCGTTTTTCAGCTATTATTCCCTCTTTCATAAAGAAAAATAATTATTTTTATATATATAACACTTTATTCACGTTGAAATATCGAAAAATGAATTTAAAAAAATAAAATAAAGTAAATAGAAAAAAAAAAATTAACCCGTCAGTAGGTCCGAACCCCTGACCACCGAGTCTACAAACTTCTTTACGCATGCCGCTAACAACCACGCCACGACTCACTCATTGCTTCCACGAATATATAGCTTAAAGAACTTCCTTCCGGTTACTTAACAAAATCTATTTTGGCCCATTATGTGCCCCCTAATTAGTGTATAAAAATTTCCTCTGTGGCGATTGTTTGGTATATAGAACTCTAATTTCTGGCAGAGTTTGAAAATTATAAGTTAATATTAAAGGGAGTTACGGAGTGAGTCGTGTGCGTAGCTCCGGAGTCGCAATTTATCCGTTTTTCAGCTATTATTCCCACTTTCCCAAAGAAAAATAATTATTTTTATATATATAACACTTTATTCACGTTGAAATATCGAAAAATAAATTTAAAAAAATAAAATAAAGTAAATAGAAAAAAAAAAAATTAATCCGCGAAAAGGTCCGAACGTCTGACCTCCGAGTCTACAAACTTCTTTACGCATGCCGCTAACAACCACGCCACGACTCACACGTTGCTTCCACGAATATATAGCTTAAAGAACTTCCTTCCGGTTATTTAACAAATTCTGTTTTGGCCCATTATGTGCCCCCTAATTAGTGTATAAAAATTTCCTTTGTGGCGATTGTTTGGAATATAGAACTCTAATTTCTGGCAGAGTTTGAAAATTATAAGTTAATTTTAAAGGGAGTTACGGAGTGAGTCAAGTGCGTAGCTCCGGAGTCGCAATTTATCCGTTTTTCAACTATTATTCCCTCTTTCCCAAAGAAAAATAATTATTTTTATATATATAACACTTTATTCACGTTGAAGTATCGAAAAATAAATTTAAAAAAATAAAATAAATAGAAAAAGAAAAAAAATTAATCCGTGAAAAGGTCCAAACCCCTGACCACCGAGTCTACAAACTTCTTAACGCATGCCGCTAACAACCACGCCACGACTCACACGTTGCTTCCACGAATATATAGCTTAAAGAACTTCCTTCCGGTTACTTAACAAAATCTATTTTGGCCCATTATGTGCCCCCTAATTAGTGTATAAAAATTTCCTTTGTGGCGATTGTTTGGTATATAGAAGTCTAATTTCTGGCAGAGTTTGAAAATTATAAGTTAATATTAAAGGGAGTTACGGAGTGAGTCGTGTGAGTAGCTCCGGAGTCGCAATTTATCCGTTTTTCAGCTATTATTCCCTCTTTCCCAAAGAAAAATAATTATTTTTATATATATAACACTTTATTCACATTGAAATATCGAAAAATAAATTTAAAAAAATAAAATAAAGTAAATAGAAAAAAAATAATAAGTGAAAAGGTCCGAACCCCTGACCACCGAGTCCACAAACTTCATTACGCATGCCGCTAACAACCACGCCACGACTCACACGTTGCTTCCACGAATATATAGCTTAAAGAACTTCCTTCCGGTTACTTAACAAAATCTATTTTGGCCCATTATGTGCCCCCTAATTAGTGTATAAAAATTTCCTTTGTGGCGATTGTTTGGTATATAGAACTCTAATTTCTGGCAGAGTTTGAAAATTATAAGTTAATATTAAAGGGAGTTACGGAGTGAGTCGTGTGCGTAGCTCCGGAGTCGCAATTTATCCGTTTTTCAGCTATTATTCCCTCTTTCCCAAAGAAAAATAATTATTTTTATATATATAACACTTTATTCACGTTGAAATATCGAAAAATAAATTTAAAAAAATAAAATAAAGTAAATAGAAAAAAAAAAATTAATCCGTGAAAAGTTCCGAACAACTGACCACCGAGTCTACAAACTTCTTTACGCATGCCGCTATCATCCACGCCATGACATACAAGTTGCTTCCACGAATATATAGCTTAAAGAACTTCCTTCCGGTTACTTAACAAAACCTATTTCGGCCCATTATGTGCCCCCTAATTAATGTATTAAAATTTCCTTTGTGGCGATTGTTTGGTACATAGAACTCTAATTTCTGGCAGAGTTTAAAAATTATAAGTTAATATTAAAGGGAGTTACGGAGTGAGTCGTGTGCGTAGCTCCGGAGACGCAATTTATCCGTTTTTCAGCTATTATTCCCTCTTTCCCAAAGAAAAATAGTTATTTTTATATATATAACACTTTATTCACAATGAAATATCGAAAAATAAATTTAAAAAAATAAAATAAAGTAAATAGAAAAAAAAAAATTAATCCGCGAAAAGGTCCGAACCTCTGACCTCCGAGTCTACAAACTTCTTTTCGCATGCCGCTAACAACCACGCCACGACTCACACGTTGCTTCCACGAATATATAGCTTAAAGAACTTCCTTCCGGTTACTTAACAAATTCTGTTTTGGCCCATTATGTGCCCCCTAATTAGTGTATAAAAATTTCCTTTGTGGCGATTGTTTGGTATATAGAACTCTAATTTCTGGCAGAGTTTGAAAATTATAAGTTAATATTAAAGGGAGTTATGGAGTGAGTCGTGTGCGTAGCTCCGGAGTCGCAATTTATCCGTTTTTCAGCTATTATTCCCTCTTTCCCAAAGAAAAATAATTATTTTTATATATATAACACTTTATTCACGTTGAAGTATCGAAAAATAAATTTAAAAAAATAAAATAAAGTAAATAGAAAAAGAAAAAAAATTAATCCGTGAAAAGGTCCAAACCCCTGACCACCGAGTCTACAAACTTCTTTACGCATGCCGCTAACAACCACGCCACGACTCACACGTTGCTTCCACGAATATATAGCTTAAAGAACTTCCTTCCGGTTACTTAACAAAATCTATTTTGGCCCATTATGTGCCCCCTAATTAGTGTATAAAAATTTCCTTTGTGGCGATTGTTTGGTATATAGAAGTCTAATTTCTGGCAGAGTTTGAAAATTATAAGTTAATATTAAAGGGAGTTACGGAGTGAGTCGTGTGAGTAGCTCCGGAGTCGCAATTTATCCGTTTTTCAGCTATTATTCCCTCTTTCCCAAAGAAAAATAATTATTTTTATATATATAACACTTTATTCACATTGAAATATCGAAAAATAAATTTAAAAAAATAAAATAAAGTAAATAGAAAAAAAAAATAATAAGTGAAAAGGTCCGAACCCCTGACCACCGAGTCCACAAACTTCATTACGCATGCCGCTAACAACCACGCCACGACTCACACGTTGCTTCCACGAATATATAGCTTAAAGAACTTCCTTCCGGTTACTTAACAAAATCTATTTTGGCCCATTATGTGCCCCCTAATTAGTGTATAAAAATTTCCTTTGTGGCGATTGTTTGGTATATAGAACTCTAATTTCTGGCAGAGTTTGAAAATTATAAGTTAATATTAAAGGGAGTTACGGAGTGAGTCGTGTGCGTAGCTCCGGAGTCGCAATTTATCCGTTTTTCAGCTATTATTCCCTCTTTCCCAAAGAAAAATAATTATTTTTATATATATAACACTTTATTCACGTTGAAATATCGAAAAATAAATTTAAAAAAATAAAATAAAGTAAATAGAAAAAAAAATTAATCCGTGAAAAGGTCCGAACAACTGACCACCGAGTCTACAAACTTCTTTACGCATGCCGCTATCATCCACGCCGTGACATACAAGTTGCTTCCACGAATATATAGCTTAAAGAACTTCCTTCCGGTTACTTAACAAAACCTATTTCGGCCCATTATGTGCCCCCTAATTAATGTATTAAAATTTCCTTTGTGGCGATTGTTTGGTACATAGAACTCTAATTTCTGGCAGAGTTTGAAAATTATAAGTTAATATTAAAGGGAGTTGTGGAGTGAGTCGTGTGCGTAGCTCCGGAGTCGCAATTTATCCGTTTTTCAGCTATTATTCCCTCTTTCCCAAAGAAAAATAATTATTTTTATATATATAACACTTTATTCACGTTGAAATATCGAAAAATGAATTTAAAAAAATAAAATAAAGTAAATAGAAAAAAAAAATTAACCCGTGAGTAGGTCCGAACCCCTGACCACCGAGTCTACAAACTTCTTTACGCATGCCGCTAACAACCACGCCACGACTCACTCATTGCTTCCACGAATATATAGCTTAAAGAACTTCCTTCCGGTTACTTAACAAAATCTATTTTGGCCCATTATGTACCCCCTAATTAGTGTATAAAAATTTCCTCTGTGGCGATTGTTTGGTATATAGAACTCTAATTTCTGGCAGAGTTTGAAAATTATAAGTTAATATTAAAGGAAGTTACGGAGTGAGTCGTGTGCGTAGCTCCGGAGTCGCAATTTATCCGTTTTTCAGCTATTATTCCCACTTTCCCAAAGAAAAATAATTATTTTTATATATATAACACTTTACTCACGTTGAAATATCGAAAAATAAATTTAAAAAAATAAAATAAAGTAAATAGAAAAAAAAAAAATTAATCCGTGAAAAGGTCCAAACCCCTGACCACCCAGTCTACAAACTTCTTTACGCATGCCGCTAACAACCACGCCACGACTCACACGTTGCTTCCACGAATATATAGCTTAAAGAACTTCCTTCCGGTTACTTAACAAATTCTGTTTTGGCCCATTATGTGCCCCCTAATTAGTGTATAAAAATTTCCTTTGTGGCGATTGTTTGGTATATAGAACTCTAATTTCTGGCAGAGTTTGAAAATTATAAGTTAATTTTAAAGGGAGTTACGGAGTAAGTCGTGTGCGTAGCTCCGGAGTCGCAATTTATCCGTTTTTCAGCTATTATTCCCTCTTTCCCAAAGAAAAATAATTATTTTTATATATATAACACTTTATTCACGTTGAAGTATCGAAAAATAAATTTAAAAAAATAAAATAAAGTAAATAGAAAAAGAAAAAAAATATAATCCGTGAAAAGGTCCAAACCCCTGACCACCGAGTCTACAAGCTTCTTAACGCATGCCGCTAACAACCACGCCACGACTCACACGTTGCTTCCACGAATATATAGCTTAAAGAACTTCCTTCCGGTTACTTAACAAAATCTATTTTGGCCCATTATGTGCCCCCTAATTAGTGTATAAAAATTTCCTTTGTGGCGATTGTTTGGTATATAGAACTCTAATTTTTGGCAGAGTTTGAAAATTATAAGTTAATATTAAAGGGAGTTACGGAGTGAGTCGTGTGCGTAGCTCCGGAGACGCAATTTATCCGTTTTTCAGCTATTATTCCCTCTTTCCCAAAGAAAAATAATTATTTTTATATATATAACACTTTATTCACAATGAAATATCGAAAAATAAATTTAAAAAAATAAAATAAAGTAAATAGAAAAAAAAAAATTAATCCGCGAAAAGGTCCGAACCTCTGACCTCCGAGTCTACCAACTTCTTTTCGCATGCCGCTAACAACCACGCCACGACTCACACGTTGCTTCCACGAATATATAGCTTAAAGAACTTCCTTCCGGTTACTTAACAAATTCTGTTTTGGCCCATTATGTGCCCCCTAATTAGTGTATAAAAATTTCCTTTGTGGCGATTGTTTGGTATATAGAACTCTAATTTCTGGCAGAGTTTGAAAATTATAAGTTAATATTAAAGGGAGTTATGGAGTGAGTCGTGTGCGTAGCTCTGGAGTCGCAATTTATCCGTTTTTCAGCTATTATTCCCTCTTTCCCAAAGAAAAATAATTATTTTTATATATATAACACTTTATTCACGTTGAAATATCGAAAAATGAATTTAAAAAAATAAAATAAAGTAAATAGAAAAGAAAAAATTAACCCGTGAGTAGGTCCGAACCCCTGACCACCGAGTCTACAAACTTCTCTACGCATGCCGCTAACAACCACGCCACGACTCACTCATTGCTTCCACGAATATATAGCTTAAAGAACTTCCTTCCGGTTACTTAACAAAATCTATTTTGGCCCATTATGTACCCCCTAATTAGTGTATAAAAATTTCCTCTGTGGCGATTGTTTGGTATATAGAACTCTAATTTCTGGCAGAGTTTGAAAATTATAAGTTAATATTAAAGGGAGTTACGGAGTGAGTCGTGTGCGTAGCTCCGGAGTCGCAATTTATCCGTTTTTCAGCTATTATTCCCACTTTCCCAAAGAAAAATAATTATTTTTATATATATAACACTTTACTCACGTTGAAATATCGAAAAATAAATTTAAAAAAATAAAATAAAGTAAATAGAAAAAAAAAAAATTAATCCGTGAAAAGGTCCAAACCCCTGACCACCGAGTCTACAAACTTCTTTACGCATGCCGCTAACAACCACGCCACGACTCACACGTTGCTTCCACGAATATATAGCTTAAAGAACTTCCTTCCGGTTACTTAACAAATTCTGTTTTGGCCCATTATGTGCCCCCTAATTAGTGTATAAAAATTTCCTTTGTGGCGATTGTTTGGTATATAGAACTCTAATTTCTGGCAGAGTTTGAAAATTATAAGTTAATATTAAAGGGAGTTACGGAGTGAGTCGTGTGCGTAGCTCCGGAGTCGCAATTTATCCGTTTTTCAGCTATTATTCCCTCCTTCCCAAAGAAAAATAATTATTTTTATATATATAACACTTTATTCACGTTGAAGTATTGAAAAATAAATTTAAAAAAATAAAATAAAGTAAATAGAAAAAGAAAAAAAATTAATCCGCGAAAAGGTCCAAACCCCTGACCACCGAGTCTACAAACTTCTTTACGCATGCCGCTAACAACCACGCCACGACTCACACGTTGCTTCCACGAATATATAGCTTAAAGAACTTCCTTCCGGTTACTTAACAAAATCTATTTTGGCCCATTATGTGCCCCCTAATTAGTGTATAAAAATTTCCTTTGTGGCGATTGTTTGGTATATAGGAGTCTAATTTCTGGCAGAGTTTGAAAATTATAAGTTAATATTAAAGGGAGTTACGGAGTGAGTCGTGTGAGTAGCTCCGGAGTCGCAATTTATCCGTTTTTCAGCTATTATTCCCTCTTTCCCAAAGAAAAATAATTATTTTTATATATATAACACTTTATTCACGTTGAAATATCGAAAAATAAATTTAAAAAAATAAAATAAAGTAAATAGAAAAAAAAATAATAAGTGAAAAGGTCCGAACCCCTGACCACCGAGTCCACAAACTTCATTACGCATGCCGCTAACAACCACGCCACGACTCACACGTTGTTCCACGAATATATAGCTTAAAGAACTTCCTTCCGGTTACTTAACAAAATCTATTTTGGCCCATTATGTGCCCCCTAATTAGTGTATAAAAATTTCCTTTGTGGCGATTGTTTGGTATATAGAACTCTAATTTCTGGCAGAGTTTGAAAATTATAAGTTAATATTAAAGGGAGTTACTGAGTGAGTCGTGTGCGTAGCTCCGGAGTCGCAATTTATCCGTTTTTCAGCTATTATTTCCTCTTTCCCAAAGAAAAATAATTATTTTTATATATATAACACTTTATTCACGTTGAAATATCGAAAAATAAATTTAAAAAAATAAAATAAAGTAAATAGAAAAAAAAAATTAATCCGTGAAAAGGTCCAAACCCCTGACCACCGAGTCTGAAAATTTCTTTACGCATGCCGCTAACAACCACGCCACGACTCTCACGTTGCTTCCACGAATATATAGCTTAAAGAACTTCCTTCCGGTTACTTAACAAAATCTATTTTGGCCCATTATGTGCCCCCTAATTAGTGTATAAAAATTTCCTTTGTGGCGATTGTTTGGTATATAGGAGTCTAATTTCTGGCAGAGTTTGAAAATTATAAGTTAATATTAAAGGGAGTTACGGAGTGAGTCGTGTGAGTAGCTCCGGAGTCGCAATTTATCCGTTTTTCAGCTATTATTCCCTCTTTCCCAAAGAAAAATAATTATTTTTGTATATATAACACTTTATTCACGTTGAAATATCGAAAAATAAATTTAAAAAAATAAAATAAAGTAAATAGAAAAAAAAAATAATAAGTGAAAAGGTCCGAACCCCTGACCACCGAGTCCACAAACTTCATTACGCATGCCGCTAACAACCACGCCACGACTCACACGTTGTTCCACGAATATATAGCTTAAAGAACTTCCTTCCGGTTACTTAACAAAATCTATTTTGGCCCATTATGTGCCCCCTAATTAGTGTATAAAAATTTCCTTTGTGGCGATTGTTTGGTATATAGAACTCTAATTTCTGGCAGAGTTTGAAAATTATAAGTTAAAATTAAAGGGAGTTACGGAGTGAGTCGTGTTCGTAGCTCCGGAGTCGAAATTTATCCGTTTTTCAGCTATTATTCCCTCTTTCCCAAAGAAAATTAATTATTTTTATATATATAACACTTTATTCACGTTGAAGTATCAAAAAATAAATTTAAAAAAATAAAATAAAGTAAATAGAAAAAAAAATTAACCCGTGAGAAGGTCCGAACCCTGACCATCGAGTCCACAAACTTCTTTACGCATGCCGTTAACAACCACGCCACGACTCACACGTTGCTTCCACGAATATATAGCTTAAAGAACTTCTTTTCCATTTAATTAACAAAAATTATTTTGGTCCATTATGAGCCCCCTAATTAGTGTATAAAAATTTCCTTTGGTACGATTGTTTTGCATCTAAAACTCTAATTTCTGGCAGAGTTTGAAAATTATAAGTTAATATTAAAGGGAGTTACGGAGTGAGTCATGTGCGTAGCTCCGGAGTTGAAATTTATCCGCTTTTCAGCTATTATTCCCTCTTTCCCAAAGAAAAATAATTATTTTTATATATATAACACTTTATTCACGTTGAAATATCGAAAAATAAATTTAAAAAAATAAAATAAAGTAAATAGAAAAAAAAATTAACCCGTGAGCAGGTCCGAACCCCTGACCACCGAGTCAACAAACTTCTTTACGCATGCCGCTAACAACCACGCCACGACTCACACGTTGCTTCCACGAATATATAGCTTAAAGAACTTCCTTCCGGTTACTTAACATAATCTATTTTGGCCCATTATGTGCCCCCTAATTAGTGAATAAAAATTTCCTTTGTGGCGATTGTTTGGTATATAGAACTCTAATTTCTGGCAGAGTTTGAAAATTATAAGTTAATATTAAAGGGAGTTACGGAGTGAGTCGTGTTCGTAGCTCCGGAGTCGAAATTTATCCGTTTTTCAGCTATTATTCCCTCTTTCCCAAAGAAAAATAATTATTTTTATATATATAACTCTTTATTCACGTTGAAGTATCAAAAAATAAATTTAAAAAAATAAAATAAAGTAAATAGAAAAAAAATTAACCCGTGAGTAGGTCCGAACCCCTGACCATCGAGTCTACAAACTTCTTTACGCATGCCGTTAACAACCACGCCACGACTCCCACGTTGCTTCCACGAATATATAGCTTAAAGAACTTCCATCCGGTTACTTAACAAAATCTATTTTAGCCCATTATGTGCCCCCTAATTAGTGCATAAAAATTTCCTTTGTGGCGATTGTTTAGTATATAGAACTCTAATTTCTGGCAGAGTTTGAAAATTATAAGTTAATATTAAAGGGAGTTACGGAGTGAGTCGTGTGCGTAGCTCCGGAGTCGAAATTTAACCGTTTTTCAGCTATTATTCCCTCTTTCCCAAAGAAAAATAATTATTTTTATATATAAAACACTTTATTCACGTTGAAATATCGAAAAATAAATTAAAAAAAATACAATAAAGAAAGTAGGAAAAAAATTAAAAATTAACCCGTTACCAGGACCGAACCCCTGACCACCGAGTCTACAAACTTCTTTACGCATGCCGCTAACAACCACGCCACGACTCACATATTGCTTCCACGAATATATAGATTAAAGAACTTCGTTCCGGTTACTTAACAAAATCTATTTTGGCCCATTATGTGACCCCTAAATAGTGTATAAAAATTTCCTGTGTGGCGATTGTTTGGTATACAGAACTGTAATTTCTGGCAGAGTTTGAAAATTATAAGTTAATATTAAAGGGAGTTACGGAGTGAGTGGTGTGCGTAGCTCCGGAGTCGCAATTTATCCGTTTTTCAGCTATTATTCCCTCTTTCCCAAGGAAAAATAATTATTTTTATATATATAACACTTTATTCATGTTGAAATATCGAAAAATAAATTTAAAAAAATAAAATAAAGTAAATAGAAGAAAAAAATTAACCCGTGACCAGGACCGAACCCCTGACCAACGAGTCTACAAACTTCGTTACCCATGCCGCTAACAACCACGCCACGACTCACATATTGCTTACACGAATATATAGCTTAAAGAACTTCCTTCCGGTTAATTTACAAAATCTATTTTGGCCCATTATGTGCCCCCTAATTAGTGTATAAAAATTTCCTTTGGCACGATTGTTTTGTATATAAAACTCTAATTTCTGGCAGAGTTTGAAAATTATAAGTTAATATTAAAGGGAGTTACGGAGTGAGTGGTGTGCGTAGCTCCGGAGTCGAAATTTATCCGTTTTTCAGCTATTATTCCCACTTTCCCAAAGAAAAATAATTATTTTTATATATATAACACTTTATTCACGTTGAAATATCGAAAAATAAATTTTAAAAAATAAATTTAAAAAAATAAATTTAAAAAAAAAATTTTAAGAAATAAATTTTAAAAAATAAAATAAAGTCAATAGAAAAAAAAATTTAAAATTAACCCGTGACCAGGACCAAACCCCTGACCAACGAGTCTACAAACTTCGTTACCCATGCCGCTAACAACCACGCCACGACTCACATATTGCTTCCACGAATATATAGCTTAAAGAACTTCCTTCCGGTTACATAACAAAATCTATTTTGGCCCATTATGTGCCCCCTAATTAGTGAATAAAAATTTCCTTTGTGGCGATTGTTTGGTATATAGAACTCTAATTTCTGGCAGAGTTTGAAAATTATAAGTTAATATTAAAGGGAGTTACGGAGTGAGTCGTGTTCGTAGCTCCGGAGTCGAAATTTATCCGTTTTTCAGCTATTATTCCCTCTTTCCCAAAGAAAATTAATTATTTTTATATACATAACACTTTATTCACGTTGAAGTATCAAAAAATAAATTTAAAAAAATAAAATAAAGTAAATAGAAAAAAAAATAACCCGTGAGAAGGTCCGAACCCCTGACCATCGAGTCTACAAACTTCTTTACGCATGCCGTTAACAACCACGCCACGACTCACACGTTGCTTCCACGAATATATAGCTTAAAGAACTTCCATCCGGTTACTTAACAAAATCTATTTTAGCCCATTATGTGCCCCCTAATTAGTGCATAAAAATTTCCTTTGTGGCGATTGTTTAGTATATAGAACTCTAATTTCTGGCAGAGTTTGAAAATTATAAGTTAATATTAAAGGGAGTTACGGAATGAGTCGTGTGCGTAGCTCCGGAATCGAAATTTATCCGGTTTTCAGTTATTATTCCAACTTTCCCAAAGAAAAATAATTATTTTTATATATATAACACTTTATTCACGTTGAAATATCGAAAAATAAATTTAAAAACATAAAATAAAGTAAGTCGGAAAAAAAATTAAAAATTAAAACGTAACCAGGACCGAACCCCTGACCACCGAGTCTACAAACTTCTTTTCGCACGCCGCTAACAACCACGCCACGACTCACATATTGCTTCCACGAATATATAGCTTAAAGAACTTCTTTTCCATTTAATTAACAAAAATTATTTTGGCCCATTATGAGCCCCCTAATTAGTGTATAAAAATTTCCTTTGGTACGATTGTTTTGCATCTAAAACTCTAATTTCTGGCAGAGTTTGAAAATTATAAGTTAATATTAAAGGGAGTTACGGAGTGAGTCATGTGCGTAGCTCCGGAGTTGAAATTTATCCGCTTTTCAGCTATTATTCCCTCTTTCCCAAAGAAAAATAATTATTTTTATATATATAACACTTTATTCACGTTGAAATATCGAAAAATAAATTTAAAAAAATAAAATAAAGTAAATAGAAAAAAAAATTAACCCGTGAGTAGGTCCGAACCCCTGACCACCGAGTCAACAAACTTCTTTACGCATGCCGCTAACAACCACGCCACGACTCACACGTTGCTTCCACGAATATATAGCTTAAAGAACTTCCTTCCGGTTACTTAACATAATCTATTTTGGCCCATTTTGTGCCCCCTAATTAGTTTATAAAAATTTCCTTTGTGGCGATTGTTTGGTATATAGAACTCTAATTTCTGGCAGAGTTTGAAAATTATAAGTTAATATTAAAGGGAGTTACGGAGTGAGTCGTGTGCGTAGCTCCGGAGTCGAAATTTAACCGTTTTTCAGCTATTATTCCCTCTTTCCCAAAGAAAAATAATTATTTTTATATATAAACACTTTATTCACGTTGAAATATCGAAAAATAAATTTAAAAAAATAGAATAAAGAAAGTAGGAAAAAAAATTAAAAATTAACCCGTTACCAGGACCGAACCCCTGACCACCGAGTCTACAAACTTCTTTACGCATGCCGCTAACAACCACGCCACGACTCACATTTTGCTTCCACGAATATATAGATTAAAGAACTTCGTTCCGGTTACTTAACAAAATCTATTTTGGCCCATTATGTGACCCCTAAATAGTGTATAAAAATTTCCTGTGTGGCGATTGTTTGGTATACAGAACTGTAATTTCTGGCAGAGTTTGAAAATTATAAGTTAATATTAAAGGGAGTTACGGAGTGAGTGGTGTGCGTAGCTCCGGAGTCGCAATTTATCCGTTTTTCAGCTATTATTCCCTCTTTCCCAAGGAAAAATAATTATTTTTATATATATAACACTTTATTCATGTTGAAATATCGAAAAATAAATTTAAAAAAATAAAATAAAGTAAATAGAAGAAAAAAATTAACCCGTGACCAGGACCGAACCCCTGACCAACGAGTCTACAAACTTCGTTACCCATGCCGCTAACAACCACGCCACGTCTCACATATTGCTTACACGAATATATAGCTTAAAGAACTTCCTTCCGGTTAATTTACAAAATCTATTTTGGCCCATTATGTGCCCCCTAATTAGTGAATAAAAATTTCCTTTGTGGCGATTGTTTGGTATATAGAACTCTAATTTCTGGCAGAGTTTGAAAATTATAAGTTAATTTTAAAGGGAGTTACGGAATGAGTCGTGTGCGTAGCTCCGGAATCGAAATTTATCCGGTTTTCAGTTATTATTCCAACTTTCCCAAAGAAAAATAATTATTTTTATATATATAACACTTTATTCACGTTGAAATATCGAAAAATAAATTTAAAAACATAAAATAAAGTAAGTCGGAAAAAAAATTAAAAATTAAAACGTAACCAGGACCGAACCCCTGACCACCGAGTCTACAAACTTCTTTTCGCACGCCGCTAACAACCACGCCACGACTCACATATTGCTTCCACGAATATATAGCTTAAAGAACTTCTTTTCCATTTAATTAACAAAAATTATTTTGGCCCATTATGAGCCCCCTAATTAGTGTATAAAAATTTCCTTTGGTACGATTGTTTTGCATCTAAAACTCTAATTTCTGGCAGAGTTTGAAAATTATAAGTTAATATTAAAGGGAGTTACGGAGTGAGTCATGTGCGTAGCTCCGGAGTTGAAATTTATCCGCTTTTCAGCTATTATTCCCTCTTTCCCAAAGAAAAATAATTATTTTTATATATATAACACTTTATTCACGTTGAAATATCGAAAAATAAATTTAAAAAAATAAAATAAAGTAAATAGAAAAAAAAATTAACCCGTGAGTAGGTCCGAACCCCTGACCACCGAGTCAACAAACTTCTTTACGCATGCCGCTAACAACCACGCCACGACTCACACGTTGCTTCCACGAATATATAGCTTAAAGAACTTCCTTCCGGTTACTTAACATAATCTATTTTGGCCCATTTTGTGCCCCCTAATTAGTTTATAAAAATTTCCTTTGTGGCGATTGTTTGGTATATAGAACTCTAATTTCTGGCAGAGTTTGAAAATTATAAGTTAATATTAAAGGGAGTTACGGAGTGAGTCGTGTGCGTAGCTCCGGAGTCGAAATTTAACCGTTTTTCAGCTATTATTCCCTCTTTCCCAAAGAAAAATAATTATTTTTATATATAAAACACTTTATTCACGTTGAAATATCGAAAAATAAATTTAAAAAAATAGAATAAAGAAAGTAGGAAAAAAAATTAAAAATTAACCCGTTACCAGGACCGAACCCCTGACCACCGAGTCTACAAACTTCTTTACGCATGCCGCTAACAACCACGCCACGACTCACATTTTGCTTCCACGAATATATAGATTAAAGAACTTCGTTCCGGTTACTTAACAAAATCTATTTTGGCCCATTATGTGACCCCTAAATAGTGTATAAAAATTTCCTGTGTGGCGATTGTTTGGTATACAGAACTGTAATTTCTGGCAGAGTTTGAAAATTATAAGTTAATATTAAAGGGAGTTGCGGAGTGAGTGGTGTGCGTAGCTCCGGAGTCGCAATTTATCCGTTTTTCAGCTATTATTCCCTCTTTCCCAAGGAAAAATAATTATTTTTATATATATAACACTTTATTCATGTTGAAATATCGAAAAATAAATTTAAAAAAATAAAATAAAGTTAATAGAAAAAAAAAATTAATCCGTGAAAAGGTCCGAACCCCTGACCACCGAGTCTACAAACTTCTCTACCCATGGCGCTAATAACCCCACCACGACTCACACGTTGCTTCCACGAATATATAGCTTAAAGAACTTCCTTCCGGTTACATAACAAAATCTATTTTGGCCCATTATGTGCCCCCTAATTAGTGAATAAAAATTTCCTTTGTGGCGATTGTTTGGTATATAGAACTCTAATTTCTGGCAGAGTTTGAAAATTATAAGTTAATATTAAAGGGAAGTACGGAGTGAGTCGTGTTCGTAGCTCCGGAGTCGAAATTTATCCGTTTTTCAGCTATTATTCCCTCTTTCCCAAAGAAAATTAATTATTTTTATATATATAACACTTTATTCACGTTGAAGTATCAAAAAATAAATTTAAAAAAATAAAATAAAGTAAATAGAAAAAAAAATTAACCCGTGAGAAGGTCCGAACCCCTGACCATCGAGTCTACAAACTTCTTTACGCATGCCGTTAACAACCACGCCACGACTCACACGTTGCTTCCACAAATATATAGCTTAAAGAACTTCCATCCGGTTACTTAACAAAATCTATTTTAGCCCATTATGTGCCCCCTAATTAGTGCATAAAAATTTCCTTTGTGGCGATTGTTTAGTATATAGAACTCTAATTTCTGGCAGAGTTTGAAAATTATAAGTTAATATTAAAGGGAGTTACGGAATGAGTCGTGTGCGTAGCTCCGGAATCGAAATTTATCCGGTTTTCAGTTATTATTCCAACTTTCCCAAAGAAAAATAATTATTTTTATATATATAACACTTTATTCACGTTGAAATATCGAAAAATAAATTTAAAAACATAAAATAAAGTAAGTCGGAAAAAAAATTAAAAATTAAAACGTAACCAGGACCGAACCCCTGACCACCGAGTCTACAAACTTCTTTTCGCACGCCGCTAACAACCACGCCACGACTCACATATTGCTTCCACGAATATATAGCTTAAAGAACTTCTTTTCCATTTAATTAACAAAAATTATTTTGGCCCATTATGAGCCCCCTAATTAGTGTATAAAAATTTCCTTTGGTACGATTGTTTTGCATCTAAAACTCTAATTTCTGGCAGAGTTTGAAAATTATAAGTTAATATTAAAGGGAGTTACGGAGTGAGTCATGTGCGTAGCTCCGGAGTTGAAATTTATCCGCTTTTCAGCTATTTTTCCCTCTTTCCCAAAGAAAAATAATTATTTTTATATATATAACACTTTATTCACGTTGAAATATCGAAAAATAAATTTAAAAAAATAAAATAAAGTAAATAGAAAAAAAAAATTAACCCGTGAGTAGGTCCGAACCCCTGACCACCGAGTCAACAACCTTCTTTCCGCATGCCGCTAACAACCACGCCACGACTCACACGTTGCTTCCACGAATATATAGCTTAAAGAACTTTCTTCCGGTTACTTAACATAATCTATTTTGGCCCATTTTGTGCCCCCTAATTAGTTTATAAAAATTTCCTTCGTGGCGATTGTTTGGTATATAGAACTCTAATTTCTGGCAGAGTTTGAAAATTATAAGTTAATATTAAAGGGAGTTACGGAGTGAGTCGTGTGCGTAGCTCCGGAGTCGAAATTTAACCGTTTTTCAGCTATTATTCCCTCTTTCCCAAAGAAAAATAATTATTTTTATATATAAAACACTTTATTCACGTTGAAATATCGAAAAATAAATTTAAAAAAATAGAATAAAGAAAGTAGGAAAAAAAATTAAAAATTAACCCGTTACCAGGACCGAACCCCTGACCACCGAGTCTACAAACTTCTTTACGCATGCCGCTAACAACCACGCCACGACTCACATTTTGCTTCCACGAATATATAGATTAAAGAACTTCGTTCCGGTTACTTAACAAAATCTATTTTGGCCCATTATGTGACCCCTAAATAGTGTATAAAAATTTCCTGTGTGGCGATTGTTTGGTATACAGAACTGTAATTTCTGGCAGAGTTTGAAAATTATAAGTTAATATTAAAGGGAGTTACGGAGTGAGAGGTGTGCGTAGCTCCGGAGTCGCAATTTATCCGTTTTTCAGCTATTATTCCCTCTTTCCCAAGGAAAAATAATTATTTTTATATATATAACACTTTATTCATGTTGAAATATCGAAAAATAAATTTAAAAAAATAAAATAAAGTTAATAGAAAAAAAAAATTAATCCGTGAAAAGGTCCGAACCCCTGACCACCGAGTCTACAAACTTCTCTACCCATGGCGCTTATAACCCCACCACGACTCACACGTTGCATCCACGAATATATAGCTTAAAGAACTTCCTTCCGGTTACATAACAAAATCTATTTTGGCCCATTATGTGCCCCCTAATTAGTGAATAAAAATTTCCTTTGTGGCGATTGTTTGGTATATAGAACTCTAATTTCTGGCAGAGTTTGAAAATTATAAGTTAATATTAAAGGGAGTTACGGAGTGAGTCGTGTTCGTAGCTCCGGAGTCGAAATTTATCCGTTTTTCAGCTATTATTCCCTCTTTCCCAAAGAAAAATAATTATTTTTATATATATAACTCTTTATTCACGTTGAAGTATCAAAAAATAAATTTAAAAAAATAAAATAAAGTAAATAGAAAAAAAAATTAACCCGTGAGTAGGTCCGAACCCCTTACCATCGAGTCTACAAACTTCTTTACGCATGCCGTTAACAACCACGCCACGACTCCCACGTTGCTTCCACGAATATATAGCTTAAAGAACTTCCATCCGGTTACTTAACAAAATCTATTTTAGCCCATTATGTGCCCCCTAATTAGTGCATAAAAATTTCCTTTGTGGCGATTGTTTAGTATATAGAACTCTAATTTCTGGCAGAGTTTGAAAATTATAAGTTAATATTAAAGGGAGTTACGGAGTGAGTCGTGTGCGTAGCTCCGGAGTCGAAATTTAACCGTTTTTCAGCTATTATTCCCTCTTTCCCAAAGAAAAATAATTATTTTTATATATAAAACACTTTATTCACGTTGAAATATCGAAAAATAAATTTAAAAAAATAGAATAAAGAAAGTAGGAAAAAAAAATTAAAAATTAACCCGTTACCAGGACCGAACCCCTGACCACCGAGTCTACAAACTTCTTTACGCATGCCGCTAACAACCACGCCACGACTCACATATTGTTTCCACGAATATATAGATTAAAGAACTTCGTTCCGGTTACTTAACAAAATCTATTTTGGCCCATTATGTGCCCCCTAATTAGTGCATAAAAATTTCCTTTGTGGCGATTGTTTAGTATATAGAACTCTAATTTCTGGCAGAGTTTGAAAATTATAAGTTAATATTAAAGGGAGTTACGGAGTGAGTGGTGTGCGTAGCTCCGGAGTCGCAATTTATCCGTTTTTCAGCTATTATTCCCTCTTTCCCAAGGAAAAATAATTATTTTTATATATATAACACTTTATTCATGTTGAAATATCGAAAAATAAATTTAAAAAAATAAAATAATGTAAATAGAAGAAAAAAATTGACCCGTGACCAGGACCGAACCCCTGACCAACGAGTCTACAAACTTCGTTACCCATGCCGCTAACAACCACGCCACGACTCACATATTGCTTACACGAATATATAGCTTAAAGAACTTCCTTCCGGTTAATTTACAAAATCTATTTTGGCCCATTATGTGCCCCCTAATTTGTGTATAAAAATTTCCTTTGGCACGATTGTTTTGTATATAAAACTCTAATTTCTGGCAGAGTTTGAAAATTATAAAATAATATTAAAGGGAGTTACGGAGTGAGTCGTGTGCGTAGCTCCGGAGTCGAAATTTATCCGTTTTTCAGCTATTATTCCCTCTTTCCCAAAGGAAAATAATTATTTTTATATATATAACACTTTATTCACGTTGAAATATCGAAAAATGAATTTTAAAAAATAAATTTTAAAAAATAAATTTTAAAAAATAAAATAAAGTAAATAGAAAAAGAAATTAAAAATTAACCCGTGACCAGGACCGAACCCCTGACCAACGAGTCTACAAACTTCGTTACCCATGCCGCTAACAACCACGCCACGACTCACATATTGCTTCCACGAATATATAGCTTAAAGAACTTCCTTCCGGTTAATTTACAAAATCTATTTTGGCCCATTACGTGCCCCCTAATTAGTGTATAAAAATTTCCTTTGGTACGATTGTTTGGTATATTAAACTCTAATTTCTGGCAGAGTTTGAAAATTATAAGTTAATATTAAAGGGAGTTACGGAGTGAGTCGTGTACGTAGCTCCGGAGTCGAAATTTATCCGTTTTTCAGCTATTATTCCCTCTTTCCCAAAGGAAAATAATTATTTTTATATATATAACACTTTATTCACGTTGAAATATCGAAAAATAAATTTTAAAAAATAAATTTTAAAAAATAAAATAAAGTAAATAGATAAAAAAATTAAAAATTTACCCGTGACCAGGACCGAACCCCTGACCAACGAGTCTACAAACTTCGTTACCCATGCCGCTAACAACCACGCCAAGACTCACATATTGCTTCCACGAATATATAGCTTAAAGAACTCCCTTCCGATTAATTTACAAAATCTATTTTGGCCCATTATGTGCCCCCTAATTAGTGTATAAAAATTTCCTTTGGTACGATTGTTTGGTATATAAAACTCTAATTTCTGGCAGAGTGTGAAAATTTTAAGTTAATATTAAAGGGAGTTACGGAGTGAGTCGTGTGCGTAGCTCCAGAGTCGAAATTTATCCGTTTTTCAGCTATTATTCCCTCTTTCCCAAAGGAAAAAAATTATTTTTATATATATAACACTTTATTCACGTTGAAATATCGAAAAATAAATTTTAAAAAATACATTTTAAAAAATAAAATAAAGTAAGTAGAAAAAAAAATTAAAAATTATATCGTGACCAGGACCGAACCCCTGACCAACGAGTCTACAAACTTCGTTACCCATGCCGCTAACAACCACGCCACGACTCACATATTGCTTCCACGAATATATAGCTTAAAGAACTTCCTTCCGGTTAATTTACAAAATCTATTTTGGCCCATTATGTGCCCCCTAATTAGTGTATAAAAATTTCCTTTGGTACGATTGTTTGGTATATAAAACTCTAATTTCTGGCAGAGTTTAAAAATTATAAGTTAATATTAAAGGGAGTTACGGAGTGAGTCGTGTTCGTAGCTCCGGATTCGAAATTTATCCGTTTTTCAGCTATTATTCCCTCTTTCCCAATGAAAAAATAATTATTTTTATATATATAACTCTTTATTCACGTTGAAGTATCAAAAAATAAATTTAAAAAAATAAAATAAAGTAAATAGAAAAAAAAATTAACCCGTGAGTAGGTCCGAACCCCTGACCATCGAGTCTACAAACTTCTTTACGCATGCCGTTAACAACCACGCCACGACTCCCACGTTGCTTCCACGAATATATAGCTTAAAGAACTTCCATCCGGTTACTTAACAAAATCTATTTTAGCCCATTATGTGCCCCCTAATTAGTGCATAAAAATTTCCTTTGTGGCGATTGTTTAGTATATAGAACTCTAATTTCTGGCAGAGTTTGAAAATTATAAGTTAATATTAAAGGGAGTTACGGAGTGAGTCGTGTGCGTAGCTCCGGAGTCGAAATTTATCCGTTTTTCAGCTATTATTCCCTCTTTCCCAAGGAAAAATAATTATTTTTATATATATAACACTTTATTCATGTTGAAATATCGAAAAATAAATTTAAAAAAATAAAATAAAGTAAATAGAAGAAAAAAATTAACCCGTGACCAGGACCGAACCCCTGACCAACGAGTCTACAAACTTCGTTACCCATGCCGCTAACAACCACGCCACGACTCACATATTGCTTACACGAATATATAGCTTAAAGAACTTCCTTCCGGTTAATTTACAAAATCTATTTTGGCCCATTATGTGCCCCCTAATTAGTGTATAAAAATTTCCTTTGGCACGATTGTTTTGTATATAAAACTCTAATTTCTGGCAGAGTTTGAAAATTATAAGTTAATATTAAAGGGAGTTACGGAGTGAGTCGTGTGCGTAGCTCCGGAGTCGAAATTTATCCGTTTTTCAGCTATTATTCCCTCTTTCCCAAAGGAAAATAATTATTTTTATATATATAACACTTTATTCACGTTGAAATATCGAAAAATAAATTTTAAAAAATAAATTTTAAAAAATAAATTTTAAAAAATAAATTTTAAGTAATAAATTTTAAAATATAAATTTTAAAAAATAAAATAAAGTAAATAGAAAAGAAATTAAAAATTAACCCGTGACCAGGACCGAACCCCTGACCAACGAGTCTACAAACTTCGTTACCCATGCCGCTAACAACCACGCCACGACTCACATATTGCTTCCACGAATATATAGCTTCAAGAACTTCCTTCCGGTTAATTTACAAAATCTATTTTGGCCCATTACGTGCCCCCTAATTAGTGTATAAAAATTTCCTTTGGTACGATTGTTTGGTATATTAAACTCTAATTTCTGGCAGAGTTTAAAAATTATAAGTTAATATTAAAGGGAGTTACGGAGTGAGTCGTGTTCGTAGCTCCGGATTCGAAATTTATCCGTTTTTCAGCTATTATTCCCTCTTTCCCAATGAAAAATAATTATTTTTATATATATAACTCTTTATTCACGTTGAAGTATCAAAAAATAAATTTAAAAAAATAAAATAAAGTAAATAGAAAAAAAAATTAACCCGTGAGTAGGTCCGAACCCCTGACCATCGAGTCTACAAACTTCTTTACGCATGCCGTTAACAACCACGCCACGACTCCCACGTTGCTTCCACGAATATATAGCTTAAAGAACTTCCATCCGGTTACTTAACAAAATCTATTTTAGCCCATTATGTGCCCCCTAATTAGTGCATAAAAATTTCCTTTGTGGCGATTGTTTAGTATATAGAACTCTAATTTCTGGCAGAGTTTGAAAATTATAAGTTAATATTAAAGGGAGTTACGGAGTGAGTCGTGTGCGTAGCTCCGGAGTCGAAATTTATCCGTTTTTCAGCTATTATTCCCTCTTTCCCAAGGAAAAATAATTATTTTTATATATATAACACTTTATTCATGTTGAAATATCGAAAAATAAATTTAAAAAAATAAAATAAAGTAAATAGAAGAAAAAAATTAACCCGTGACCAGGACCGAACCCCTGACCAACGAGTCTACAAACTTCGTTACCCATGCCGCTAACAACCACGCCACGACTCACATATTGCTTACACGAATATATAGCTTAAAGAACTTCCTTCCGGTTAATTTACAAAATCTATTTTGGCCCATTATGTGCCCCCTAATTAGTGTATAAAAATTTCCTTTGGCACGATTGTTTTGTATATAAAACTCTAATTTCTGGCAGAGTTTGAAAATTATAAGTTAATATTAAAGGGAGTTACGGAGTGAGTCGTGTTCGTAGCTCCGGATTCGAAATTTATCCGTTTTTCAGCTATTATTCCCTCTTTCCCAATGAAAAATAATTATTTTTATATATATAACTCTTTATTCACGTTGAAGTATCAAAAAATAAATTTAAAAAAATAAAATAAAGTAAATAGAAAAAAAAATTAACCCGTGAGTAGGTCCGAACCCCTGACCATCGAGTCTACAAACTTCTTTACGCATGCCGTTAACAACCACGCCACGACTCCCACGTTGCTTCCACGAATATATAGCTTAAAGAACTTCCATCCGGTTACTTAACAAAATCTATTTTAGCCCATTATGTGCCCCCTAATTAGTGCATAAAAATTTCCTTTGTGGCGATTGTTTAGTATATAGAACTCTAATTTCTGGCAGAGTTTGAAAATTATAAGTTAATATTAAAGGGAGTTACGGAGTGAGTCGTGTGCGTAGCTCCGGAGTCGAAATTTATCCGTTTTTCAGCTATTATTCCCTCTTTCCCAAGGAAAAATAATTATTTTTATATATATAACACTTTATTCATGTTGAAATATCGAAAAATAAATTTAAAAAAATAAAATAAAGTAAATAGAAGAAAAAAATTAACCCGTGACCAGGACCGAACCCCTGACCAACGAGTCTACAAACTTCGTTACCCATGCCGCTAACAACCACGCCACGACTCACATATTGCTTACACGAATATATAGCTTAAAGAACTTCCTTCCGGTTAATTTACAAAATCTATTTTGGCCCATTATGTGCCCCCTAATTAGTGTATAAAAATTTCCTTTGGCACGATTGTTTTGTATATAAAACTCTAATTTCTGGCAGAGTTTGAAAATTATAAGTTAATATTAAAGGGAGTTACGGAGTGAGTCGTGTTCGTAGCTCCGGATTCGAAATTTATCCGTTTTTCAGCTATTATTCCCTCTTTCCCAATGAAAAATAATTATTTTTATATATATAACTCTTTATTCACGTTGAAGTATCAAAAAATAAATTTAAAAAAATAAAATAAAGTAAATAGAAAAAAAAATTAACCCGTGAGTAGGTCCGAACCCCTGACCATCGAGTCTACAAACTTCTTTACGCATGCCGTTAACAACCACGCCACGACTCCCACGTTGCTTCCACGAATATATAGCTTAAAGAACTTCCATCCGGTTACTTAACAAAATCTATTTTAGCCCATTATGTGCCCCCTAATTAGTGCATAAAAATTTCCTTTGTGGCGATTGTTTAGTATATAGAACTCTAATTTCTGGCAGAGTTTGAAAATTATAAGTTAATATTAAAGGGAGTTACGGAGTGAGTCGTGTGCGTAGCTCCGGAGTCGAAATTTATCCGTTTTTCAGCTATTATTCCCTCTTTCCCAAGGAAAAATAATTATTTTTATATATATAACACTTTATTCATGTTGAAATATCGAAAAATAAATTTAAAAAAATAAAATAAAGTAAATAGAAGAAAAAAATTAACCCGTGACCAGGACCGAACCCCTGACCAACGAGTCTACAAACTTCGTTACCCATGCCGCTAACAACCACGCCACGACTCACATATTGCTTACACGAATATATAGCTTAAAGAACTTCCTTCCGGTTAATTTACAAAATCTATTTTGGCCCATTATGTGCCCCCTAATTAGTGTATAAAAATTTCCTTTGGCACGATTGTTTTGTATATAAAACTCTAATTTCTGGCAGAGTTTGAAAATTATAAGTTAATATTAAAGGGAGTTACGGAGTGAGTCGTGTGCGTAGCTCCGGAGTCGAAATTTATCCGTTTTTCAGCTATTATTCCCTCTTTCCCAAAGGAAAATAATTATTTTTATATATATAACACTTTATTCACGTTGAAATATCGAAAAATAAATTTTAAAAAATAAATTTTAAAAAATAAATTTTAAAAAATAAATTTTAAGTAATAAATTTTAAAAAATAAATTTTAAAAAATAAAATAAAGTAAATAGAAAAGAAATTAAAAATTAACCCGTGACCAGGACCGAACCCCTGACCAACGAGTCTACAAACTTCGTTACCCATGCCGCTAACAACCACGCCACGACTCACATATTGCTTCCACGAATATATAGCTTCAAGAACTTCCTTCCGGTTAATTTACAAAATCTATTTTGGCCCATTACGTGCCCCCTAATTAGTGTATAAAAATTTCCTTTGGTACGATTGTTTGGTATATTAAACTCTAATTTCTGGCAGAGTTTGAAAATTATAAGTTAATATTAAAGGGAGTTACGGAGTGAGTCGTGTACGTAGCTCCGGAGTCGAAATTTATCCGTTTTTCAGCTATTATTCCCTCTTTCCCAAAGGAAAATAATTATTTTTATATATATAACACTTTATTCACGTTGAAATATCGAAAAATAAATTTTAAAAAATAAATTTTAAAAAATAAAATAAAGTAAATAGATAAAAAAATTAAAAATTTACCCGTGACTAGGACCGAACCCCTGACCAACGAGTCTACAAACTTCGTTACCCATGCCGCTAACAACCACGCCAAGACTCACATATTGCTTCCACGAATATATAGCTTAAAGAACTCCCTTCCGATTAATTTACAAAATCTATTTTGGCCCATTATGTGCCCCCTAATTAGTGTATAAAAATTTCCTTTGGTACGATTGTTTGGTATATAAAACTCTAATTTCTGGCAGAGTGTGAAAATTTTAAGTTAATATTAAAGGGAGTTACGGAGTGAGTCGTGTGCGTAGCTCCGGAGTCGAAATTTATCCGTTTTTCAGCTATTATTCCCTCTTTCCCAAAGGAAAATAATTATTTTTATATATATAACACTTTATTCACGTTGAAATATCGAAAAATAAATTTTAAAAAATAAATTTTAAAAAATAAATTTTAAAAAATAAATTTTAAGTAATAAATTTTAAAAAATAAATTTTAAAAAATAAAATAAAGTAAATAGAAAAGAAATTAAAAATTAACCCGTGACCAGGACCGAACCCCTGACCAACGAGTCTACAAACTTCGTTACCCATGCCGCTAACAACCACGCCACGACTCACATATTGCTTCCACGAATATATAGCTTCAAGAACTTCCTTCCGGTTAATTTACAAAATCTATTTTGGCCCATTACGTGCCCCCTAATTAGTGTATAAAAATTTCCTTTGGTACGATTGTTTGGTATATTAAACTCTAATTTCTGGCAGAGTTTGAAAATTATAAGTTAATATTAAAGGGAGTTACGGAGTGAGTCGTGTACGTAGCTCCGGAGTCGAAATTTATCCGTTTTTCAGCTATTATTCCCTCTTTCCCAAAGGAAAATAATTATTTTTATATATATAACACTTTATTCACGTTGAAATATCGAAAAATAAATTTTAAAAAATAAATTTTAAAAAATAAAATAAAGTAAATAGATAAAAAAATTAAAAATTTACCCGTGACTAGGACCGAACCCCTGACCAACGAGTCTACAAACTTCGTTACCCATGCCGCTAACAACCACGCCAAGACTCACATATTGCTTCCACGAATATATAGCTTAAAGAACTCCCTTCCGATTAATTTACAAAATCTATTTTGGCCCATTATGTGCCCCCTAATTAGTGTATAAAAATTTCCTTTGGTACGATTGTTTGGTATATAAAACTCTAATTTCGGGCAGAGTGTGAAAATTTTAAGTTAATATTAAAGGGAGTTACGGAGTGAGTCGTGTGCGTAGCTCCGGAGTCGAAATTTATCCGTTTTTCAGCTATTATTCCCTCTTTCCCAAAGGAAAAAAATTATTTTTATATATATAACACTTTATTCACGTTGAAATATTGAAAAATAAATTTTAAAAAATACATTTTAAAAAATAAAATAAAATAAGTAGAAAAAAAAATTAAAAATTATATCGTGACCAGGACCGAACCCCTGACCAACGAGTCTACAAACTTCGTTACCCATGCCGCTAACAACCACGCCACGACTCACATATTGCTTCCACGAATATATAGCTTAAAGAACTTCCTTCCGGTTAATTTACAAAATCTATTTTGGCCCATTATGTGCCCCCTAATTAGTGTATAAAAATTTCCTTTGGTACGATTGTTTGGTATATAAAACTCTAATTTCTGGCAGAGTTTAAAAATTATAAGTTAATATTAAAGGGAGTTACGGAGTGAGTCGTGTTCGTAGCTCCGGAGTCGAAATTTATCCGTTTTTCAGCTATTATTCCCTCTTTCCCAAAGAAAAATAATTATTTTTATATATATAACTCTTTATTCACGTTGAAGTATCAAAAAATAAATTTAAAAAAATAAAATAAAGTAAATAGAAAAAAAAATTAACCCGTGAGTAGGTCCGAACCCCTGACCATCGAGTCTACAAACTTCTTTACGCATGCCGTTAACAACCACGCCACGACTCCCACGTTGCTTCCACGAATATATAGCTTAAAGAACTTCCATCCGGTTACTTAACAAAATCTATTTTAGCCCATTATGTGCCCCCTAATAAGTGCATAAAAATTTCCTTTGTGGCGATTGTTTAGTATATAGAACTCTAATTTCTTGTAGAGTTTGAAAATTATAAGTTAATATTAAAGGGAGTTACGGAGTGAGTCGTGTGCGTAGCTCCGGAGTCGAAATTTAACCGTTTTTCAGCTATTATTCCCTCTTTCCCAAAGAAAAATAATTATTTTTATATATAAAACACTTTATTCACGTTGAAATATCAAAAAATAAATTTAAAAAAATAGAATAAAGAAAGTAGGAAAAAAAATTAAAAATTAACCCGTTACCAGGACCGAACCCCTGACCACCGAGTCTACAAACTTCTTTACGCATGCCGCTAACAACCACGCCACGACTCACATATTGCTTCCACGAATATATAGATTAAAGAACTTCGTTCCGGTTACTTAACAAAATCTATTTTGGCCCATTATGTGACCCCTAAATAGTGTATAAAAATTTCCTGTGTGGCGATTGTTTGGTATACAGAACTGTAATTTCTGGCAGAGTTTGAAAATTATAAGTTAATATTAAAGGGAGTTACGGAGTGAGTGGTGTGCGTAGCTCCGGAGTCGCAATTTATCCGTTTTTCAGCTATTATTCCCTCTTTCCCAAGGAAAAATAATTATTTTTATATATATAACACTTTATTCATGTTGAAATATCGAAAAATAAATTTAAGAAAATAAAATAAAGTAAATAGAAGAAAAAAATTAACCCGTGACCTGGACCGAACCCCTGACCAACGAGTCTACAAACTTCGTTACCCATGCCGCTAACATTCACGCCACGACTCACATATTGCTTACACGAATATATAGCTTAAAGAACTTCCTTCCGGTTAATTTACAAAATCTATTTTGGTCCATTATGTGCCCCCTAATTAGTGTATAAAAATTTCCTTTGGTACGATTGTTTGGTATATAAAACTCTAATTTCTGGCAGAGTTTGAAAATTATAAGTTAATATTAAAGGGAGTTACGGAGTGAGTCGTGTGCGTAGCTCCGGAGTCGAAATTTATCCGTTTTTCAGCTATTATTCCCTCTTTCCCAAAGGAAAATAATTATTTTTATATATATAACACTTTATTCACGTTGAAATATCGAAAAATAAATTTTAAAAAATAAATTTTAAAAAATAAAATAAAGTAAATAGAAAAAGAAATTAAAAATTAACCCGTGACCAGGACCGAACCCCTGACCAACGAGTCTACACACTTCGTTACCCATGCCGCTACCAACCACGCTACGACTCACATATTGCTTCCACGAATATATAGCTTAAAAAACTTCCTTCCGGTTAATTTATAAAATCTATTTTGGCCCATTACGTGCCCCCTAATTAGTGTATAAAAATTTCCTTTGGTACGATTGTTTGGTATATTAAACTCTAATTTCTGGCAGAGTTTGAAAATTATAAGTTAATATTAAAGGGAGTTACGGAGTGAGTCGTGTACGTAGCTCCGGAGTCGAAATTTATCCGTTTTTCAGCTATTATTCCCTCTTTCCCAAAGGAAAATAATTATTTTTATATATATAACACTTTATTCACATTGAAATATCGAAAAATAAATTTTAAAAAATAAATTTTAAAAAATAAAATAAAGTAAATAGAAAAAAAAATTAAAAATTTACCCGTGACCAGGACCGAACCCCTGACCAACGAGTCTACAAACTTCGTTACCCATGCCGCTAACAACCACGCCACGACTCACATATTGCTTCCACGAATATATAGCTTAAAGAACTCCCTTCCGATAAATTTACAAAATCTATTTTGGCCCATTATGTGCCCCCTAATAAGTGTATAAAAATTTCCTTTGGTACGATTGTTTGGTATATAAAACTCTAATTTCTGGCAGAGTGTGAAAATTATAAGTTAATATTAAAGGGAGTTACGGAGTGAATCGTGTGCGTAGCTCCGGAGTCGAAATTTATCCTTTTTTCAGCTATTATTCCCTCTTTCCCAAAGGAAAATAATTATTTTTATATATATAACACTTTATTCACGTTGAAATATCGAAAAATAAATTTTAAAAAATAAATTTTAAAAAATAAATTTCAAAAAATAAAGTAAATAGAAAAAGAAATTAAAAATTTACCCGTGACCAGGACCGAACCCCTGACCAACGAGTCTACAAACTTCGTTACCCATGCCGCTAACAACCACGCTACGACTCACATATTGCTTCCACGAATATATAGCTTAAAGAACTTCCTTCCGGTTAATTTACAAAATCTATTTTGGCCCATTACGTGCCCCCTAATTAGTGTATAAAAATTTCCTTTGGTACGATTGTTTGGTATATTAAACTCTAATTTCTGGCAGAGTTTGAAAATTATAAGTTAATATTAAAGGGAGTTACGGAGTGAGTCGTGTACGTAGCTCCGGAGTCGAAATTTATCCGTTTTTCAGCTATTATTCCCTCTTTCCCAAAGGAAAATAATTATTTTTATATATATAACACTTTATTCACATTGAAATATCGAAAAATAAATTTTAAAAAATAAATTTTAAAAAATAAAATAAAGTAAATAGAAAAAAAAAATTAAAAATTTGCCCGTGACCAGGACCGAACCCCTGACCAATGAGTCTACAAACTTCGTTACCCATGCCGCTACCAACCACGCCACGACTCACATATTGCTTCCACGAATATATAGTTTAAAGAACTTCCTTCCGGTTAATTTACAAAATCTATTTTGGCCCATTATGTGCCTCCTAATTAGTGTATAAAAATTTCCTTTGGTACGATTGTTTGGTATATAAAACTCTAATTTCTGGCAGAGTGTGAAAATTATAAGTTAATATTAAAGGGAGTTACGGAGTGAGTCGTGTGCGTAGCTCCGGAGTCGAAATTTATCCGTTTTTCAGCTATTATTCCCTCTTTCCCAAAGGAAAATAATTATTTTTATATATATAACACTTTATTCACGTTGAAATATCGAAAAATAAATTTTAAAAAATAAAATAAAGTAAATAGAAAAAAAACTTAAAAATTATATCGTGACCAGGACCGAACCCCTGACCAACGAGTCTACAAACTTCGTTACCCATGCCGCTCACAACCACGCCACGACTCACATATTGCTTCCACGAATATATAGCTTAAAGAACTTCCTTCCGGTTAATTTACAAAATCTATTTTGGCCCATTATGTGCCCCCTAATAAGTGTATAAAAATTTCCTTTGGTACGATTGTTTGGTATATAAAACTCTAATTTCTGGCAGAGTGTGAAAATTATAAGTTAATATTAAAGGGAGTTACGGAGTGAATCGTGTGCGTAGCTCCGGAGTCGAAATTTATCCTTTTTTCAGCTATTATTCCCTCTTTCCCAAAGGAAAATAATTATTTTTATATATATAACACTTTATTCACGTTGAAATATCGAAAAATAAATTTTAAAAAATAAATTTTAAAAAATAAATTTCAAAAAATAAAATAAAGTAAATAGAAAAAGAAATTAAAAATTTACCCGTGACCAGGACCGAACCCCTGACCAACGAGTCTACAAACTTCGTTACCCATGCCGCTAACAACCACGCCACGACTCACATATTGCTTCCACGAATATATAGCTTAAAGAACTTCCTTCCGGTTAATTTACAAAATCTATTTTGGCCCATTATGTGCCCCCTAATTAGTGTATAAAAATTTCCTTTGGTACGATTGTTTGGTATATAAAACTCTAATTTCTGGCAGAGTTTGAAAATTATAAGTTAATATTAAAGGGAGTTACGGAGTGAGTCGTGTGCGTAGCTCCGGAGTCGAAATTTATCCGTTTTTCAGCTATTATTCCCTCTTTCCCAAAGGAAAATAATTATTTTTATATATATAACACTTTACTCACGTTGAAATATCGAAAAATAAATTTTAAAAAATAAATTTTAAAAAATAAAATAAAGTAAATAGAAAAAGAAATTAAAAATTAACCCGTGACCAGGACCGAACCCCTGACCAACGAGTCTACAAACTTCGTTACCCATGCCGCTAACAACCACGCTACGACTCTTATATTGCTTCCACGAATATATAGCTTAAAGAACTTCCTTCCGGTTAATTTACAAAATCTATTTTGGCCCATTACGTGCCCCCTAATTAGTGTATAAAAATTTCCTTTGGTACGATTGTTTGGTATATTAAACTCTAATTTCTGGCAGAGTTTGAAAATTATAAGTTAATATTAAAGGGAGTTACGGAGTGAGTCGTGTACGTAGCTCCGGAGTCGAAATTTATCCGTTTTTCAGCTATTATTCCCTCTTTCCCAAAGGAAAATAATTATTTTTATATATATAACACTTTATTCACATTGAAATATCGAAAAATAAATTTTAAAAAATAAATTTTAAAAAATAAAATAAAGTAAATAGAAAAAAAACTTAAAAATTATATCGTGACCAGGACCGAACCCCTGACCAACGAGTCTACAAACTTCGTTACCCATGCCGCTCACAACCACGCCACGACTCACATATTGCTTCCACGAATATATAGCTTAAAGAACTTCCTTCCGGTTAATTTACAAAATCTATTTTGGCCCATTATGTGCCCCCTAATTAGTGTATAAAAATTTCCTTTGGTACGATTGTTTGGTATATAAAACTCTAATTTCTGGCGGAGTTTGAAAATTGTAAGTTAATATTAAAGGGAGTTACGGAGTGAGTCGTGTGCGTAGCTCCGGAGTCGAAATTTATCCGTTTTTCAGCTATTATTCTCTCTTTCCCAAAGGAAAATAATTATTTTTATATATATAACACTTTATTCACGTTGAAATATCGAAAAATAAATTTTAAAAAATAAATTTTAAAAAATAAATTTCAAAAAATAAAATAAAGTAAATAGAAAAAGAAATTAAAAATTTAAACGTGACCAGGACCGAACCCCTGACCAACGAGGCTACAAACTTCGTTACCCATGCCGCTAACAACCACGCCACGACTCACATATTGCTTCCACGAATATATAGCTTAAAGAACTTCCTTCCGATTAATTTACAAAATCTATCTTGGCCCATTATGTGCCCCCTAATTAGTGTATAAAAATTTCCTTTGGTACGATTGTTTGTTATATAAAACTCTAATTTCTGGCAGAGTGTGAAAATTATAAGTTAATATTAAAGGGAGTTACGGAGTGAGTCGTGTGCGTAGCTCCGGAGTAGAAATTTATCCGTTTTTAAGCTATTATTGCCTCTTTCCCAAAGGAAAATAATTATTTTTATATATATAACACTTTATTCACGTTGAAATATCGAAAAATAAATTTTAAAAAATAAATTTTAAAAAATAAAATAAAGTAAATAGAAAAAAAACTTAAAAATTATATCGTGACCAGGACCGAACCCCTGACCAACGAGTCTACAAACTTCGTTACCCATGCCGCTCACAACCACGCCACGACTCACATATTGCTTCCACGAATATATAGCTTAAAGAACTTCCTTCCGGTTAATTTACAAAATCTATTTTGGCCCATTATGTGCCCCCTAATTAGTGTATAAAAATTTCCTTTGGTACGATTGTTTGGTATATAAAACTCTAATTTCTGGCAGAGTTTGAAAATTATAAGTTAATATTAAAGGGAGTTACGGAGTGAGTCGTGTGCGTAGCTCCGGAGTCGAAATTTATCCGTTTTTCAGCTATTATTCTCTCTTTCCCAAAGGAAAATAATTATTTTTATATATATAACACTTTATTCACGTTGAAATATCGAAAAATAAATTTTAAAAAATAAATTTTAAAAAATAAATTTTAAAAAATAAAATAAAGTAAATAGAAAAAGAAATTAAAAATTTAAACGTGACCAGGACCGAACCCCTGACCAACGAGTCTACAAACTTCGTTACCCATGCCGCTAACAACCACGCCACGACTCACATATTGCTTCCACGAATATATAGCTTAAAGAACTTCCTTCCGGTTAATTTACAAAATCTATTTTGGCCCATTATGTGCCCCCTAATTAGTGTATAAAAATTTCCTTTGTGGCGATTGTTTGGTATATAGAACTCTAATTTCTGGCAGAGTTTGAAAATTATAAGTTAATATTAAAGGGAGTTACGGAGTGAGTCGTGTGCGTAGCTCCGGAGTCGAAATTTATCCGTTTTTCAGCTATTATTCCCTCTTTCCCAAAGGAAAATAATTATTTTTATATATATAACACTTTATTCACGTTGAATATCGAAAAATAAATTTTAAAAAATAAATTTTAAAAAATAAAATAAAGTAAATAGAAAAAAAACTTAAAAATTATATCGTGACCAGGACCGAACCCCTGACCAACGAGTCTACAAACTTCGTTACCCATGCCGCTAACATCCACGCCACGACTCACATATTGCTTCCACGAATATATAGCTTAAAGAACTTCCTTCCGGTTAATTTACAAAATCTATTTTGGCCCATTATGAGCCCCCTAATTAGTGTATAAAAATTTCCTTTGGTACGATTGTTTGGTATATAAAACTCTAATTTCTGGCAGAGTTTGAAAATTATAAGTTAATATTAAAGGGAGTTACGGAGTGAGTCGTGTGCGTAGCTCCGGAGTCGAAATTTATCCGTTTTTCAGCTATTATTCCCTCTTTCCCAAAGGAAAATAATTATTTTTATATATATAACACTTTATTCACGTTGAAATATCGAAAAATAAATTTTAAAAAATAAATTTTAAAAAATAAATTTCAAAAAATAAAACAAAGTAAATAGAAAAAGAAATTAAAAATTTACCCGTGACCAGGACCGAACCCCTGACCAACGGGTCTACAAACTTCGTTACCCATGCCGCTAACAACCACGCCACGACTCACATATTGCTTCTACGAATATATAGCTTAAAGAACTTCCTTCCGGTTAATTTACAAAATCTATTTTGGCCCATTATGTGCCCCCTAATTAGTGTATAAAAATTTCCTTTGTGGCGATTGTTTGGTATATAGAACTCTAATTTCTGGCAGAGTTTGAAAATTATAAGTTAATATTAAAGGGAGTTACGGAGTGAGTCGTGTGCGTAGCTCCGGAGTCGAAATTTATCCGTTTTTCAGCTATTATTCCCTCTTTCCCAAAGGAAAATAATTATTTTTATATATATAACACTTTATTCACGTTGAAATATCGAAAAATAAATTTTAAAAAATAAAATAAAGTAAATAGAAAAAAAAATTAAAAATTAACCCGTGACCAGGACCGAACCCCTGACCAACGAGTCTACAAACTTCGTTACCCATGCCGCTAACAACCACGCCACGACTCACATATTGCTTCCACGAATATATAGCTTAAAGAACTTCCTTCCGGTTAATTTACAAAATCTATTTTGGCCCATTACGTGCCCCCTAATTAGTGTATAAAAATTTCCTTTGGTACGATTGTTTGGTATATTAAACTCTAATTTCTGGCAGAGTTTGAAAATTATAAGTTAATATTAAAGGGAGTTACGGAGTGAGTCGTGTACGAAGTTCCGGAGTCGAAATTTATCCGTTTTCAGCTATTATTCCCTCTTTCCCAAAGGAAAATAATTATTTTTATATATATAACACTTTATTCACGTTGAAATATCGAAAAATAAATTTTAAAAAATAAATTTTAAAAAATAAAATAAAGTAAATAGAAAAAAAAATTAAAAATTAACCCGTGACCAGGACCGAACCCCTGACCAACGAGCCTACAAACTTCGTTACCCATGCCGCTAACAACCACGCCACGACTCACATATTGCTTCCACGAATATATAGCTTAAAGAACTTCCTTCCGGTTAATTTACAAAATCTATTTTGGCCCATTATGTGCCCCCTAATTAGTGTATAAAAATTTCCTTTGGTACGATTGTTTGGTATATAAAACTCTAATTTCTGGCAGAGTGTGAAAATTATAAGTTAATATTAAAGGGAGTTACGGAGTGAGTCGTGTGCGTAGCTCCGGAGTCGAAATTTATCCGTTTTTCAGCTATTATTCCCTCTTTCCCAAAGGGAAAAAATTATTTTTATATATATAACACTTTATTCACGTTGAAATATCGAAAAATAAATTTTAAAAAATACATTTTAAAAAATAAAATAAAGTAAGTAGAAAAAAAAATTAAAAATTATATCATGACCAGGACCGAACCCCTGACCAACGAGTCTACAAACTTCGTTACCCATGCCGCTAACAACCACGCCACGACTCACATATTGCTTCCACGAATATATAGCTTAAAGAACTTCCTTCCGGTTAATTTACAAAATCTATTTTGGCCCATTATGTGCCCCCTAATTAGTGTATAAAAATTTCCTTTGTGGCGATTGTTTGGTATATAGAACTCTAATTTCTGGCAGAGTTTGAAAATTATAAGTTAATATTAAAGGGAGTTACGGAGTGAGTCGTGTGCGTAGCTCCGGAGTCAAAATTTATCCGTTTTTCAGCTATTATTCCCTCTTTTCCAAAGGAAAATAATTATTTTTATATATAAAACACTTTATTCACGTTGAAATATCGAAAAATAAATTTTAAAAAATAAAATAAAGTAAAAAGAAAAAAAAATTTAAAATTAACCCGTGACCAGGACCGAACCCCTGACCAACGAGTCTACAAACTTCGTTACCCATGCCGCTAACAACCACGCCACGACTCACATATTGCTTCCACGAATATATAGCTTAAAGAACTTCCTTCCGGTTAATTTACAAAATCTATTTTGGCCCATTATGTGCCCCCTAATTAGTGTATAAAAATTTCCTTTGTGGCGATTGTTTGGTATATAGATCTCTAATTTCTGGCAGAGTTTGAAAATTATAAGTTAATATTAAAGGGAGTTACGGAGTGAGTCGTGTGCGTAGCTCCGGAGTCGAAATTTATCCGTTTTTCAGCTATTATTCCCTCTTTCCCAAAGGAAAATAATTATTTTTATATATAAAACACTTTATTCACGTTGAAATATCGAAAAATAAATTTTAAAAAATAAAATAAAGTAAAAAGAAAAAAAAATTAAAAATTAACCCGTGACCAGGACCGAACCCCTGACCAACGAGTCTACAAACTTCGTTACCCATGCCGCTAACAACCACGCCACGACTCACATATTACTTCCACGAATATATAGCTTAAAGAACTTCCTTCCGGTTAATTTACAAAATCTATTTTAGCCCATTACGTGCCCCCTAATTAGTGTATAAAAATTTCCTTTGGTACGATTGTTTGGTATATTAAACTCTAATTTCTGGCAGAGTTTGAAAATTATAAGTTAATATTAAAGGGAGTTACGGAGTGAGTCGTGTACGTAGCTCCGGAGTCGAAATTTATCCGTTTTTCAGCTATTATTCCCTCTTTCCCAAAGGAAAATAATTATTTTTATATATATAACACTTTATTCACGTTGAAATATCGAAAAATAAATTTTAAAAAATAAATTTTAAAAAGTAAAATAAAGTAAATAGATAAAAAAATTAAAAATTTACCCGTGACCAGGACCGAACCCCTGACCAACGAGTCTACAAACTTCGTTACCCATGCCGCTAACAACCACGCCACGACTCACATATTGCTTACACGAATATATAGCTTAAAGAACTTCCTTCCGGTTAATTTACAAAATCTATTTTGGCCCATTATGTGCCCCCTAATTAGTGTATAAAAATTTCCTTTGGCACGATTGTTTTGTATATAAAACTCTAATTTCTGGCGGAGTTTGAAAATTATAAGTTAATATTAAAGGGAGTTACGGAGTGAGTGGTGTGCGTAGCTCCGGAGTCGAAATTTATCCGTTTTTCAGCTATTATTCCCACTTTCCCAAAGAAAAATAATTATTTTTATATATATAACACTTTATTCACGTTGAAATATCGAAAAATAAATTTTAAAAAATAAATTTAAAAAAATAAATTTAAAAAAAAAATTTTAAGAAATAAATTTTAAAAAATAAAATAAAGTCAATAGAAAAAAAAATTTAAAATTAACCCGTGACCAGGACCAAACCCCTGACCAACGAGTCTACAAACTTCGTTACCCATGCCGCTAACAACCACGCCACGACTCACATATTGCTTCCACGAATATATAGCTTAAAGAACTTCCTTCCGGTTACATAACAAAATCTATTTTGGCCCATTATGTGCCCCCTAATTAGTGAATAAAAATTTCCTTTGTGGCGATTGTTTGGTATATAGAACTCTAATTTCTGGCAGAGTTTGAAAATTATAAGTTAATATTAAAGGGAGTTACGGAATGAGTCGTGTGCGTAGCTCCGGAATCGAAATTTATCCGGTTTTCAGTTATTATTCCAACTTTCCCAAAGAAAAATAATTATTTTTATATATATAACACTTTATTCACGTTGAAATATCGAAAAATAAATTTAAAAACATAAAATAAAGTAAGTCGGAAAAAAAATTAAAAATTAAAACGTAACCAGGACCGAACCCCTGACCACCGAGTCTACAAACTTCTTTTCGCACGCCGCTAACAACCACGCCACGACTCACATATTGCTTCCACGAATATATAGCTTAAAGAACTTCTTTTCCATTTAATTAACAAAAATTATTTTGGCCCATTATGAGCCCCCTAATTAGTGTATAAAAATTTCCTTTGGTACGATTGTTTTGCATCTAAAACTCTAATTTCTGGCAGAGTTTGAAAATTATAAGTTAATATTAAAGGGAGTTACGGAGTGAGTCATGTGCGTAGCTCCGGAGTTGAAATTTATCCGCTTTTCAGCTATTATTCCCTCTTTCCCAAAGAAAAATAATTATTTTTATATATATAACACTTTATTCACGTTGAAATATCGAAAAATAAATTTAAAAAAATAAAATAAAGTAAATAGAAAAAAAAATTAACCCGTGAGTAGGTCCGAACCCCTGACCACCGAGTCAACAAACTTCTTTACGCATGCCGCTAACAACCACGCCACGACTCACACGTTGCTTCCACGAATATATAGCTTAAAGAACTTCCTTCCGGTTACTTAACATAATCTATTTTGGCCCATTTTGTGCCCCCTAATTAGTTTATAAAAATTTCCTTTGTGGCGATTGTTTGGTATATAGAACTCTAATTTCTGGCAGAGTTTGAAAATTATAAGTTAATATTAAAGGGAGTTACGGAGTGAGTCGTGTGCGTAGCTCCGGAGTCGAAATTTAACCGTTTTTCAGCTATTATTCCCTCTTTCCCAAAGAAAAATAATTATTTTTATATATAAAACACTTTATTCACGTTGAAATATCGAAAAATAAATTTAAAAAAATAGAATAAAGTAAATAGAAAAAAAACTTAAAAATTATATCGTGACCAGGACCGAACCCCTGACCAACGAGTCTACAAACTTCGTTACCCATGCCGCTCACAACCACGCCACGACTCACATATTGCTTCCACGAATATATAGCTTAAAGAACTTCCTTCCGGTTAATTTACAAAATCTATTTTGGCCCATTATGTGCCCCCTAATTAGTGTATAAAAATTTCCTTTGGTACGATTGTTTGGTATATAAAACTCTAATTTCTGGCAGAGTTTGAAAATTATAAGTTAATATTAAAGGGAGTTACGGAGTGAGTCGTGTGCGTTGCTCCGGAGTCGAAATTTATCCGTTTTTCAGCTATTATTCTCTCTTTCCCAAAGGAAAATAATTATTTTTATATATATAACACTTTATTCACGTTGAAATATCGAAAAATAAATTTTAAAAAATAAATTTTAAAAAATAAATTTTAAAAAATAAAATAAAGTAAATAGAAAAAGAAATTAAAAATTTAAACGTGACCAGGACCGAACCCCTGACCAACGAGTCTACAAACTTCGTTACCCATGCCGCTAACAACCACGCCACGACTCACATATTGCTTCCACGAATATATAGCTTAAAGAACTTCCTTCCGGTTAATTTACAAAATCTATTTTGGCCCATTATGTGCCCCCTAATTAGTGTATAAAAATTTCCTTTGTGGCGATTGTTTGGTATATAGAACTCTAATTTCTGGCAGAGTTTGAAAATTATAAGTTAATATTAAAGGGAGTTACGGAGTGAGTCGTGTGCGTAGCTCCGGAGTCGAAATTTATCCGTTTTTCAGCTATTATTCCCTCTTTCCCAAAGGAAAATAATTATTTTTATATATATAACACTTTATTCACGTTGAATATCGAAAAATAAATTTTAAAAAATAAATTTTAAAAAATAAAATAAAGTAAATAGAAAAAAAACTTAAAAATTATATCGTGACCAGGACCGAACCCCTGACCAACGAGTCTACAAACTTCGTTACCCATGCCGCTAACATCCACGCCACGACTCACATATTGCTTCCACGAATATATAGCTTAAAGAACTTCCTTCCGGTTAATTTACAAAATCTATTTTGGCCCATTATGAGCCCCCTAATTAGTGTATAAAAATTTCCTTTGGTACGATTGTTTGGTATATAAAACTCTAATTTCTGGCAGAGTTTGAAAATTATAAGTTAATATTAAAGGGAGTTACGGAGTGAGTCGTGTGCGTAGCTCCGGAGTCGAAATTTATCCGTTTTTCAGCTATTATTCCCTCTTTCCCAAAGGAAAATAATTATTTTTATATATATAACACTTTATTCACGTTGAAATATCGAAAAATAAATTTTAAAAAATAAATTTTAAAAAATAAATTTCAAAAAATAAAACAAAGTAAATAGAAAAAGAAATTAAAAATTTACCCGTGACCAGGACCGAACCCCTGACCAACGGGTCTACAAACTTCGTTACCCATGCCGCTAACAACCACGCCACGACTCACATATTGCTTCTACGAATATATAGCTTAAAGAACTTCCTTCCGGTTAATTTACAAAATCTATTTTGGCCCATTATGTGCCCACTAATTAGTGTATAAAAATTTCCTTTGTGGCGATTGTTTGGTATATAGAACTCTAATTTCTGGCAGAGTTTGAAAATTATAAGTTAATATTAAAGGGAGTTACGGAGTGAGTCGTGTGCGTAGCTCCGGAGTCGAAATTTATCCGTTTTTCAGCTATTATTCCCTCTTTCCCAAAGGAAAATAATTATTTTTATATATATAACACTTTATTCACGTTGAAATATCGAAAAATAAATTTTAAAAAATAAAATAAAGTAAATAGAAAAAAAAATTAAAAATTAACCCGTGACCAGGACCGAACCCCTGACCAACGAGTCTACAAACTTCGTTACCCATGCCGCTAACAACCACGCCACGACTCACATATTGCTTCCACGAATATATAGCTTAAAGAACTTCCTTCCGGTTAATTTACAAAATCTATTTTGGCTCATTACGTGCCCCCTAATTAGTGTATAAAAATTTCCTTTGGTACGATTGTTTGGTATATTAAACTCTAATTTCTGGCAGAGTTTGAAAATTATAAGTTAATATTAAAGGGAGTTACGGAGTGAGTCGTGTACGTAGTTCCGGAGTCGAAATTTATCCGTTTTCAGCTATTATTCCCTCTTTCCCAAAGGAAAATAATTATTTTTATATATATAACACTTTATTCACGTTGAAATATCGAAAAATAAATTTTAAAAAATAAATTTTAAAAAATAAAATAAAGTAAATAGAAAAAAAAATTAAAAATTAACCCGTGACCAGGACCGAACCCCTGACCAACGAGCCTACAAACTTCGTTACCCATGCCGCTAACAACCACGCCACGACTCACATATTGCTTCCACGAATATATAGCTTAAAGAACTTCCTTCCGGTTAATTTACAAAATCTATTTTGGCCCATTATGTGCCCCCTAATTAGTGTATAAAAATTTCCTTTGGTACGATTGTTTGGTATATAAAACTCTAATTTCTGGCAGAGTGTGAAAATTATAAGTTAATATTAAAGGGAGTTACGGAGTGAGTCGTGTGCGTAGCTCCGGAGTCGAAATTTATCCGTTTTTCAGCTATTATTCCCTCTTTCAAAAAGGGAAAAAATTATTTTTATATATATAACACTTTATTCACGTTGAAATATCGAAAAATAAATTTTAAAAAATACATTTTAAAAAATAAAATAAAGTAAGTAGAAAAAAAAATTAAAAATTATATCATGACCAGGACCGAACCCCTGACCAACGAGTCTACAAACTTCGTTACCCATGCCGCTAACAACCACGCCACGACTCACATATTGCTTCCACGAATATATAGCTTAAAGAACTTCCTTCCGGTTAATTTACAAAATCTATTTTGGCCCATTATGTGCCCCCTAATTAGTGTATAAAAATTTCCTTTGTGGCGATTGTTTCGTATATAGAACTCTAATTTCTGGCAGAGTTTGAAAATTATAAGTTAATATTAAAGGGAGTTACGGAGTGAGTCGTGTGCGTAGCTCCGGAGTCAAAATTTATCCGTTTTTCAGCTATTATTCCCTCTTTCCCAAAGGAAAATAATTATTTTTATATATAAAACACTTTATTCACGTTGAAATATCGAAAAATAAATTTTAAAAAATAAAATAAAGTAAAAAGAAAAAAAAATTTAAAATTAACCCGTGACCAGGACCGAACCCCTGACCAACGAGTCTACAAACTTCGTTACCCATGCCGCTAACAACCACGCCACGACTCACATATTGCTTCCACGAATATATAGCTTAAAGAACTTCCTTCCGGTTAATTTACAAAATCTATTTTGGCCCATTATGTGCCCCCTAATTAGTGTATAAAAATTTCCTTTGTGGCGATTGTTTGGTATATAGAACTCTAATTTCTGGCAGAGTTTGAAAATTATAAGTTAATATTAAAGGGAGTTACGGAGTGAGTCGTGTGCGTAGCTCCGGAGTCGAAATTTATCCGTTTTTCAGCTATTATTCCCTCTTTCCCAAAGGAAAATAATTATTTTTATATATAAAACACTTTATTCACGTTGAAATATCGAAAAATAAATTTTAAAAAATAAAATAAAGTAAAAAGAAAAAAAAATTAAAAATTAACCCGTGACCAGGACCGAACCCCTGACCAACGAGTCTACAAACTTCGTTACCCATGCCGCTAACAACCACGCCACGACTCACATATTGCTTCCACGAATATATAGCTTAAAGAACTTCCTTCCGGTTAATTTACAAAATCTATTTTAGCCCATTACGTGCCCCCTAATTAGTGTATAAAAATTTCCTTTGGTACGATTGTTTGGTATATTAAACTCTAATTTCTGGCAGAGTTTGAAAATTATAAGTTAATATTAAAGGGAGTTACGGAGTGAGTCGTGTACGTAGCTCCGGAGTCGAAATTTATCCGTTTTTCAGCTATTATTCCCTCTTTCCCAAAGGAAAATAATTATTTTTATATATATAACACTTTATTCACGTTGAAATATCGAAAAATAAATTTTAAAAAATAAATTTTAAAAAGTAAAATAAAGTAAATAGATAAAAAAATTAAAAATTTACCCGTGACCAGGACCGAACCCCTGACCAACGAGTCTACAAACTTCGTTACCCATGCCGCTAACAACCACGCCACGACTCACATATTGCTTACACGAATATATAGCTTAAAGAACTTCCTTCCGGTTAATTTACAAAATCTATTTTGGCCCATTATGTGCCCCCTAATTAGTGTATAAAAATTTCCTTTGGCACGATTGTTTTGTATATAAAACTCTAATTTCTGGCGGAGTTTGAAAATTATAAGTTAATATTAAAGGGAGTTACGGAGTGAGTGGTGTGCGTAGCTCCGGAGTCGAAATTTATCCGTTTTTCAGCTATTATTCCCACTTTCCCAAAGAAAAATAATTATTTTTATATATATAACACTTTATTCACGTTGAAATATCGAAAAATAAATTTTAAAAAATAAATTTAAAAAAATAAATTTAAAAAAAAAAATTTTAAGAAATAAATTTTAAAAAATAAAATAAAGTCAATAGAAAAAAAAATTTAAAATTAACCCGTGACCAGGACCAAACCCCTGACCAACGAGTCTACAAACTTCGTTACCCATGCCGCTAACAACCACGCCACGACTCACATATTGCTTCCACGAATATATAGCTTAAAGAACTTCCTTCCGGTTACATAACAAAATCTATTTTGGCCCATTATGTGCCCCCTAATTAGTGAATAAAAATTTCCTTTGTGGCGATTGTTTGGTATATAGAACTCTAATTTCTGGCAGAGTTTGAAAATTATAAGTTAATATTAAAGGGAGTTACGGAATGAGTCGTGTGCGTAGCTCCGGAATCGAAATTTATCCGGTTTTCAGTTATTATTCCAACTTTCCCAAAGAAAAATAATTATTTTTATATATATAACACTTTATTCACGTTGAAATATCGAAAAATAAATTTAAAAACATAAAATAAAGTAAGTCGGAAAAAAAATTAAAAATTAAAACGTAACCAGGACCGAACCCCTGACCACCGAGTCTACAAACTTCTTTTCGCACGCCGCTAACAACCACGCCACGACTCACATATTGCTTCCACGAATATATAGCTTAAAGAACTTCTTTTCCATTTAATTAACAAAAATTATTTTGGCCCATTATGAGCCCCCTAATTAGTGTATAAAAATTTCCTTTGGTACGATTGTTTTGCATCTAAAACTCTAATTTCTGGCAGAGTTTGAAAATTATAAGTTAATATTAAAGGGAGTTACGGAGTGAGTCATGTGCGTAGCTCCGGAGTTGAAATTTATCCGCTTTTCAGCTATTATTCCCTCTTTCCCAAAGAAAAATAATTATTTTTATATATATAACACTTTATTCACGTTGAAATATCGAAAAATAAATTTAAAAAAATAAAATAAAGTAAATAGAAAAAAAAATTAACCCGTGAGTAGGTCCGAACCCCTGACCACCGAGTCAACAAACTTCTTTACGCATGCCGCTAACAACCACGCCACGACTCACACGTTGCTTCCACGAATATATAGCTTAAAGAACTTCCTTCCGGTTACTTAACATAATCTATTTTGGCCCATTTTGTGCCCCCTAATTAGTTTATAAAAATTTCCTTTGTGGCGATTGTTTGGTATATAGAACTCTAATTTCTGGCAGAGTTTGAAAATTATAAGTTAATATTAAAGGGATTTACGGAGTGAGTCGTGTGCGTAGCTCCGGAGTCGAAATTTAACCGTTTTTCAGCTATTATTCCCTCTTTCCCAAAGAAAAATAATTATTTTTATATATAAAACACTTTATTCACGTTGAAATATCGAAAAATAAATTTAAAAAAATAGAATAAAGAAAGTAGGAAAAAAAATTAAAAATTAACCCGTTACCAGGACCGAACCCCTGACCACCGAGTCTACAAACTTCTTTACGCATGCCGCTAACAACCACGCCACGACTCACATTTTGCTGTCACGAATATATAGATTAAAGAACTTCGTTCCGGTTACTTAACAAAATCTATTTTGGCCCATTATGTGACCCCTAAATAGTGTATAAAAATTTCCTGTGTGGCGATTGTTTGGTATACAGAACTGTAATTTCTGGCAGAGTTTGAAAATTATAAGTTAATATTAAAGGGAGTTACGGAGTGAGTGGTGTGCGTAGCTCCGGAGTCGCAATTTATCCGTTTTTCAGCTATTATTCCCTCTTTCCCAAGGAAAAATAATTATTTTTATATATATAACACTTTATTCATGTTGAAATATCGAAAAATAAATTTAAAAAAATAAAATAAAGTTAATAGAAAAAAAAATTTAATCCGTGAAAAGGTCCGAACCCCTGACCACCGAGTCTACAAACTTCTCTACCCATGGCGCTAATAACCCCACCACGACTCACACGTTGCTTCCACGAATATATAGCTTAAAGAACTTCCTTCCGGTTACATAACAAAATCTATTTTGGCCCATTATGTGCCCCCTAATTAGTGAATAAAAATTTCCTTTGTGGCGATTGTTTGGTATATAGAACTCTAATTTCTGGCAGAGTTTGAAAATTATAAGTTAATATTAAAGGGAAGTACGGAGTGAGTCGTGTTCGTAGCTCCGGAGTCGAAATTTATCCGTTTTTCAGCTATTATTCCCTCTTTCCCAAAGAAAATTAATTATTTTTATATATATAACACTTTATTCACGTTGAAGTATCAAAAAATAAATTTAAAAAAATAAAATAAAGTAAATAGAAAAAAAAATTAACCCGTGAGAAGGTCCGAACCCCTGACCATCGAGTCTACAAACTTCTTTTCGCATGCCGTTAACAACCACGCCACGACTCACACGTTGCTTCCACAAATATATAGCTTAAAGAACTTCCATCCGGTTACTTAACAAAATCTATTTTAGCCCATTATGTGCCCCCTAATTAGTGCATAAAAATTTCCTTTGTGGCGATTGTTTAGTATATAGAACTCTAATTTCTGGCAGAGTTTGAAAATTATAAGTTAATATTAAAGGGAGTTACGGAATGAGTCGTGTGCGTAGCTCCGGAATCGAAATTTATCCGGTTTTCAGTTATTATTCCAACATTCCCAAAGGAAAAAAATTATTTTTATATATATAACACTTTATTCACGTTGAAATATCGAAAAATAAATTTTAAAAAATACATTTTAAAAAATAAAATAAAGTAAGTAGAAAAAAAAATTAAAAATTATATCGTGACCAGGACCGAACCCCTGACCAACGAGTCTACAAACTTCGTTACCCATGCCGCTAACAACCACGCCACGACTCACATATTGCTTCCACGAATATATAGCTTAAAGAACTTCCTTCCGGTTAATTTACAAAATATATTTTGCCCCATTATGTGCCCCCTAATTAGTGTATAAAAATTTCCTTTGTGGCGATTGTTTGGTATATAGAACTCTAATTTCTGGCAGAGTTTGAAAATTATAAGTTAATATTAAAGGGAGTTACGGAGTGAGTCGTGTGCGTAGCTCCGGAGTCGAAATTTATCCGTTTTTCAGCTATTATTCCCTCTCTCCCAAAGAAAAATAATTATTTTTATATATATAACACTTTATTCACGTTGAAATTTCGAAAAATAAATTTTAAAAAATAAATTTAAAAAAATAAATTTTAAAAAATAAATTTTAAGAAATAAATTTTAAAAAATAAAATAAAGTAAATAGAAAAAAAAATTAAAATTAACCCGTGACCAGGACCGAACCCCTGACCAACGAGTCTACAAACTTCGTTACCCATGCCGCTAACAACCACGCCACGACTCACATATTACTTCCACGAATATATAGCTTAAAGAACTTCGTTCCGGTTACTTAACAAAATCTATTTTGGCCCATTATGTGCCCCCTAATTAGTGCATAAAAATTTCCTTTGGTACGATTGTTTTGTATATAAAACTCTAATTTCTGGCAGAGTTTGAAAATTATAAGTTAATATTAAAGGGAGTTACGGAGTGAGTCGTGTGCGTAGCTCCGGAGTCAAAATTTATCCGTTTTTCAGCTATTATTCCCTCTTTCAAAAAGGGAAAAAATTATTTTTATATATATAACACTTTATTCACGTTGAAATATCGAAAAATAAATTTTAAAAAATACATTTTAAAAAATAAAATAAAGTAAGTAGAAAAAAAAATTAAAAATTATATCATGACCAGGACCGAACCCCTGACCAACGAGTCTACAAACTTCGTTACCCATGCCGCTAACAACCACGCCACGACTCACATATTGCTTCCACGAATATATAGCTTAAAGAACTTCCTTCCGGTTAATTTACAAAATCTATTTTGGCCCATTATGTGCCCCCTAATTAGTGTATAAAAATTTCCTTTGTGGCGATTGTTTCGTATATAGAACTCTAATTTCTGGCAGAGTTTGAAAATTATAAGTTAATATTAAAGGGAGTTACGGAGTGAGTCGTGTGCGTAGCTCCGGAGTCAAAATTTATCCGTTTTTCAGCTATTATTCCCTCTTTCCCAAAGGAAAATAATTATTTTTATATATAAAACACTTTATTCACGTTGAAATATCGAAAAATAAATTTTAAAAAATAAAATAAAGTAAAAAGAAAAAAAAATTTAAAATTAACCCGTGACCAGGACCGAACCCCTGACCAACGAGTCTACAAACTTCGTTACCCATGCCGCTAACAACCACGCCACGACTCACATATTGCTTCCACGAATATATAGCTTAAAGAACTTCCTTCCGGTTAATTTACAAAATCTATTTTGGCCCATTATGTGCCCCCTAATTAGTGTATAAAAATTTCCTTTGTGGCGATTGTTTGGTATATAGAACTCTAATTTCTGGCAGAGTTTGAAAATTATAAGTTAATATTAAAGGGAGTTACGGAGTGAGTCGTGTGCGTAGCTCCGGAGTCGAAATTTATCCGTTTTTCAGCTATTATTCCCTCTTTCCCAAAGGAAAATAATTATTTTTATATATAAAACACTTTATTCACGTTGAAATATCGAAAAATAAATTTTAAAAAATAAAATAAAGTAAAAAGAAAAAAAAATTAAAAATTAACCCGTGACCAGGACCGAACCCCTGACCAACGAGTCTACAAACTTCGTTACCCATGCCGCTAACAACCACGCCACGACTCACATATTGCTTCCACGAATATATAGCTTAAAGAACTTCCTTCCGGTTAATTTACAAAATCTATTTTAGCCCATTACGTGCCCCCTAATTAGTGTATAAAAATTTCCTTTGGTACGATTGTTTGGTATATTAAACTCTAATTTCTGGCAGAGTTTGAAAATTATAAGTTAATATTAAAGGGAGTTACGGAGTGAGTCGTGTACGTAGCTCCGGAGTCGAAATTTATCCGTTTTTCAGCTATTATTCCCTCTTTCCCAAAGGAAAATAATTATTTTTATATATATAACACTTTATTCACGTTGAAATATCGAAAAATAAATTTTAAAAAATAAATTTTAAAAAGTAAAATAAAGTAAATAGATAAAAAAATTAAAAATTTACCCGTGACCAGGACCGAACCCCTGACCAACGAGTCTACAAACTTCGTTACCCATGCCGCTAACAACCACGCCACGACTCACATATTGCTTACACGAATATATAGCTTAAAGAACTTCCTTCCGGTTAATTTACAAAATCTATTTTGGCCCATTATGTGCCCCCTAATTAGTGTATAAAAATTTCCTTTGGCACGATTGTTTTGTATATAAAACTCTAATTTCTGGCGGAGTTTGAAAATTATAAGTTAATATTAAAGGGAGTTACGGAGTGAGTGGTGTGCGTAGCTCCGGAGTCGAAATTTATCCGTTTTTCAGCTATTATTCCCACTTTCCCAAAGAAAAATAATTATTTTTATATATATAACACTTTATTCACGTTGAAATATCGAAAAATAAATTTTAAAAAATAAATTTAAAAAAATAAATTTAAAAAAAAAAATTTTAAGAAATAAATTTTAAAAAATAAAATAAAGTCAATAGAAAAAAAAATTTAAAATTAACCCGTGACCAGGACCAAACCCCTGACCAACGAGTCTACAAACTTCGTTACCCATGCCGCTAACAACCACGCCACGACTCACATATTGCTTCCACGAATATATAGCTTAAAGAACTTCCTTCCGGTTACATAACAAAATCTATTTTGGCCCATTATGTGCCCCCTAATTAGTGAATAAAAATTTCCTTTGTGGCGATTGTTTGGTATATAGAACTCTAATTTCTGGCAGAGTTTGAAAATTATAAGTTAATATTAAAGGGAGTTACGGAATGAGTCGTGTGCGTAGCTCCGGAATCGAAATTTATCCGGTTTTCAGTTATTATTCCAACTTTCCCAAAGAAAAATAATTATTTTTATATATATAACACTTTATTCACGTTGAAATATCGAAAAATAAATTTAAAAACATAAAATAAAGTAAGTCGGAAAAAAAATTAAAAATTAAAACGTAACCAGGACCGAACCCCTGACCACCGAGTCTACAAACTTCTTTTCGCACGCCGCTAACAACCACGCCACGACTCACATATTGCTTCCACGAATATATAGCTTAAAGAACTTCTTTTCCATTTAATTAACAAAAATTATTTTGGCCCATTATGAGCCCCCTAATTAGTGTATAAAAATTTCCTTTGGTACGATTGTTTTGCATCTAAAACTCTAATTTCTGGCAGAGTTTGAAAATTATAAGTTAATATTAAAGGGAGTTACGGAGTGAGTCATGTGCGTAGCTCCGGAGTTGAAATTTATCCGCTTTTCAGCTATTATTCCCTCTTTCCCAAAGAAAAATAATTATTTTTATATATATAACACTTTATTCACGTTGAAATATCGAAAAATAAATTTAAAAAAATAAAATAAAGTAAATAGAAAAAAAAATTAACCCGTGAGTAGGTCCGAACCCCTGACCACCGAGTCAACAAACTTCTTTACGCATGCCGCTAACAACCACGCCACGACTCACACGTTGCTTCCACGAATATATAGCTTAAAGAACTTCCTTCCGGTTACTTAACATAATCTATTTTGGCCCATTTTGTGCCCCCTAATTAGTTTATAAAAATTTCCTTTGTGGCGATTGTTTGGTATATAGAACCCTAATTTCTGGCAGAGTTTGAAAATTATAAGTTAATATTAAAGGGATTTACGGAGTGAGTCGTGTGCGTAGCTCCGGAGTCGAAATTTAACCGTTTTTCAGCTATTATTCCCTCTTTCCCAAAGAAAAATAATTATTTTTATATATAAAACACTTTATTCACGTTGAAATATCGAAAAATAAATTTAAAAAAATAGAATAAAGAAAGTAGGAAAAAAAATTAAAAATTAACCCGTTACCAGGACCGAACCCCTGACCACCGAGTCTACAAACTTCTTTACGCATGCCGCTAACAACCACGCCACGACTCACATTTTGCTGTCACGAATATATAGATTAAAGAACTTCGTTCCGGTTACTTAACAAAATCTATTTTGGCCCATTATGTGACCCCTAAATAGTGTATAAAAATTTCCTGTGTGGCGATTGTTTGGTATACAGAACTGTAATTTCTGGCAGAGTTTGAAAATTATAAGTTAATATTAAAGGGAGTTACGGAGTGAGTGGTGTGCGTAGCTCCGGAGTCGCAATTTATCCGTTTTTCAGCTATTATTCCCTCTTTCCCAAGGAAAAATAATTATTTTTATATATATAACACTTTATTCATGTTGAAATATCGAAAAATAAATTTAAAAAAATAAAATAAAGTTAATAGAAAAAAAAATTTAATCCGTGAAAAGGTCCGAACCCCTGACCACCGAGTCTACAAACTTCTCTACCCATGGCGCTAATAACCCCACCACGACTCACACGTTGCTTCCACGAATATATAGCTTAAAGAACTTCCTTCCGGTTACATAACAAAATCTATTTTGGCCCATTATGTGCCCCCTAATTAGTGAATAAAAATTTCCTTTGTGGCGATTGTTTGGTATATAGAACTCTAATTTCTGGCAGAGTTTGAAAATTATAAGTTAATATTAAAGGGAAGTACGGAGTGAGTCGTGTTCGTAGCTCCGGAGTCGAAATTTATCCGTTTTTCAGCTATTATTCCCTCTTTCCCAAAGAAAATTAATTATTTTTATATATATAACACTTTATTCACGTTGAAGTATCAAAAAATAAATTTAAAAAAATAAAATAAAGTAAATAGAAAAAAAAATTAACCCGTGAGAAGGTCCGAACCCCTGACCATCGAGTCTACAAACTTCTTTTCGCATGCCGTTAACAACCACGCCACGACTCACACGTTGCTTCCACAAATATATAGCTTAAAGAACTTCCATCCGGTTACTTAACAAAATCTATTTTAGCCCATTATGTGCCCCCTAATTAGTGCATAAAAATTTCCTTTGTGGCGATTGTTTAGTATATAGAACTCTAATTTCTGGCAGAGTTTGAAAATTATAAGTTAATATTAAAGGGAGTTACGGAATGAGTCGTGTGCGTAGCTCCGGAATCGAAATTTATCCGGTTTTCAGTTATTATTCCAACTTTCCCAAAGGAAAAAAATTATTTTTATATATATAACACTTTATTCACGTTGAAATATCGAAAAATAAATTTTAAAAAATACATTTTAAAAAATAAAATAAAGTAAGTAGAAAAAAAAATTAAAAATTATATCGTGACCAGGACCGAACCCCTGACCAACGAGTCTACAAACTTCGTTACCCATGCCGCTAACAACCACGCCACGACTCACATATTGCTTCCACGAATATATAGCTTAAAGAACTTCCTTCCGGTTAATTTACAAAATATATTTTGCCCCATTATGTGCCCCCTAATTAGTGTATAAAAATTTCCTTTGTGGCGATTGTTTGGTATATAGAACTCTAATTTCTGGCAGAGTTTGAAAATTATAAGTTAATATTAAAGGGAGTTACGGAGTGAGTCGTGTGCGTAGCTCCGGAGTCGAAATTTATCCGTTTTTCAGCTATTATTCCCTCTCTCCCAAAGAAAAATAATTATTTTTATATATATAACACTTTATTCACGTTGAAATTTCGAAAAATAAATTTTAAAAAATAAATTTAAAAAAATAAATTTTAAAAAATAAATTTTAAGAAATAAATTTTAAAAAATAAAATAAAGTAAATAGAAAAAAAAATTAAAATTAACCCGTGACCAGGACCGAACCCCTGACCAACGAGTCTACAAACTTCGTTACCCATGCCGCTAACAACCACGCCACGACTCACATATTACTTCCACGAATATATAGCTTAAAGAACTTCGTTCCGGTTACTTAACAAAATCTATTTTGGCCCATTATGTGCCCCCTAATTAGTGCATAAAAATTTCCTTTGGTACGATTGTTTTGTATATAAAACTCTAATTTCTGGCAGAGTTTGAAAATTATAAGTTAATATTAAAGGGAGTTACGGAGTGAGTCGTGTGCGTAGCTCCGGAGTCGAAATTTATCCGTTTTTCAGCTATTATTCCCTCTTTCCCAAAGGAAAATAATTATTTTTATATATATATAACACTTTTCACGTTGAAATATCGAAAAATAAATTTTAAAAAATAAAATAAAGTAAATAGAAAAAAAAATTCAAAATTAACCCGTGACCAGGACCGAACCCCTGACCAACGAGTCTACAAACTTCCTTACCCATGCCGCTAACAACCACGCCACGACTCACATATTGCTTCCACGAATATATAGCTTAAAGAACTTCGTTCCGGTTACTTAACAAAATCTATTTTGGCCCATTATGTGCCCCTTAACTAGTGTATAAAAATTTCCTTTGGTACGATTGTTTTGTATATAAAACTCTAATTTCTGGCTGAGTTTGAAAATTATAAGTTAATATTAAAGGGAGTTACGGAGTGAGTCGTCTGCGTAACTCCGGAGTCGAAATTTATCCGTTTTTCAGCTATTATTCCCTCTTTCCCAAAGAAAAATAATTATTTTTATATATATAACACTTTATTCACGTTGAAATATCGAAAAATAAATTTTAAAAAATAAATTTTAAAAAATAAAATAAAGTAAATAGAAAAAAAAATTAAAAATTAACCCGTGACCAGGACCGAACCCCTGACCAACGAGTCTACAAACTTCGTTATCCATGGCGCTAACAATCACACCACGACTCTCATATTACTTCCACGAATATATAGCTTAAAGAACTTCCTTCCGGTTAATTTACAAAATCTATTTTGGCCCATTATGTGCCCCCTAATTAGTGCATAAAAATTTCCTTTGGTACGATTATTTTGTATATAAAACTCTAATTTTTGGCAGAGTTTGAAAATTATAAGTTAATATTAAAGGGAGTTACGGACTGAGTCGTGTGCGTAGCTCCGGAGTCGAAATTTATCCGTTTTTCAGCTATTATTCCCTCTTTCCCAAAGGAAAATAATTATTTTTATATATATAACACTTTATTCACGTTGAAATATCGAAAAATAAATTTTAAAAAATAAATTTTAAAAAATTAAATAAAGTAAATAGAAAAAAAAATTTAAAATTAACCCGTAACCAGGACCGAACCCCTGACCAACGAGTCTACAAACTTCGTTACCCATGCCGCTAACAACCACGCCACGACTCACATATTGCTTCAACGAATATATAGCTTAAAGAACTTCGTTCCGGTTACTTAACAAAATCTATTTTGGCCCATTATGTGCCCCCTAACTAGTGTATAAAAATTTCCTTTGGTACGATTGTTTTGTATATAAAACTCTAATTTCTGGCTGAGTTTGAAAATTATAAGTTAATATTAAAGGGAGTTACGGTGTGAGTCGTGTGCGTAGCTCCGGAGTCGAAATTTATCCGTTTTTCAGCTATTATTCCCTCTTTTCCAAAGAAAAATAATTATTTTTATATATATAACACTTTATTCACGTTGAAATATCGAAAAATAAATTTTAAAAAATAATATAAAGTAAATGGAAAAAAAAATTAAAAATTAATCCGTGACCAGGACCGAACCCCTGACCACCGAGTTTACAAACTTCTTTACCCATGGTGCTGACAAACGCACCACGACTCACACGTTGCTTCCACGAATATATAGCTTAAAAAACTTCCTTCCGGTTAATTAACAAAATCTATTTTGGCTCTTTATGTGCCCCCTAAATAGTGTATAAAAATACCCTTTGGTACGATTGTTTGGTATATTAAGATTGATTTATAAAATGTGAAAATTCAATCATTAGATCAAAATCTATTCAGGGTGGTCTGTCTTTTATTTTGTACTCTATACATCGAGTTCTGTGAACAAAATGTTCTTAAATTCTAGATTCTCAATTAATTAAATTATTCTCTTAAATTCTCAATTGTTCTTAAATGATATGATGAAAAAAACTGTGGGTCTAGGTTTTGAATCCACTCAGCTGTAGAGCGGGTACCAGCTTGTCAGGGAAATAAAGGCGGTAGGTGCGCAATGCTGATTTTATTTTCACCATCACTCCTCGTTAGTCATAAACGTGGAGTCTTAATATCGATGACCCTCTAGCTCACAATAGACTGTTGGGCGAATTTTTTCTGCACATATATATTTTAAATAGAATTCTCTTCGAGCGAATATTTTTTTGCTATACCATAATTAGGTTTGCAATAAGGTAAAATGAACGAGAGAAGGCCCTACATTTTAAAGGAACCGCAACGCATAGGACCCCTAAAGCCAAATTCGAGAAGGAAAAAAAATATGTAAAAAAATATTGAAGAGTCAATCTTAAACTCCAGATTCAAATTTTATTTATTATTTTAATGAGATTGTTCGAATGAAAGTTTCTAAAAAAGAACTATTACTTATACTTGTGTCGAGAAACCTTTCAAAGAAAGGTTTCGTATTGTATTTTAGCAGACTTTAAAAAAACAATCCAAAATCATGGTCTTAAGCTCATTTATTTGCTTTCCTTTAAATGAGGCCCTTTGCAAAATATTTTTTTATTATTTATTAATATTTTCGCTGAAAAGGTTAATATTTGCTTTATTTCGTTTCCTTTGAAAAAGGTTTTCGCTTAATATTTCTGCTAATCTAATCATGACAGCAAACAAAAATGCAAAAAATAAGGTTTACAATTTGCTTGTTTTTTAACCTAAATAACAATATTTTTAAAAAAAGATTTAAAAATCATTTAGTTTTCCTTTAAGGAGGAAAGGTTGGAAATTGCAATATTTTTACGTCATTGAAAAAAGGTTTTTACCGCAAACCTTTTCGTAACAATGAAAGTAAAGTTAAAAATCAAGGTTGTCGTAAGGTTACATGCTTTCTGGGTTACGAAGCTTATTGATAGTGATCAGGCTATCATGAAGATTTTTTCTTCTGTCGCTCAAAACATAAACTTTGATTTTTTGAAGGAATAAATAAATAAATAAATAAATAAATAAATAAATAAATAAATAAATAAATAAATAAATAAATAAATAAATAAATAAATAAATAAATAAATAAAAAGTTATAATCGAAACAACCCAGGCAGCAAAATTGCTTGAACCCTCGTTGGACCAACATTCATTAATCTTGACCCAATAAGTGTAAAAAGGACTGATATTTTTCCAATATTGGCCCTCTGTAGAATTGTTATTGCCCTATACGCCATTCTAGGACACACATTAAAAAATTTAGACATCCCAATATTTTTCTCACGTTCTTATGGACCTATATTGAGCCAATTTTGAGCAAAACTGGGGCCAAGTTAAAATTATTGATAGGAACACTTTAAACCCATTCATTTCCCTTGTGAGAACACTAAAAAATCACGCCTTTAAAATAGAATAAAATAATTTCGTTTTTTCTTTTTCAATGTTAACAAAATTGCAGTATTTAAAAACACACCCAAATATACATTAAAAAAATTCTAATTTTTTTAAAATTGAAAATTAAATTGTTATAAGAATTTGGGCAGCTACAAAGGATTGCTGAAAATTTATAAAAATAATACAGAAAAAAAATCCTTGAAAAATGGATGAAGGAAAATTTCAATTCCAAGTTAAAGTAGGTGGTAGGTGGTAAAATGTGTCCTATTGCTCGTGAAAAATTAGTAAACAATATGAATCTAAAACGCTTTCTCCTTTAGTAAATGCTTCCATTTGTAAATTAGGATGGTTCAGGAAATTTGACACTACAATAAACTAGAAAAAAGCAATGCAAAAAAGAATTTTTTTTTTATATTTTGGAGGGTTGGGACTGCATATTTCGAACAGCTCTGAGCAATGCTTAAAAAAGCGTTTTATTTTTACAAGCCCCTGCAATTCAAGGGGCCATAGGCTGCAGCCTATCTATCATATTTGTGAATCCGGCCTTGATTGAAGGGTGTGTGGAGCGTTTTTCAGACACCAATATGATTTTGATCAAATAATTTTCAAAATTCAGAAATAAGTTGTCTTATATAATAAGGATGTAATAAGTAATAGTTTTAAAATATAAAATGAGTATGTGAGTAAAACAAGCTCTTTTTCCAATCAAATTTTAAAACACAGTTCTTTTGCATTTTTTAACCCTTGCTCCTTTTAATCACAATATTCTGCCTCTTTCACACATATGATAGTTGCACACTCATGCAAAACCGATAAAAAAAAAATTTTTTACGCATTTAAAGATGAAAGTTTTGGCTTAATTTTGATTTAACCCCCTTTCTTACAGTTTTTTGCTTCAGATTTTAGAAATATTTCAAAGATATATATGAAGTGTAGTTATCATGGAACACACTGTATATATTGTTATCATTTTTGGGATAACTTTGAATTTCCAATCATCGTTTACGATATCATTTGTCCAACTATATCCTTTCATTCCACGTTCTAAGTGATATTATTATCCATGATCAATAATTCTATCTTTAAAAAGCAGTTAAAATTTTTCCCCATGATTTTTCCCTCAAAACACATTTAATTTTATATCAAAAATTATTAAACAGAAATAAATTTCAGGGTTTCGAAAATTCTTATTTATTAAACCTAAAATGCACTTCGTTCAGTTACTCAAACAGCCGTAATATCTATATTTTCACCTATATTAATCGAATTTAACGTGCGAATACATGATACCAGACGTAAATTGATAACGAAATCAAAAGACAAACCCTCCTTCCTCTTTTAATGTGTTTTTCAAAATGTTCACCAAAAAAGTTTACGATTTTCTCAAGTTCCAAAGAATGAACATGACCGTAGATTAATGCACATAATTGTAAAAATGTTGAATGGAGTTATGTCTTGGTAAAAAGTATCTTTCAAACATATCCTAAGCACTTGCGATTGCATACAGAATAAATATTTTTAATATGTCTAAATAAATATTTTTTGTTCCTCTTCACGACTAAGAAAAAGAATTTTAGAGTTATACATTTCGTTTTGACCTCAAAATCAACATGTATTCGCAGAAAAGGGATCTGCCCTCATTTACAAATTACAAAATCTTTAATTAATACAAATATGATCGATTGCACGGTTGTAATTCAGTGAAATAATTTATTCTGCATTTTTTTTTCTTATTTAATCACTCAAGTTTACATATCAGTTTTAAGAATTTTAAATCAATCATTACTCTGATTGAGTAAAATGGAATTTCTTTTAAAAGCTAACTACGTTGTTCCGTTTTCCAACCTCTGCTTGTCATCGTTCGTCAACTTCTGGAACTACTTGCGTAGTTGTTTTCAGATAATTTCGGTCGATCATTTAGCCTCCAGCTTCTACTCCAACTTCTATATTATTACTGATGCACGTTAAAATTCTGTTGAGTTGCTAAGTCCTTCATGTTCCCATTACAAATCAACACCTCTGGGGGTACTGTATTGGAGATCGATCGTTCTCTGATTCAGGTCAAAATTACGATCTGTGGATGAATGAATGGGTCCGCCTTATAAACAGGTGTGACGTATGATGTGGCGAAGTCGAATTCCTGGCCATAGATGGCGCCACTGAAAAACAAGAACCGCACACTCTGCCTTAAATTTGTTTGGTTTCACCAAGCAGGCATGCCTCTGTGGCAAATGGCATTAGAACCAACCAACCCAACCATAAATCATTTTATACTTTGAAATTTCTTTTAATAATTTCTTGATTAGCTACTCCTATCACTTGTGATCGCATGTAAACGCTCGTAATTTAGTTCTTTTCAGTTCATTTTTTTCGTTCATTTCACCTATCTGATTAACAAGCAAAATGGATTGCCTGAAAGGTAAGGGGAGAAAAATCAAGATAATGGAGAGGATTGTTACTTGCACACATTTTTAATGTTTTTAAATGAAAAATCATAACAAAAATTTAGCTGCTATTATTGCTAATCTGATTATCTTTAAACGTTGACTGAGAAAAAATTGGCATTTTCTCTACGCGAAATAAGTCAATTTACTATCATCGAAAGAAAGGAAAATTTAAAAAATATGTTACATAAAGAGGAAAATGTTCCGATTCGTTTTGCTCCATTACTGTTAATGTTTTTCTCATAAAGTTATATATGCACTGTGCTATTAAATTCCATGAAATAGTAGATGTTTTTGGTTTATCTACAATTTGTGATTTTTTGAATTCATTAAGTTTGGTAAAAAAAAATTAGAAAGAAATCAATTTTCACAGTAGTGTTTCACTTTAAGTAAAACCAAGAAACTAATTTCAGAGCATTTTATTTTAGTACAATTAATTCAGCAGATGATTCATAACGTCGAATATTACATAGACCTGATAAAGATAACAATAGACACTCATTCATAAGCATAAATACAATAGCATGAAAATTACGATTACGAACTTTTTACAACTATGCATTTAGTGCGTTGTAACGGCAGCTTTCTCCGAAGAACATTTTCTAAAAGAAATGTGTTGGAAAATAAAGTTAAGTAATCAAAAAATTTGACTGTAAACGCTTTACACTATTTACATTTTTTTTCTTCCAATTCTGCTTGATACACACAAAATGTCAACATAATAATTTTAATTGAATAGTCAAGGTATGAATAACAATATAATGAAATTGAAACTTTATGCAGCAATAGAAAAATAACATAAGTTAAAATGCTTGAAGTGAAATGCTGCTTAAAAATTCATCAAAATTTTTCTAACATATAGTACATCAATTTATTTAGGATACATACCATGCTTAAAAACATTTTGTTAAGTAGGTACTTTTTGTTGAGCAGAAAGATTGAATTTAAGACTTTTCCCTAATTTAAATATTTTTTTTACACAGCTCCTAAATTTTGTTTTAAAAAATTAATGTTTAAATTATGTTTTAAAAGTGATCAAAATCTAATTTTGTTTTCGACTATTCTTTTGTTTTAAGGTAAATCATATCTTAGATCACACTTTACACACTGCCTACGGGGAATAAGTACCCGTAATATGTCCTCTTTATACTCCTACACTAAAATATCATCAATGATAATTTATACGATTTGATTATGATGTGCTCTAAAATATTTTTTGAAGTTATAGATGCATTTATCTATCAGACCTTTACTCTGTCTAATAATCTAAATACATATTTTTCTTATGAGGCGTGATGAACGCGGATATTTCTCTATCGAAATTGGCAACACTATTTGTCTTGAGAAATAATTTTAGTAGTGTTAAATAGTTATGAGTTAAGGATTTATTTAAATAACTTCATTTTTTTTTTAGAAATAAAAACTTAGTTCCGAAGTAAGTTCATATTTAAATTTATTTTCGATCATTTTTAAAATGGCTGTAGAAATCTTACTCATAAGCGATGCTGAGGGGCCGCAGGGTGGATCCTAGAATAGCCCATGGCGATTTTTTTAAATCTCGCCAAGCAAGTTTTTAAAATTTCGCCAAACTAGGTTTCCGAAAGATATTTCGGGGAGATTACCCCAGCAAAATTCTTAAACCTTATTGGTTATTTGATATGTATACCTACGCGAAAGCTGGATTTCATTAGAAAAGAGGTAAAAGTTTTTTTCCCCGCCATTTATGTTTCTGATCTCTTGCTGTTAGAATCGCCGTTGTTATTTTATTTCTAACCGTTATTTGACTTATTACCGTTATTTCATTTTGTAATTTTTTTTGTGCGGTACCGGTTAAAAATGGCGAGCGAATGGACAAGTTAATTTGTAACTTTATTAAATGCAAAAGGTAAGAGAGCGATGATCGAATGGTGTATGAATCAAAATTTAATTTCGAAATAGTGTGAATGCCCTAAATCTGGAGAACAAATGAGTTTGATCGAGATTGTATTTTTTATTCTATTAGAAAATATTTTAAAAAATTTGTAATAATTTAAATTGCTTTTTTTTTTGATAATCAAAAAGCAGCATTAATCCCAGTAACAATCGCCAACTTGGCGAGATTTCAAAAATTCGCCAAGAGTTTGGATATTCTAGGATTTTACCGGGCCGCATACTGTCATACCAAATATTGGTGACGGAACTTGCCTTTTTCTAGCAATAACATATACGCATTACACGATATTTAAGTTATTGCTCGAGAGGTGCATAAGGAAGTAGTGCAGCAGCTACTGGAGCATTGGGATGAGTTTTATATATTATCTTTCAACAAGAGATGGAAATAGTTTTAATACTTGTGTTACCTACCAATGCTGAAATGTCCCGAACTCATATTTACGGTGGTTTGTGGGATTTAATGGTTGTCGGATAAATTTTAAATTATTATTAAAATTCCAAAAGTTACTTAAATACAGTTGTGTTTGTACATTTGGCTTGGTTACTATTAAAGTTTATATGTTGTACAACATAGTTTTGAAAGTTGACCAAGCTGGTGGCCAAAGGCGGACAGTTACATAATAATTTTACATATTATTGAAAGTGGTCACATAAACTGTGTATTTATTTTTCTCTTCCTTTAGAAAACTTTTGTTCACAATTTGGTATAAAGCAGTTCTTCCTCAGTCTCAATTCAATTTGGACTTAAGAAAGACTTTCCTGAATGTAACGGACGAGATTTTTAAGAACTTTCAAAATATAACGATTGTACCTAGACAAATATTTTGGAAGTTAGTTATGTTTTTAAAACTAAGATTACTGAATTAAGAATTAACCACCCCTAAAGAAATCATGAAAAGCCATTTTTAATGGAGGTTGGTCTGTTTTTTTTTGGAGATGCTTTTCCTATTTTAGACAGAACAAGCTCACCAATTTGACTCCTAATATAAATCAACATGTTAATTTTAACATTAATTATGAGCAGGAGTTCATTGATTTAAATGTGACTGGTTTTATGAACTCTCGCTCGTCCTACTGCATTTCTGATGGTCTGCAAAATCACCTAACTTGAGCGATTAAATTCTAAGGCGCCTAAACTGGATGAGACGCACATACAAAACCTCGTGAAATCACTTCCTAACTAAATCCGGATGGCTATCAAATCCAGAGGTGAACTCTAATAAATTATGCTTTTCATGATATCTTTAAGAGTGATTAATTTTTTTAGTATGATGACTATAAAATTGTTACACTACATTAAAATTTTTTCTCCAATTTAAGATTTAAGTTTATTTTGCTGTGCAATAGATAAATCATTGAAAGTGACAAAATTTTCAAAATTGAGATTTTTATATGCACTGTAAAAATGTTTGGTGTACAGTTACCACCATTTTTGGCATTGAGGTAAATTAAATTTTTCACCATGTCACATTTTTTTTAATTTTTTTCACTGTTTATAGTTTTATTCATTCATTTTTTTGTTTGTTTATTTACTGTAAACCCATATTTTCATGTGCATTATAAACAATTTATGGCTTCATTGAAAAAACATTTTGTTTAAAAAACAAGAACATTTATAGCAATATATTGGCACTAATTCTTCTACACAATTGTTGTTTTATCACTTTCATTTCATTTTTTACATGATTACTACTTTTTTATACATAAAAATGTATTCAGTTTACTTCAACATCAAAAATGTTGGCAACTATAAGCCAAAAGTTTTTGCAGTGTTGTTGACACTTTTTTAATGATAAACTATCCCTTGCAAAAAAAAAAATTCTTTTTCCAAAATCAATTTTGTATCAGTTTTTGAAATTTAATTTTCGTATTCAAGGCAAAAAAAAGGGGAAAAATAGTAGTCAAATCCCTTTTTCAGAAATCGATCAGGAATAGCTTATGCTATTTTTTCAATTGCGAGCTAGTAAAATTATCCAAAATTCAAATAATTATTAGTAGAATTTGACTAACAGCCAAATTAACCTAGGTAAATAGGGGAACTATAAAAACAAAATAATTTTTTTATAATACAAAGCGTGACATTTTTTTTGTTGCTATTTATCAAAAACCAAGAGAGTAATTTCTCTAGAATAAAAAAATCTAGACTGTTTTGTTAGAAACTACACGTGAAAGAGATTTTCTTTAAAAAAAACTTTTCTTAAAATTTGAATTGTAAAGACAATATTAGAATTGAGATTTACGCACAATTAAGTATGAGGCAGATTTTGTCTTTATGCACATTATCTGTATATATATTATATAAATTTTTCATAAATTTTTCATTTTACAGCTTAACCTTGCAAAAAAAGAAGCATTTTATGAGCCATAGTTCTGCTAAGTTAATGAACAGGTTTAGTTTTTCATTCAAATGACAAACAAACAGGATTAACAAAGGTAACAAACAGGCTGGTTTAACAAAGAATTATATTACAATGTTTATAACATTAATTACAAATAAAGACAAAGACACTTAATATTATCTATAAACAGTTCTTTCATTGTTTTTAAAATATACATAATATTTTAATGTACACCACTTTTGACAAGGTTACTTAAACAACAGATTCAAACACCTGAGTCTCCTTAGTACAAATTAATCTGTTAAAAAAGATATTTCACGGACATTGACGATATAAGATGAATTCTATTACATTATGCTCAATTTAAAATGAGAATTAGATATTTACAATTAAGGAATTAGATATTACAATTATAATTACATAAATATATACAAATTCATTCTTAACACAGGCTTGCTCAATAAATACAATCTCCGTTTGGAAAATTGACGTCAGCTTTGATAATGTAGCACTTAATCATTTATTTGAAGTTTCTCCATCAAATTTTAACTCTTTTCAAACAATAAATAGATAATTTAAAGCCGAAGAGTTTGAACTTAAAATGACAGAAACCAAACTGTATTGTTTCATAACCCCCTTCTCAAAATTGCTTTCAGCAATTGGTGTTCCAAATTGGATGTCTAAATATCAGATTTCGTAGCCGAATCTGAGCAAATTACCGCAATCTCCATTCATGAACCATTTTTTTTCGGAGTTAAGTTCGATCTATGAATTCGATGAATCGTCTTTCAGCGATGATGGTTGGCTTCCATTGGCTTTCTTTGAAGTCGCTGTGTTGAAAATGATGCGGAGTTTTGGATTCATTTTATTCATTTGTTCCAATATGATGCAATCTTTTTGGGAACTGTGGCTGAGGCTGTGTTGATTCAATTCTTTAGTTATTTTGCTTCCTTCTACAAAAGATAAGTTATTAAAAGTTTTCTTTTTTAAAAAGATTAATAAATTAGAAATTTTACACTTGTTTAGTCGTATCATTAAGAAGATGCTATATGACGGGAGAAACTTCTCTTGACAAATTCCCTTTTCTTTCCATAAGTAATTTAAAATTTAAAGGATCATAAAAGTGAGTTTATAACCGTCGTTGAACAGTAGGCCCAATTTTTGAGTTATACGTCTTCTAACGTTCAACTCCGGAGCCTTGTGATTTTGAACCTAATTCAGAAAACAAGGGAACTCCTGGATCAAGTATTGGAAGAAATTTGCCTTCGTGGAAGATTTTTTTGATGGAGCTAACCCACATTTACGTTACATGGAGTGGAAAAACACGAAAACCTTCCACGGTTAGCCTGATGGCACGAGTACATTAATCCATGATCCGTCTACCCCTATTGATATTTTACGTCGACACTGTGGTCGGTGCGAGCCGAGTGCGATATTCGGAGAAATTTACCAGAGAAATTCACACGGATACACTGCAAAAAGTTCCGGATCAAATTTAGGTAAAAAGTACTGGCAACCTGAGAGCAGCATCTGTAAAAACTCTTTTTACCGTTACGTTTTGTACCGAAATTTTAACAGTGATATTTATTTAATTATAGTGATTCAGTGATTTTACAGTAAATATCACTTTATAGAAATTATGGTATATCAGATATTTTTCCGTAAAATTTTACGGTTAAAATTGATTTCACGGTAAAGATTACTATCAAACTATGTGTCGCCACTTTTTATCGTAATTGAATACGGAATTTTTTACAGTATACAGTGCTCTGAATTTGGTACCATAGATTTTAATATTTTTAGATTCCTGACTGAATATTCGAAACTAATTTCTGCATTATCAATAAAATATTATTGAATATGAGTTTGTTTTATATTCATGACTGTACATGACAAAATAAGGTATTTTAACAAAATACCTTATTTTGACAAAATAAGGTAACAAAATAAGATATTGGTTACAATATCTTATTTTGTATTTTAATAAGATATTGTAACCAATATCTTATTTAACAAAACAAAACAAAATAAGCTTTTTTAACAAAATAAGGTATTGAAATCTTTAAAAAAATATCCTTAAATTATGATAAACAACGTTAAGATTACGATAAGGTGAAAATAAGAAAGTTCTTAACATTCAATGCTTAAAAACATTCTCATGCATGCTTCTGAAATTTTTTTTTACATTTCGAAAATTCAACTGCAAATTTTTTCTTGTGACATATTTCACTACATCTTATTCTATTTTATCTTCCTTTATGCTTTTAAGAAAAGGGAGTTAGATAAAACTTTTTTGGAAAGAAAAATATGATACATCTGAACAATCACTTAAGCCTGTTAAAAAAGATCAAAATACTGTGAAAGAGATTGATGAAAATATGTGACAAGTAAAATTTTTCATACTGTTTTATCGTCTTTTTAATATGACGCTGCACAATAAAATTAGTTTGATTATTGCTTGGTTTTGTTTATTTTTCTCATGACTGATAGAAAAATCAATGAAACTTTTTAGGGATTGAACAACACATTATTTTGAAAAAATAAGTGGGAAATTTTACTTTTGAGCATAAATAAGGAATATTTATAAGCAGAGGAAAAGACTCTCAAGCTTTGCAGTATACTTTTTAGAAGAGGTGCGTGAAAAATATTATTTAGACTTGTTGTTTTTGTGAGGCCATATTACTCCTAAGGTATTTTTTTATATTTTTATGACCTCTATATTTTATTGTTCCATATTACGAGTAAAGTGGGCATATAAGACATACCCTTATAAGACATACCCTTTAAATTTCATATTAGAAAATGTTCCCGTTTGTCTCGAATTTCTCACATCGATTTGCACTGACGCGCAAGCTCTTTTTTTTATTATTGGCATAGATAAACAAGTTGAGTTGCTTTCATAAAGCAATAAGTAAAGGTTTTGCTGGAGTAAAGACATTTCTTTTACCACAAAATGTTTTTCTTTTAAATTATTGTCTTTAATGTTTCTTGCGTGCTATTGGCTTTTTAGCAGTCAGTTTCTTCAGGGACTTCAAATCACAAACCTGCTGCTTTCCTTGTTGTTGGTCAGTGAAGTCAAACTTACAAGCATTGCAAGCAATCATAATAATTCTTCCAAGTAGTTGTTCCTAATTAGAATTGGGTTGCTGCTACGATCTTTTAGGCATAAATAGCATATAAAAATTATGTTAAAAACAGTGTTAAAATATCCTTAGATCTTTATTTCCCATCTTTATCTATTATCTATTTCATGTGTTATTGCGCATCAAAGTTTCAAGATTCGGGAAAATAATTTGAAATCACCCTGTATATATTATTAAAATTAAGAATACAGCTTTAGAATAGCTTAGAATTTTCATAACAAATACAAGGTTTTTATACAAGAGACCTAATCTACATTTCATTTCCTTTATCATATTCTCGCTACAATACTTTTAACATGATTAAATAGATAGTCTCACCTTTATAAGTTACTATTTACTTGATCATGAAATTGCTTTCTGGCAAGCACATAAAGTGGACAAATGCAACCACACGCTTGAAGAAGGGGTAGGAAGGTGCAGGCATGATTTAAAAAGTACTAATCTACTTACGCCATAAAACCTGGGGCATACCTTGGGATGACCTCATGGAAGGTGTTCGATGGTCCTGTGGCCAGCAAGACTGGCACAACGGTTTCATCAGTTTGCGAAGTCCCCTGCGATGGGGACGTCTTGACAGTACATAGACAACTGGATCCAGGGTGAAGTTGAGGGCCATGCAGATATCGGCTATTCGATAGAAAGGATGTGGTTTTGATGGATTTTCCGGGTGCATTTGAGCCATTATAATTGTCACCTAATAATAGAAAAGTTTAAAAGCCATGAAGTTATAGTTTGTTTAATTTAGTAAGAAACATTTTTTTAATGTGATTTTTTGTTTAGTAAGTCTACAGGGTGGATTTTAGCTGATACCAACTTGAAGAGGAGGTAGGGTACACCATATGGATTCAGAATTGTGTAGTAACCGATGTCTGAATGTCATCGTGTGCTATTAAGGGTCCTTTCCCATTACGAAATGATTGTTCGTATGCATTTGAAACAGCTCTCTTACCCATCTAATGCAGCTTAACTTAGTGTTAATTTGACGTTTTCTAGTAATTATTGTCAAAGCTTGCATTCATACGACTCAAAAATAGCTGATTTATTGTAATTTAATGATTTGGTGAGCAATATAGAGAGCATAACAAATTAGTCTCCAGATCATTCAATATCGATGTAACAAGCATTTCTCAGTCTATTTGAATGCAATTTTTAACGATGCTACTCATTTTAAATGACCGAGTTAAAATAGCTCAGCTTGAGTTAAATTTTACTCATTTGTTTGGATAAAAGAAGTCTTATCATCTTGAGTTAAATTTTACTCATTTGTCTGGATAAAATAAGTCTTATCATCTTGAGTTAAATTCACTCGAGTCAAAGAGTCAAATGAACTAACTCAAGTTAGAATGCATAATTTTAACGTGAACTTGAATTATTATCATTTTTGATTGGTCATCAGTATCACTTGAGTGGATCGTTTTAACTCAAATTTGAGTTAATTTTAGTCGGTGTCAGTTTTGATTGATAATCATCATCATCATTCGAATGCTTCACTTTAACTCGAACTCGAGTGAATTTCAATCATATTTGATAGACTATTGGCATAACTTAAATGCATGATTTCAACTCGAACTTGAGTGAATATCAAATTAATTTAAACTCCTCATCGAATTAATTTAACATTAAAATAATTTAGATAAATAAAAGTACCATTTGAAATGCGTACAAGCAGCTAATTCATAATGGAAAAGGCTTCCCTAACAGCGTACGATGATGTTTCCGAACATAGGCTAATTGCCTTGCAATTCTCAATCCTCATAATGTGCCTGACATCCCCTCCAAGTTTACAGCAACTGAACTGAATCACTATAAACTATTTGTAAAAACTGCGAAAGTAACGTTTCTCGACTATAATATAACATGTAAAAATGTAAATAGATTGTTATAAAAGCGAAAGTTATGCAAATGAAAGCGAGGAATCGATATTCTAAATATCTTTTAACGTAGTTTATAAATGTAGCAGATCATCGATTGCTTTTTTATTTCCCAAACAGACATGGATAAAAAAAAAGAGTTTAAATAAGAAAAAGTCATGTAATTATTTAAAACTCAATCAAACTACAAATTTCAAATTACATTTGTGATGACTCACCATTTGCGGCACCCAACATGCCACAAAAAAGATGCACAGAATGACCATCAGCTTTGCAAAGGATAACTCTTCAGGTGTGGTGTGGTTGAAGGATAACTCCCTGCTATCTTTTCGGACAGTTGTTCTCCCGCAGTGAGCCAGACTCTTGCGTCCCATTCTGCAGAGCGCCCGGACGACTGCTAAGTTGCAACATACGATCACCAAGCAGAGCCAACATCCAAAAGCGAAGACGACGAATGCGTAGACAATGTCTGACAGTTCACTGGCTGATCGATATCGCTTACATCGAGATCTTCCAGTAATCGACGTGCTTTCATCGTAATACAACCCAAAGCCGGTGAAGGGTAAGCACACAAGAAATAAGGCAATCATCCATAATGTGAAGATGGCCCGTTTGATAAGTGCGTGTGTCACATGCTGTGAAAAAAGAGAAACATGAGAATTAGTGTAACAAAAAATTACTAAACTAAGCCCCAACGCATAAAACATAGATGCATTTTTTAATCAATATGATATAGTTATATGGTGGAAGTGACCTATTGATGTCTCTAACAGCAATGGATTAGCCACTATGGTACAGTGGTTAAAGTCACTGAGCTGACATTGTGAAAGACAGGGGTTCGATCTTCAGGGGCGGCTTGAAGCCAACCCAGTTGCACACCGATGGATACTAGCTTGTCAAGGAAATAAAGACAGCTTGTGTGTAAGGCTGACCACATTGTCGCAATCATGTCGTTGGTTACGGAATTGTGAGGCTTTAATCGCCATGATCTTCTAAATCTCATCGAGCTGATGCGAGATTGTTTTTATTTACTTTTCATCAGCAATGACTGATGGAAAGTTGTGTTTCAAAGTGTCGTATTACCGCTTGCCTCGCCCTCTACAGGAATTGTGTGTATTTTACAGGAATTGAGTCATTAAACTGAATTCAATGTTCTGAAAAAACCATAATATCTTTTGATATTGGATGTAACTCATCGAACCAGACGTGAGTCACCTAGAAAGAGGTGGAAGGTCCAATCACTGTTTTTGTGACGTCACACATTACAATCCTTATACGTTTCTGTCTTGGGAGAGATATCAGTATCTTAGTACAAAAGCTGAATGATATTTTACTACTCTTATTTTTCTAATTAAAGCAAGGCTTTTCAACATAATTGCGTAAAAAAAGTATTAAGTAACAATCCAATTTTTGGAAATATTACCGTTTTTTAATGACTGATTTTGTAAGGAAGTGAAAACTTTTTCTGAAATTTACCTTTAAATTGCCTTAGAGTAATAAAAGCAGCATCTGTTTTTAAATACATTATCTTTTAGCCTAATTAAATAAGTGTTTTTGACTGGCAGTAATTCGGATTAAAATGTAATTCTAAGTTCGAATTTAATTTGTTTCAAGCATAAATTATTAAAAATATAATTCAAGGTTGATTTAGTTACTTTAAAAATGATTTTAATAAATATTTTTCAGGTGTCTTTAATTGCATTTGAACACATAATTAATATGTATCGCATTTTTTTCTATTTATTTACGTAATATAACGCATTTTAAGTTTTATTTTAAAATTCAAACTTTCCGATCATCATTACATTAAATTTGGATAAAATGACGAAAATATTTCTGTAACGTTTTTTTCTTCTTCTTTAATTTGAGCCCCCTTTACATTTCTTAATTTTCTCAATGCATTAAGATAAAGCGGGATAATAATAATGACAAGAAATAACATTAACACTAAGAGTTCAGGACCTTCTATAGTGATGATGATTGCTGCATATTCTTCATATTTTAAGGGCTGAAAATTTAAAAATGGCGTTTTTAGCTAGAATTTTTTTTTTTTTTAATCTGCTTAAATATCATAACCTTACGCTTGGTACTAATTTTTAGCATATCCTAAATCTGACTTTCGAATAAAGAATAAAATTTAAGTATGGGGTCCCTTTACACCCGGCATAACGTCACAAATGAAAATAATTCTTTCTCCTTTTGTTGTTGCAGATTTCGACATCAGGAGTTGTGCAAAATAGTCCGAGGAAGAAGCCTTAGAAGAAATTTAATTCAAGAGCTCTAAATCTTTGCAGAAACCCTCCGAATGTGACAGGTGACGCATTCCAAACCCATACACGAGGCCTTATTTGGTGTCGCCAAGTCACTCTTAAAAAGAAATTCTTGGCGACCCATAAAATAAAAGAATCTCAGTTTACGATAACTATTTAATAGAATTTCACACTCTGCTACTTCAGCAGGACAATAAAATAATAACAATTTATATTTAATGATTTATTCATTTATTTATTTTTTACCAGCCAATGGTGAGAAAACGTTTTAGAAAATGTAGAATAATGTCTGTATTTTAGCTTTATTGTAATGTTGATTGATATGAATCCTGATGATATAGAATTAAAATATTAAAAAATCAAAATATTTCGGAAATTAAGATGCATTTCAGAGTGTTTCAAAAAATTTGTTTTGTTTACACATTTTGTGCAAGAAATCCTCTTAAATTTTGAAATTTAAAACTGAAAAGAAACGCAAAATTAAAATTTTTATTTAATATCTATTTAATTACTGTTTAAATGGGTTAATTTCTTCTGTTCAAACGGACACCTTTTTTTAGCTGAATGCCCTAAATCGGCGCCTCCTTTGGTACTAGATCAGCAAGTCACTAATAACAACAGAAAGATTATTAAATCAATGATGTACTGCGAATTTTGATATTTATTGCTAGAATCCACGTTTTTTTTCCTTCTAGATATTTAAATTATAAATTTCTTTGCCATAAAAATAGATATTGTTTGCCAGAATTTTTTTCTCAGTGAAGGAAGGAAGTTGTAGAAAATTTGAAATCAAACGTTTTTACAATTTTTGTTTTATCTCTATTTGGTTGAAATAATAATAATAATAATAATATTAATAATAATAATAATAATAATATTAAAAATAATAAGAATAATAATATTAAAAATAATAATAATAATAATATTAAAAATAATAAGAATAATAATATTAAAAATAATAATAATAATAATAATAATATTAAAAATAATAATAATAATAATAATAATATTAAAAATAATAATAATAATAATAAAATAGCTGAAAAAATTTGTTGAATATATTTTATGACAGTGTTTCCCAAAGTGTGGTACGCGTACCCCCAGGGATATGGGAACAGTTTAGCGGGGGTACGCGTACTTATGCGAAATATCTTGCAACAAACGAAAATTTAAAAAAATGTTATTTAAAAACAAAGCTAGCCATGAAAATTTTCGATTAGGTATTTTTCTATTGGCTATTTTTTGCAGAGTTAATAATTAGTGGTGTCAACAGCCAGTTGTGATTTTTAACTTTTGTGCAATTTCGAAAAAAGAAATATATTATTGGATGTGGAATCGCATCTCAGACTAAAATTGACCACAAGAGAACCGAATTATGATGTACTGTTATCACAGCAAAAACAATATCATCTTTCTCACTGATGCAAATAAACTTATTAACAAAACTTTGTACCAAAAAATAAAAATAAACATATTTTAAAAAAATACAGAAGGGTACACAAAAGTCATAAGTTTGGAAAACACTGCTTTATGATAACGCACTGGAAATTGCGACAGAAAAAAAGCTTGATTTATTTTATTTTGCACAGTTTTCAATTTATTTAACAAAAGCACTTTGTTAATTACAATAACATTTAGAGAAATGGCAAATAAGTTCCGTCATGGAAGACTTGAAAGTTCTAAAAATTAACGGATGGAAATTCTAGATAGTGAGCAATCGAAGGTTTAATTACTTCATTGTAATGTTCCCAACAAACAATTATTTTAACTCTACATAAGAAAATTTCAAACAAGAATTTCATCATTAATAAATTTTAATTGCGTAAAACGTATCGTATTTCAAATTATATATAATTCGATTCTCAAATATACATATTTAAATGCTTAGTTGTATTGTATTTCAATAATGAATTTCAAAGTTTGAAGCACTTTTAAATAACTTTTAGTTCCGCTTTTGTCTACTTGTAATTCAATTGTATCAGGTTCTAAATTATCTTAATTATTAACAGTTTAATTCTTATAAATATTGTTCAAGGAGGAAAAGGTAATTAATTTGTAAAGTTTGAAATGGAATTAGGGCTAGAGATGTTTAGTTTAATCAGTTTAGTTCATCAAAATTACGCAGTTGAATAAGAAGCAGTTAGAAGCAGTTATACATTAGAATTGTTTTAAACCATTTATTCATATTTATTAGGTCCATTACTGTTTAGTTTCTTGGAAAAAAGTACCCTTTATGTCCATCAGTCAGTTTACCTGCTTATCAACCTCTACAGAGGAGAATCCAATTAAAATTGCGAAATTTTATTTCTTTAAATGTTGGTTCTTTTTACATCGTTCGAGGAGTTAGCGAACCAAATCTTTGATTAATTATAACAAATTTCAATTATTTTCATTTATTCTGTCACTGGATAATTTTATTAAAACGATTTTAAAATTTCTCGTTGGAACCCTTAATGACTAGCGACCAAACCCTACTGATTGCAGGCACTTGTTTTGTTTTACAAAAATAAAAGAGAGACTTTCAATTTTCGAAATTTTTCCTTTTTAAAATTTCTCAAGAAATACTTAGAGGATTATTTTGTAACTTAAGAGATGTTCAGTTCATGCGATTTTTTAAACTAAACATTAAGGTTTAAATGCTTTCAGAGGCTTGAAGGGTTGACAATAAATTACGAAAGTAAGCAAGTATTTGTAAACACTCTATGCCAGAAAATCAAGTATGTAAATTGTATCAATTACTTTCATTGTTATTTGGAGTGATTGCATAAAATTTCGTAAACTTAATTTAATTTAAATATTAATGAAGATATGAACCTTTTTATAAGAAAATTTTTGTTTGTCTTGCTTTTTTTTTGCAGTGATTTTAAAAATATATCTTATAAAAATGAACAAAATTATTGGAGCAATTTAAAATTAATTACGTATTTATTGCATCAAAATTTAAAATTAATTAGTTTAAAACTGCGTAAGATATGAGTATTTAAAGTAGTTTTTATGCACTGCGGAAAAAATTTTAAAAAAATTACATAATGTTGTAGTGAATCGTATTTGGCAACTAATGAAAAAAGTCCAGTTTGAATGTCTTAAAAATTTAAAATGTTTCAAGCAATATTCTAAGTAGTTTTTGTACATTTTAAAAGAAAACTAAAAATGATCAAGAGCTTTCCACAAATTTCAATTTGTTACATTGCAAATTACACAACCCAATAATAACTTATATTGAAATTTGTGTTACTCCTTATTGCTTTGAGCTTCCCTTTAAAATATACATAAAACTACTTAGAAAATTAAAAGTTTTTAAGATATTTAAATCAGGTTTTTTTCATTCATTTCCAGATACGATTCAATACAAAATTTTAAAAAATCATTTTAAAATTTTTTTTCTGATCATGTGCAATATAAAAGACCTTTCTTTAAATACTTATATCTTGCGGAGTTTTTAACGAATTTATTTCAAATTCTAAAACAATAATTTTGTAATTACTTTTAAATTGCTCTGAAAATTTTATTTAATTTTATGGAATATTTTTAAAGTTACAGCAATAAATGTAAGTAAAAAAAAATTCTGTAAAATTGTCCGTATCTCCATAAATATTTAAGCTAGGTTTACGAAATTTTATGTAGTTATTGCAAATAACAACAAATTAATTGAATCAATTTACAAACTTATTGTTTCATTTCTTGGCAGGAATAGGATTTTCAGAAATACTTGTTTTCCTTGCAATTTTTTTATCGGACTATCAAACCTCTGAAACCTTAAAATTATATATTCTATACTTGCACATTAGTTTCTTAAATAATTGAGTCTTCTTTTCTCGAAAAATAATAATTATAGGCATGCTGAAATACCTTTGTTTTTTTAATGTAACTAGGGTACCTTATACTAACCAAGTATTTGAACCTATTTGGGGTTATGGGTTAACTACCAAAATAATTAAAAGGCCACCCTTGCCCCTCACGTCAATTTTGGGTTTAAGGTTCAGTATATACGTTCTTATAAGGTAACACATAAATGATTAAATAAGCTCTTAAATTGGATTGAATTATGAAAAGTCAGAAAGGCTCAATATAAGTTATCAGTAAGTATCATTTTTTAAGTAAGAGCAACAAAAAAACAAAAGGAAAAAAAAAGAGAAACTTCCTAAGTCATTCTAGTATTAAAAATGAAAGAATGAGTTTTTCTTGACTTTGTTTTTTGGACAGCAAAAATATTCGTATAAGATCTGTTTTTAACTTAGGAATAAATTATGAAATGTAATTTTGCGATGTTTGAATGTAGAGCATTTCATTGCATTTGTTATAAGGTTAAAGGTTGAAATTAGAAACTGGTTTATAGTTTGAGAAGTAAAAAAAATGATTACAATAAAAAAATATTGTCAAAATTTTATTACAGTTAAAACACATTTTAGCTTGTGGTCTCTTACTTTTTTTTTTTTTTTTTTTTTTTTTTTTTTTTTTTTTTTTTTTTACAAACACAAATATAACTTTATTGAGAACAAAACACATAAATACAAAGAATATATATTCGTCGTCAAGAGGAAAATCCTGTCCAGGCGACAAAGAAAAGTAATACAATAAATTTAAAATAGAAATTAAAAAAAAAAAAAAAAAAAAAAAAAAAAAAAAAAAAAAGGGGGTATTACAATCATAAATTATTTTGCTCATCATAAGACGTCATATATTGTTGAACACTGTAATAATAGAAAACAAAAAAAATGCATGAAACTATATATATATATATATATTAAAAAAAAAATATATATATATATAACAAAGGTAACATAAGAAATTCATTTGGATTGGCACAAGACTGGTATAAAAAATCAAATGCTTCCTTTAAAGTGAAAAATAAAGATCTAAATCGTCAATGTTCATCACAAATTGAAATAAAGCACGCTTAAAAGAAGAATATATTTTGATGTTTTGCAACTGAAATGGCAATTTATTATATAATTTAGGTGCTAAGTAAAAAAACTGTTTTCGTGAAATTTCTTTTGTAAAGAGGGGAATCTCATACATTTCAGTTGGTCTCCTTTCAGACACATTAGTTTTTAATTTGCATATTAATTTATTGTTGTGTAAATAGAGTAAAATACGAAAAAATACATTATGGCGAAATGGTAATAGGTTAATTCTTGTATATATATTGGTAGTAGTTACACTTGAATTATTTATATTTAGAGAATTAATAATCTTGAAGCATTTATTCTGAACTGAGATTAAGGGAAGTAAATTAGTTTTATATTCACCGCCATATATTATTGCACCATAATTAATTAAAGAATAAAACCAGGAGTAATAGAGTGCTTTCACAAAATTAAAATGAATTTTATTCTTAAGGTGATAAAATTTAACTAAAACGAAACGCAATTTTTTAACTAAATTGTTAATATGTGTTTTCCATTTTAAATTAGAATCGATATATAGTCCTAAATATTTGATATTATTTACAGATTGTAGAATATAGCATTGACAATTTTCATTAGTACTTTTGCAGGAGAGAGAGTGAAATTTTAAATTTAAGTTAAATTCTGATTTTCTTAAACTGAAATAAATATATTTAGTTTTATTTAGATTTAAATTTAAGTCATTTATTGTAAACCATTTTGAAATTATGCGTAAATCAGATTCAATTTGAAAAATTAGTTGATTTAAATCAGTGCAAGAATACAAAATTACGGAATCATCAGCATATGTTATTATCTTACCAAAAAGTTTGAGTTGACAAAAGTCATTGATGAATATAATAAATAATAAGGGTCCTAGAATAGATCCTTGTGGAACACCACGGTTTGAAAAAATATAATTACTAAAATTACTTCGGATTTTAACTCTATGTTCTCTGTTTGAAAGATATGAAATAAACCAATTTAACATAATTCCTCTGAAACCAGCAAATTCTAATTTTTTAATTAAAAGATTGTGATTGACATTATCGAAAGCTTTTGATATATCAAGAAATATAGCTACTGTTATCTTATTATCTGCAATACTATTATGAATAAATTTTGAAAATTCCAAAAGAGCTTTTTCTGTACTTTTGCCTTTAATAAATCCATGTTGATTAACAGAGAAAAAATTTGTATGTTTTAAGTAATTGTACATTTTATCAGCTAGAGCTTTTTCAATGATTTTGGAAAAAACAGGTAATATTGAAATTGGTCTATAGTTTGATAAGCAATTTTTATCGCCGGTTTTAAAAATAGGAGTTATGGTTGCTCTTTTTAAAGAAGTTGGAAATATGGATGACTTGATTGAGGTATTGATGAAATTAGTTATAAAATTTATATTATTGAGAGCAAATAGTTTAATTAATTTTACATTAATACCGTCATAGTCAAAGGAGTTTTTATTAGAAAGAGAATTTATTAAGTGAAGTACTTCACAATCATTCAATTCTAGGAAAACAAACGAGGTTAAACTTGGTGAAATATATATTCGCAAACTGTTTGAATTTGGGTTTGAGGTACTGTAGGCATTTGCAAATGATTTATTGAATTGATCAGAAGATTCATAGTCGTTTAAAATATCAGGTAAAGTAAGTGATTTGCTCTGATTACCAATAATATTATTTACAAGATCCCATTTTTGTTTATTTGAATCACAATTTAACAATTTGAATTTGAAATATTCTGATTTTGCTGTTTTAATTAAGTTCTTAAGCTCAGAAACTATAGTGTTGTATGCTGTTTTGTAAATAATATCCCATGGATATTTTCTAGTTTTTTTGAATAGTTTTTCCTTTCTTCGAATTAAAATCAAGATATTACTAGTCATCCAGTTATTTTTGGCTTTTTTGTTTGATTTATGCTTATATTTAAAATTATTTTTTAAATTATTGAGTTTGAAAACAAAACTTCGATATTGTTGATCAAGAGAATCTTGAGGATCGTAATTAAATTTGTAATTTGACAGATAATTATTGAGCTTATTATAGTTGATTGAAATTTTATTTTCAGCTTCCTTAATTTTATTTACCTCATCGTAATGAACACTGCAAAAGGTTGGATAGTGATCGCTTATGTCATTTATGAATATTCCGGATTTGATTGAAAATTTATTTGTTTTTACGAAAACATGATCAATGCAAGTTGATGAGGAATTTACTCTAGTTGGTTTGTCTATGTAATTTTGAAATCCAAATTGGCATAATAAATTAATATATTCATGAGTAATAAAATCATCACTTAGAATATCAATATTTATATCACCCATCAGTATTATATTAGGATATTTAAGCTTAGAGATTATTACTTTAAGTTCAGTATTAAAAAAATCAACAGTAAAATCATGAGATCTATATAAAGATAGAAATAATAAATCTAAAGATTTGCAATAAAGTAATATAGATTCTGCGGAAACAAAATGTATAGCTAACTCTGAAATATCAAGACATTTTTTAATAAAAACACAAACACCTCCAGAGCGATTATTATTTCTGCAATTAAAGAATGAATTATAACCATCTATTGAGTAAAAATTAGTTTCATTTTGGTAAATCCAAATTTCCGACATAATTATGACACTTATATTTTCAATCATGCTAGAAATATGTGAAATAAAATTATCAAAGTTGGCTCTTAAACTTCTAATATTTATATGTAAAATATTAATGTTTAACTTACAGGTTGAGGTAATAAAAAACTTTAAATCGTCCAAATTTTCAATTTTTAGGCAGTCCGGCACAGATAAAAATGTTTCTTCAGTTGGATGGAATATTAAGGTCTTGAGATGATTTCACACGTATTATTTTGGACGATTCATCTTTTCTCAGGAATATTTTACCATCACGAACCCAACAAAACTTGAATCCCTTTTCAGATTTAGCCTTACGTGAAAGATAAAATAGATGCTTCAGTTCGGGAGTCAAATGTTCATTGAAGTAAACAGGCATTTCAGTGAGTCTGGAGTTGACTTCGCAGGTTGAAAGTTTACGATTTCTCAGTTTCTTTAAGAGCTCATCACGTACAGATTTGGATTTAACTTGAACGATGATGGGTTTAGGTTTATCTTTATTAAAGCTGGGGACTCTGTGAGCGGTGATCAGATTTTCGGATATATTAGTATTCGCAACATTATCAATCTGGGATATTACTTGCTGTATATCTTCATTTTCACATTCGGGTAAGTTACTTATTTCAAAGTTGGATCTTCGAGAAAATTGCTTGAGTTCAATAACTGCTTCTTTTAGTTCATTCAGTTCCTTTTTTATTTCTGCGTTTTCTCTAGTTAGCTGATCATTTTTTGCTTGTAAAGTTTTGTTTACGTTCTGTAGCTCTGTGATAGAATTTTTCAACTCTTGAATTACTTCACTGTTGAATTCAATTGAACGGGTTAAGTCATTGAATTTGTTAGTTATTAACTCTTTTAGGTCTTTATTTTGCTGTAAGATATCCTCGAGAATGTCTGGGCTAGTTGCACTTTTTATTTTCGTTGAATTTTCCTGTGATTTTGAACATTGTACGCAGGTCCACTTTTGTTTTTTATCAACAGTAAGTCTTCTAAAAGCTCTTTCAGAGAAACCACCACAATGAAAATGAAAAACAGAATTGCATTCACCTTTGCATGTTAATCCATCCGAGTCTTCCAGAATTGGTTCGGTACATGCTTTACACAAAATTTTTGACGAAGACATTGTTTGAAGCAATATTTATGTATAGAAAGCTTGCTTACTAAAACATTAAATTGATATTTTCAAATTTTTATAATTATAAGTGAAATTAGACTTAAAACAATGGGTAAAATCAAAATATTCAAGGAGCGAGAAAAAGCGTATGCAACAGAGGCTACCAGCTGTTGCCCAAACTTAAAAACTTAAAAACATGAAGTTGTTTGGAAAGAAGCTATAAAATCGAGTAGCTTGAAGAACAAAGAAAAATAAAGTTTGTGATAAACAGATTTTAAAGAGAGTGAGATGTTGAGAAATTTATTACACTCTTTTTTATACACCACCCTCAATCTCAATTTCATGCATGTTGATAAAAAAACTCGTGGCGACCGCAAGGCGGCGCTCTGGACACTTTTCTTCGTGAATGCCAACGATGATAAAAGAAAAACACAGAACATTTCGACGGCCTGTGTATTCCTAAAAATAACAACCATTGGTGACAAATACTCTCATTTTTACCCTTTTTGCTTTTCTTTTTATTCAGTGACCAATTTCCAAGCTTTTTCCCCGCAACCGTGTTTGTCTGTAAAAAGGTTTATTCTCGACTTTTTTGAAAGTGAACCCTAAGATGGAATGGTACCATTTATCAGAGATCATTCAACTACAAGCATTTTTTCTTCTTCTTTCATCTTGTTAAGGATAAATAAGCAAAATGTGTTTTTGGTATGGAAACACACCTAAGTGATTTAGTTAAGTGATAAAAACAGATGATGTTTTACTTTGTGACTTTCAAGAGATAGTGAAAAATCACGTGTCTGAGTATCACTTCCGGGATGAAGGATGGAACAATTTCCTACATCTTGTTTGTAAACACTTACTGTGTATTGCCTATAGAATTACTCAACCTGCCACTAATTAAAACCTCATTCTTGTTATTTTTTAGTTCATCATTTCAGCATAGAGGATACACAATTTTATAAATTTAAATAAAATTGATAAATTTTTTTTATACAACAAGGTGGGTCCCCCCTCTGGACCGCACCTCAACACCCATAATTACTTAACAGCCATCTTTGTTTTTTGATGTGAAGCAAAAATTTTAGTTAAAAACGAAATTTATCCTATTTTTATAACGTTTTAATTACTCAATTTCGTATTTTTGAGGGTGAGATCTTGTAAAATTAACCATTTTTTTCGACTAGCTAGAGTGCTCAAAACTGGAACTCTGTGAATGACTATAATATAAGTTGAAATTGTTCTGTAAGCTGGGCAAGCGAACTTTTTTATTTCGACCACTTTTTGACTTAAACAAATTAACTGACACCAAGCTAAAAATAAGAACATCATAGTATTAAATAAAAGATGTAAAGGCTAAATTTTTTAAGTAGATCAAGAAAAGGGGGAAAAATTTTAATTTTGTAAGACTTCAAACGAAACATACTTTGGTAGCTTTTATCATCACCAGAACTTCACTTACGTTTTTCTGAAGTGATGAGCTCAACGTTTTCGATCTGGCAGGGGATTATTTTCCCCCATTTACTATATTTGAAAAACATAGTTACTAAAACGCTTGTTTTATTTCATTATATATCTTTCCCCATCGCCCATCTCTTTATTCTTCATAATATCGAATTCCTTTTAAAAGAATTAGATATTTTAAAATTCAATTTAGAACAATTTAAAGTTCAATTTAGAAGACAAATCTAGGTCTCTTGTTAAGTCTAAGATGAAAAATAGAACAATATTTTTTTTTAAAAATTAGGGCAATTTCTTGGAAAAGTATACGCATACCAAACCGCTCTTAAAAAAGGCAAATTGCAAAAAAGAGTAATTTGTTCAACTTACAAATTTTATTACAAAAAAACTGATCATAGTCACTGAGTTTAATAAATTACTGATCTAGTTCAAACTTTGTTTAGTTTATCAGTCTGTATATAAGCTTATCTGTTATATTTTCTAAAGAGAGATAAAAGTGAGTAAAATGTAAAACAGCAAGGGTACCATTCGTTTGAATGCTGTCTTATTGTCTCCGCATTCTTATTGTCACCGCAATTTTTTTTAATTGTATCCCTACATAAAAAATCGTCTCGAACGGAATGTGATTAAAATGATCCTTTCATCTGAAATTCTTGATGAAAAATTTCAATCAAGAATTTCTCTCCGGAGAATTTGTTTAAGTAATTGCAATTACTTAATTTACTGAAATTACTGAATTTGTTTGAGTAAAATGTAAAACAGCAAGGATACCATTCGTTTGAATGCTGTCTTATTGTCTCCGCATTCTTAATGTCACCGCAATTTTCTTAATTGTATCCCTACATAAAAAATCGTCTCGAACGGAATGTGATTAAAATAATCCTTTCATCCGAAATTCATTGATGAAAAATTTCAATCAAGAATTTTTCCCCGGAGAATTTCTTTAAGAGGCCTCTACTCTCGCCATCTTGGATTTTCGGTTATAATTTTAATTCGTGCTTTTCCTTCTTTTTTTTTTTTTTGAATTTAATAAACTTCTGATGATATAGTATTATTAGACAGCGCAATACTTTTAAAAACCACTGTTGGATTCTTAGTGTACAAAAGTAACTAAATTACCAGTCTGATCATTTAATCAATGTAACCACTGAACTGATGATTCAGTGATGATTCAAAACAGTAACTAAATCATCAATTTAATCATGTAAACATAGAATGTGGCCGGCTTGATAAATTAAGACATTAGTCTATACAAAAGCTTTCCCTCTATTTTTTTATTCTAATCAAAAATTGCGTCTGCGGCTCATTTTGTTAACACAGAACGTTCTATATTATAAATTTAGTGTATCATTCCATACGTAAGTAACTAAATATTCAATCTAATCATGTAAGCAAAAAATGATCTGTATAATAAAGTCTATCAGTCTACACATAAGTTTACTCCGTATTTTTTAATACTGTCAAAAATTATTCCACTTAGGAATTTTGTAGAACTTGAATTTAATGTATCGGTTTGCATATAATGTAATTCTAAATTTTAACGAAAGTTTTGCTTTATTCCAGATATTCATAGAATGTATAAGAATGTCTTACTGATACGTTAACGACCGTACTTGACAATTTTTTCTGCCTTTAGGTTTCATTGCATTGAATAAACCAAACACAATTAATTTCAGCGACACAAGCGAAGAGACATTTCAAAAGTGATATTAAATCAGCGCTTGTCACGGGGTCGTTTATTATGCTGGCAGAAATGGATGGGAGTTGCTAATTTCTAAAATGTTCCATATCTCCAGAAAAGATTGCGAATGTGGACCACACGCAACATTTGGAAAACTCTCTTAATCCCCTTGACACCGGGAGTCGAGAACACACCACGAGTTAAAATCGTTTGTAAACAACATTGCAGCAATTTGTTCCTCTCAACTTTTCCCAAAATAGCTGAATATTCTCTATGCCTACTTTTAAGAGCAAACGATTTTTTTTAGATAATTGTAATCAATGATATAAATTAAATAATAAGAAAATCACCATTTAAATCCCGATTTTATTAGCTTGATTTTACAAAAGTAAAAAATAAAATAATTATGATAATTTGTATTTTTATAAAACAATCATGATAATTTCTAAATTCTGTATGTTTATTTTTGAAAATAAACAAGATATTTGGATAATAGAGATCAACTATTTAAATCAAGGAAAGAAATCATCGATTTAAATCTCGATTTTAACCATGGTTTTATTGGCTTGATTTTATTAAAGTCAAAATAAAATAATTATAATAATTTTTATAGTTATAGAATAATTATGATATTTTATATTGTTGTACAACAATTATGAATAAACAAAAATTTTAGATAACTGCAAACAGCGATTTAAATAAAGCAATTCAAATCACGATTTTAATCACTTTATTTCGCAAAAGTAAAAATAATTATGATAAAAAAGCGTATAATAATTTTGATAAATAGCGGCCACCAAAAGGTATGAGATCGAAACATTTAAAGCGAAGCTGTTGAAGCTTTTCGAATTTTTTTTAGGTAGTGCTGAAATAAGTAACAAAAAGGTGGAGATAATAAAAATAAGAAGAATTATTTTTTATTAGGCGCGTTTGTTACTGTTACTAGCGAGTAGGTTTTTGTGCACTGAGCGAAAAGGCCAACCTTGAATAACTTTTCATCTAATGATTAGATCTTCGCTCTCTAAGACTTGATCTTAATGGTTCATGGGGTTTATCTCATATATGCTAATTAATTTATGCAGACGATATTTTAAGATACGAAATCAGACACAAAAACTTACTTTCACTGAATAAACATACTTTTTTTCTGACGCATGGAATCCTTACCTACGTTTTGGATTCCTTACTCTCAAAATATTGGGGGTAGCCTCATACTGGAAAATATGGTCCCAATAGTTAAGTTAGGAGAGTACTCCAAAGTTTGGACCCCTTGATGTTAATTTCACTTTTTGTGTATTTCATTATATCTCTAGAACTTTTTAAGCGAATTGAAAAATTTTTGCACACGATTATAAAATTCGTTTATCCAAAGATAATCCCATGCAAACCATAACTTCTAGTAAATATTGATTATTTTATTTATTAATGGTCGAAGCAATTTTGAATAGTAAGGTATAGAATTTTTGCATCATTTTAAAGAACGTAATTTTTCATGGCAAAATACAAAATTTGGACAAAATCGGTTGAATAGTTCCTGAGAAATCGAATATTACACGTGTGCCGTTTTCGAAATTTAATTTCTCAGGAACTATACAACAGATTTTGTTCAAATTTTGTACTTCATAATGAAAACTTATATTCTTTTAAATGTACATTACATTTTCGTGTCTGATTTCGTAACTTAAAATATCGTCTGTCCTAACTAATCAGCTCCTTGAACCATTAAGATTGAGTCCTAGAACATGAAGATCCGATCATTAGATCAAAAGTTATTTAATGTGGTCCGTTTTTTAAGCGCACTGAACATAAGCACAAAGGACATTTATGCCACGGTTTTTAATATATATTTATTCCTTTTATCTCCAATCGATACCCTTCTCATTTTCGATTTTTTGAGGAATTTTAAAATTGCGTATTAAAGGTTGTCTTTACGGAACATCCTGTGTTTAGTAGTATAGTTTTATTGGAATTTAGAATTTATAAATGTTCTACGGTTTGTCTCAATTTTACATTTTCTCAAATTATTTTTATTAACTTACAAGGCGTGACAATCAGACGATGTTAAAAATACGGATTTTAAAAGGATTTAAAAACATATTCATATTTTATTATGTTGACTTCATTATGTTCCACTATTTATTGTAAAAATACACTTTCAATTGAGACTATATAATAGTTTCTACCACTTAGTCCATCCCTGGAAAGTGAGACGCAAGATAAATATCTACACTTAAGAACAAATTCCACATACATTTTGTGGCAATATACTCTGCAATAGTCTGCAGATTGACGTACTGAGTACATAAAACTGAAACATATGACGACATCAGGCGACGAACACAATTTAAATCGCGACAGATCTGTCTGATTGGAAATCCTAAATCACAGAACTTATTCCAATATCGTTTCCAATCCGAATTTCATTCCAAACTAACTTTTAAAATTTGTGTTTGTCTCCAACTGTCTCAATATATTTTATTGATCGGTTTTAGAATTTACAAGTGGTTGTAGATTTGGTATCGTCAATGAGTTTTGTTTGAATATAGTTTTAGTTTGAGTTGCGTAATTGGTTTAAATTTTAAAGGGCATTGATCTAAAGACTATATTACAGGAAAAAAGGCATTCATTTTTATATATTCAAATACTTTTTTCATGTTTTACATATATTATATTCATATTTTTTTTATTTTGTTTACGTTTTTTTCTATTTTGTATTTACTCATACATTATTCATATAGAATTCATTTCATATTTATTCATATAGGAGAAGGTTGCTATCGTTGTGCCTCACTTGTTTTTAGCAATTAATTTAAACATCAAATTTGGAAATTTTATAGTTTTGTACATGTTAATGTGATTATTGTAATATTATAATGCAATTATATTGCTTATAATAAGAAAACAATCCAATCAGCGTATGCAACTAAAATAATGAATATAAATTGTAAAATATTTGCACTATTACTAAATCTCTTGTCTAAATTAATTACAATATTCAAGTTAAGATTGTTAAACAAATGAGATTGTTAGCGCACGAAAATCTGATTGCTAGATAAAAAGTTATTAAGATGCTCCGTTTTTCATTTTGTGAACTTAACAACTAAAATAATGATTTAAGAACGCTCATAATTGTATATTTAAAAAAAAAACACTTTATTTAGCTTGGATTTTAAACAAACAAGCATTCAAATTAAATTTTGTGCAAAAGAGTATTTTTTTAAATTTTTTGAAAAATCTTTTGTATAATAATGATAAATATTATTTTGATAAAAATAAAACATGTTTTGCTTTCATTTGGGACTTTTTTATATTTTATTTAAGAGAATATAGTTTAAAAAGTTCTCTTCAAACGCAATAGCGATAGTAACCGGAAATTCCGGAAGCCATATCTGAATCAACCTAATAATTGTTTTAATTGGCAAGGGGCCTTTTAAGGAAACATTTCCAAGTTGAAATCATAGATTTTAACCAAATTTTTACAGGCTTTATGTATGGCTCATAATATCTTCCATGCGAAACTATCTACTGAATTATAAAGGATAAGTTGTAAAAATATATTATTTCAATCGAGTCGAGTCGTTATTATCAAGTCGAGAGTAACCTTACTATACATAGAGTTGGCGAGTAATAAAAATCAATTTTAAAGCATATTAATCATACTTTAAATGAACTCGAAAGTCCTCAATATAACAACATAATTATAATAAAAATCCGTTAATAAGTTTGTTGGGTTAAATAATTTCTTTTCCCCTTTTTTTTTTGATAATTATAAATATTTTGATAAGTGCACAGAGCGCTAAATATATAAATTTCCAGGATTGTCAGTAAAATGAATTTAAACAACTATGCTCATTTAGAAAATTAATATTTATATGTGAAAAAAAACGAACAAATAGCGTTATCAATCTCTGATGAAGCATTATTGAAGCATTAGCGAAGCAAAGCAGGGATTAAAAACATCCAAAACCAGTTTAGTTTTGAAATTGACATTAGGAAAGTTTGATACTTTAACTACATTATAAAAAGGCATCGTACGTTCGAAATTGGTCAGGGGTGATCCTTGAACTTCTCCAAAACATTTTTTAATACATGTTGTCAAATTTTACTTCATCCTGTTAGACTCTTGAAATTTTTGTTAATTGAGACCGAAGTTTTGATCTAGTTCTACTACCCCTTTTGCTTATCTTTATGCATTGGTCTAGTTCCAGTTCTATTTGTTTATCGTATGAATTGATACAATCTTACTACCTATTTATTTCTAGTACTACTACCTGTTTGTTTATCTTATTCCTTGATCTAGTTCTACTAACCATTTGTTTATGTTAAGCATCGTTCTAGTTCTTTTGCCTATTTGCTTATCTTTTGAATTGACACAGTCCTACTACCTAGTTGTTTATCTTATAAATTGATACAGTCCTGCTACCTATTTGTTTATCTTATTCCTTGATCTAGTCCTACTAACCATTTGTTTATCTTATGCGCTGGTATAGCATTACCCATTTTTTTATCTAATGCATTGGTCTAGTTCTCTACCTATTTCTTTATCGTATGTATTGGTATAGTTCTACTACCTACTTGTTTATCTTATGCATTGTTCTACTACTCATTTGTTTATCTTTTGCATTGGTATAGTTCCACATCCTATTTGTTTATCTTATTGATTTAGTTCTACTATCCCTTTAATTATCTTAATGAATTTATCTAGTTGTATCTAAACGCAAATGTGCTCTGTTTCTGTAAAACTTGTTGAAAATAAATTACTTTTAAATTATTTTAATCCCTGATTTTCAGTGATAATCAATATATGATTTCCCTTAATATGATAATACTTTACTCTGATTTATGCATAAATTTGTGATTCCTAAGTTGTGAAGATTATTTCTTTGATATACTTTTTTATAATTGTTGTTAAAATAGATGTTAGAGGCGATCCTTACAGATCTTCTTGTTTATTTAGAATAAAGTTACAATAAAAAATATGTTTAATTCTAGTCCAACCAGGAAATGGAAGGAATGAAACTTGTACCAATTATGATAACTGCAGTTCTAGACTCGCTGAAAGATAAAGGGAAAATGTCGGAGAATAAACTTAAAAGAGAGACTCTCCCGTATTTATAAAACTTTCATTCCCTTCATAATAAATTTTTCTTAGAGAGTTTCAGATTCAGAAAAGTTGGCGATTATTTTTAGAAAAATCGGAAGACAGAAAAGATAATGAAAGTGGCAATGAGCCCGCCGAAATGGCGCCAAGGTGCAGAGACACTTACAAAAGAGAAGTTCGATGATTTTGCTTGTCACTTAAGGGTTCAGTGGCTACAAAATAAACAAAGAAGTCCTTTTTGCATTGCATATAAACTTTGTTTTCGAATATATTAAGTCGAAATGATCTACTGTGAATGGGTCAATCGTTTTTGTCTCCATCCTTGTGAGCTTTTCGACTTCTTTCTTGAAGCATTGGTCATAAAAGTATAAATGTTCGTTACTAAAACTATATTAGAATGGTTATATTTTTCGAGCGTTTATCCGGGATTAGCTGAAGTAAATGACCGGATTTTAAATATTCCAAAACTATTGCCTATATTACAATGAATGTTTGAAATATTTACAAATATTTTTAAGAGATTACACGTATGAGGAATATTAATATTTACAAAAATAAAGAAAAAAGTACGGAGTTCTCAATGTGTGACCCTTATGTTACTTTTCAAGTTCCGTTCATGCTGTGTTCACAAGAAGTGTCTTTAAAGTAACCCCATAAATAGAGATCACATGGTGTAAGGTTCTATGATATTGGTGGTCATGTGTTTCTACTTATCATTCGGATGCCCAAGACACTATTCATGAACTACCGGTACTCTAAATACAGCAGGAATTCAGCAACGTTAGTGCTGCAATATAAATCACTCAGAGTCAAACGAAATGTAGAAAAAAACTACAGATTGATTGATTGATTATAAATTGTTCCAAAAACTGCTACACAGAAAACATTTTTAGCTTAAACAAATGGTAAAATTCGTGTATCAATTATTATAATAGTTTCGAAAGTATAAGTATTTAAAGTCCGGTCCCATTTTCAGTTTTTTAGAAGTTGAGAAATGCAGTTTAGAAACAGAAATGCTTTTGGAATTGTTAAAGATGCCGCTTTGGAACAGATATACTTTTGAAAACTGTAAAAGAGGCAGATTTAGAATTGTAGAGCTAAAGAAAAGATGCATTTTGCATTTTTAGAGATGTTTTGAAAAAAAACAGGTTTCGGGAAAAAAGGATAATATCAAAAACCAAAAAAGTTTATTATTGAATTATTATGCACATATGGAAATATATTAATTAATTAAATTTAAAGAGTTGTTTTGAAAATAATTTTAGAAATAGAAAAGAAAATGTTTCTTTTTCGCATACTAGATATGTCTGTTACTTATAGTAACAATAATATTGAAGCGATTACATTTTTAGAATGGGTGCATTTTTGGAATCGTTCTGAAAACAAGTAATTGAAAATTGAAATTACAATGCGTAATTCTGTCTTTAAAAAATCACCCACGATTAACATCTTATAAGAAGTTTTAGTTAATCCATTCGAAATCTGTGCCCTCATAAAACGATTGTAACTCAATTGTACAGAACATTAATTGCATTTAGATTAAAATTATAAAACAGTAATTTGTTTTACCAAGATATTTAATAATAATTATTTCAAAGTAAAAAAAAGTTTTTCAAATATCTCCCTATTCATTTGAAAGTCATTTTTTAAAACAATACACTAAAATGTAGCTCAACATATTTCTTTACTGAGCTCATGAAACATTTTTTAAATAGTAATTATAGTATTAAAGTAAAATGTAATTCTACCTCTAAGATGAAGAGTAATTTTACCTCCAAGGTAAAATGTAATTTTACCTCCTAGGCAAAATGTAATATACCTCTAAGGCAAAGTGTAATTCTAGCTCCCAGACAAAATGTAATTCTACATATATAGAATGTAATTCTACCTAAGATCTTTTGCCTTTAAGACAAAATCCAATTCTACCTCTACAAAATATAATTCTATCTCTAAGACAGAGTGCAATTCTACCTCCAAGACAAAGGGTATTTCTACCTCTACGAAATGTAATTCTACCTCCGAAGATTTCATGAAATTGTTCAGCTATTACATTTGAAAATTATATCACTCTAAAGCGCTTGTGTCTGATAATATGTTTAGAATAACAATAATATGAACAGACTATAAGTATAGAACATTGATTTAAATGGCAAAGTATTTAAATTGGTCGGTTTTCTTAGTGGTAAAAAAAAATTTCTAAGCATCTTCGATGTTTCTTTCTATCCTAAAGCAGATTTTTCACGAATTCCCAAAATTGTTACTCAAATTCTTTTTCCCACTCCAAGGCGTATGACAAAAATCCATTTATATCCCTGAAAAAATTGAACGTGAGATGAAGAATTCATAAGATGATTTAGCTACTCCGTCCAGAAAAGTATAATGTCTCTCCAAAAAGCTTGCGCCTCATAATATTTGTCTTGGACCACTTAACTCTATCTTTCCCGCCAAAAATAATGGCAAAAAAAGCACAGATCTTGATTAGAAGCAATTTCAGAGGATAGGAAGAGGAGGGAGGATTGGAATAAGAAAATAGATGAATCGTGTTTAGATATGAGTCGTTGAGACATATTTGGAGACTCATTTTTAGTACGATTGACTTCGACAGTTTGTTTATCAGTATCTTGAAAGCTTTGAATGTTTCATATCTTCCGATCCGAAGCTTTTTCAACAAGCACTTTTAAGATCTGAAACTTTCGCCAAGCCAGAGCCAGCTCATAATGTTGGCAGCCATTGGAAATCTTATCTGTTTTCTAGATGGGCATGAAAAGCGTTTCTTTCCTCAGACGCATACTTAGCATTTTGAAGAGGATTTGTAGCTGTTTGAATATTTTAGTTTAATCAAGAAGATGAAGAAAAATAAGAAATGATTATATAAGAAAAAGGATTCATAATTTTTATGGGGAAATTTTTTTACTTGTTAATTCAGCAAGTAAAACAGATTTACAAAGAAGTTTATCATTTTTATGTTTCAAATATTTTTGTTTCTATAATCATTTGGCTGAAACAAAACGTTTGCCGATGATTTGTCTTTGGCCACTGTAGGTTGAGGGTAAAAATTCCTGTCATTTGCCTCCTATTAAAATTGCGGCGTTTACTTTTGTCATTTAAATACAATGCACTATTCTTCTTCTTCTATCCAACTATGATAAGGAAAACTTCAACTTTTTAGTAAGTAATTGGAGTAAAAAGTTTTAAAAAAAAGCAACTCTTTTTTAAAAATATTTAAGGAATCTAATGATTTTTCTACAAAAGTATATATTGTTTGATGCAGTTTGAATAAATATATGCTACTAAATCTAGTTTTGCGCTATTTATGAAAGAAAAGTTGAATTCAACTCTTTTTAAATCAATTTCTTAAATATATTAGATATATTAATTAGATTAAATATATTCAAAGACGTAGATTCTCATTTGAAAAGAGTTTAACAATTAAGTTTTACATTTGTATTATAGTTTGTCGCCTATTTCCTAAACTTTTCATCCTTGAATTAAATCTTTAATCAAACCTGGCTATCAACAAAAGCGTTTTGAATGGAAGTATTTATAACTCAAACGTAAAAATCATTTACTGTTCCTGCCAAAAATGTATGTTAATAGAATGTTCCGTTATAGTGATTATTAAAGAACACTCTGTATAAATTTATTTTTCTCAACGGTAAAAAACATGTTTTTTACCATTTTTGCTAAAGATGTATGCTGATAGAGTGTTCTGTTATAGTGGCTATTACGGAACACTCTCTAAATGTTATTATTACGGAACACTCTCTAAATGTTATTATTACGGAACACTCTCTAAATGTTATAAGACTCTGCATAAATGTTATTATTCTCAATTGTAAAAAACCATGTTTTTAACAGTCCTGCTAAAAATGCTTGTTAATGGAGTGTTCCTTAACACTGGCTATTACGGAATACTCTGCATAAATGTTACCATTCGCAACGATAAAAAACACGTCTCTCACCAATCTTCATAAAAATGTATGTTAATAGAGTGTTCCGTTATATAAGTTATTACGGAACACATAGTATAAATATCATTTTTCAGAACCATTTTGTTTTAGTTTCATTATTATACTTTTTGAATACTAATAATCTGTGGCTCTTCCATTTTTGAAAGTTGTTTGCACATAGTGCAAAAATGTGCTATTAAGCAAAGTATTTCAAAACTTCAAAACAACATATTAATTAAATACCATGAATTGGACTTTTTTTTCGTTTACTGTGCATTTGACATAAATAATAAAATAAATTGTACAGTGTACAAACACACCTTTTTAAAAGTTCCATTTTTCAAACATTATTTTTAACAACAACTTCACTGAATAAGCTAAAGGAGAAAAATCCAAATTCATGTTAAGGAAGTACTTTAGAGCAAGGAAATTCGATATGACAATTAAATGGCTATTCATCATTTTTGACACGTCTTTCTTCAGAAAGACAATTTTTTTCCAACTCTTCTCCCGGAATTTCTAGGCATCTTTCAGAGAACGCTAATTACATATTTAGACTTGCACGTGCTCACCATGTTTTTTTTATTTCAAGGTGTTGTTTTTATTTTGACTTGGAATTCAAATTAAATATTTTTGAAAATGAACCACAAGATCATCGCACATAAAATGTTTATTCAGTGTTTGTGATGAATGGAATGTTTATTTGAAATGAATGATGAATTTGAAATGAATCATGATGATTAGAAAATTTTTTGAATAAGGGCGTAATTACTATGTTTATTTGCAAGCAGCTATTCTTTGTTGTTGATGTTGATTTGAATGATTCTTGTGACAAGCCAAGTTCGCTAGCCATCGGCCTTCTGTGAATAAAATCAGGAAAGTGCGCCTTTCATTTGACAAGAGAATACCGCATGGGTGAAAGTTTTTCTTAACTCAGGATCCTGAGGATAGATGGCAGCACCACTCATTCATGAGACCACTTCGTCAATTTAGTCATAAATTTGAAGAGAAGGAAATTTTCTTCAACCTATACCCATACTGCTCAGCAACAGATCACAGGACTTTCGATTCCAGTCTTTGTGATTCTCCGATTCTGGGTTACCTTAGACCACTTTACCTCATTCTAAACTTTACACAACTCACAAATTCAATAGGACAGTTTCTGAGGAGTTGAATACGGAAATAATTAAGAAAAAGCTGGCAATTATTTTAAAAGTTGGGGTTTGGGCTTAATATGAATACTTGAAATTTGCCCCTCCGCTGGGGTGAGCTTTAATCGCCATCTTGAATGTACTGAGGGAAGAGAGTAGTTAAAAGGTGAAAAATTACAGTATATCTAAACAAATGAGGTATTGTTTCCTGCATATTTTTTTTGCACTGAATTTAATAACACCAATATTGAGTCTACAATAGGTCAGAAATTATAATGGATTTAGTAAGTATGAAGCATAATTATGCATCTGAAATTCCTATTTTGGCAAGTTTTGTTATTACAGCCTTATGTATATTTTTTGTGAATGAAAAAATAAGAGTCAATAGGACTAATAGTTCAAAAGTTATTACTGTTTTTATGCATAAAAAGTACAGTTTTGCACTTTTATCTTTTTAAAACTCTGGTGTTTATGTCAAGTGCTGGATCCTATGTAGTTTCTATGCCAAATTCGAATTGCATGAGATCAAAATAAAGTCAATCAAACGAATAGTTTAAAAGAGAGTTAAAAAATCAATTCTTCCCTTATACTTTTTACGCATTTAACCCCTACTTAGCTAATAGTTCTATCTACTTACTCTGAATTTTTTTGAATCTAATGTAAGAAAATACATAAGAAATAATGTCTCACTTGTCATGATTGTAATGACAGACGTGAAACTATGTACAAAAATTGTACTTTTTATGCATGAAACATCAGATCATCTAAGTCTTATAACTTCTAAAATGTTAGTCCTAAAAATCCACCTTCCTTGCGTATTTGTTTGGAATAAAATAAGAAAGTATATGAAAGTTACTAATTAATCTAGCATTTCGCTTGAAAATTTGCATTTTTAAAACTACCATTAACGTATTTCTTTCAAATTACATTAACACGAAGTTTTCTAATACTTTATCAACAGAAGACAACAGGCTAATAATAAATTCTTTTTTCTATTAATGTTAAAGGACAAAAACTTAAATATTTCTCAAACACAATTTAACACATTCTTTAAAATTTCTAAACAACTTATTGACATTTCTTTTTAGAAATTGTGGATGAAAAGTTTTCTTTGTGTTAGCAGTAAGTTACAACAATCTTGATATTTTTGAACAGCAAATTATCCGCTCAAATTTTTACATTCCCAAGAACAATTTTAATATCTTCTTTCAGAAAACATGAAAGCAGTATTTTCATATAATTTAACATTAGGCTTAATATTTACCAGTAAAAAATTTTAAACTCTGACTTTAAAAATTCCAGTAACTTATACATTTTCTTTTAAAAAATATAAATGTTAAGTTTCCTATATTCGAACTTTGTGAGACAACAGTCTTAATATTATTCAATTACAAAGTTTCAACAATAGAACTTTTATGCATCTTATTATCGTTAAAACTCCGATTACTTTATTCCCAAAGGCTCAATTATTCCAAAAGCAAACATTTAAATATGTCAATGACTTGACTTGTTCACTTAAAACCCATTAGAAGTCCATTGAAATGCACTTTATTCGCCAAATGAATGAGACAAATCGGATGCATAACAAAGTTTTTATCGAACTTGTTTTCATAAGGCTTTACTATACTTATTTTCTTTGTTCTGTTCTGGAAAAAGGATCATCAATTGGTCAAAGTGCCACGCCCATATTTTTTCAATGAAGCCATCCAGAACAGTCGGAGTCAAATTAAGCTCTCGTTATGACCAAAGATATGAGTATCGCTTGTAAATTTATTACTACTTTCAAGTCGACTCATTGGATTACAGAGCACTTTGTTTATACGATGTTTTACTGGTTGGACCTCTTTTTTTCTCTCGCCAAGGCGTTAAAATAGTAATAATTTCCTCTTTCATTATTCATGTCGTTGTGAATTGATAACAATGTTGTTCTTTCGTCGCGGTTAAAAAAATGAAAATAAAATCTATACGTTGTTTTATTTGTAAAGAAAAGTAATGTATATTCTATTTGGAGGTTTTAGTTCTGTGAGATCTGTATTTTAGGTGTCTTTTACGTTTGTAATTTTTTTAAAGAAATATGTAAATACGTTTTAAAATTAAATTTAAATTTGGCACAATCTGAAAACCCTGCCCTAAACTTAGACCATGAAGCAATTCAAGTCGCGTCACAGTTTGCAGTTAAGTTTGAATAGAATTCACTATTAAATTAGACAGAGTTGCGGTGGCTCAGGGGATAGAGAGCTGGCCCACCAATGAGGTGGGAGATGACTTAGATTTGAATCACAGTGATAACTGGTCGATACGAGTCATGCTTCCAGCTCACACCGACCACAATGCTGACGTAATATATTCTCAATGGATCATGAGTTAAAATAACATTTTGCCGTCAGGCTAACCGTAGGTGTTATAAGTGATTTTCCTCCCAATGTAATTCAAATACAGGTTAATACCATCAAAAAGTTCTTCGCGTAGCTAATTTGCCCGAATGCTTGGTTCAGTAGCTCCTTTGTCTTCTTGGCTCTGTTCAAAATTACAAGGCTGCTCTACGTAATTGAACATAGATAGCCGTAAGCTCGATACTGGATTTACTGTTCAGCAGCAAATATAAACTGAAATTAAATTAGCTTTAATAATAAGTAAGTTAATGAGCAACGTATGGTATAGTTTTAAAGAGTTAGCGCTTAATCTAGTGTCTCTCAAATTTTTCATTCACTCCATTTTAGTTAATTTCTTATTTAATTATATTGTAAGATATATTCTACTATTGAGAAAGAAAATGGAAATCTATATTGATAATTTATTCAAAGAATTAGCAATAACGTTTTCCTTATTTATTCTTCTTTTTGTGTAAAAAACAAAATAATTTTGCATGTCAAGCATTTGAATACATCACATTCAACGCGTAGGAACAGATTTAAGAACATAAAATATAGAGAGAAGTTAAAATTAAAATTTAAATCAAATCGCAATTTGCTTCAAGTGTTAAAATAATTTACTTTGCATTCATTATGGCACGACATCTTTAAGGAATGACATACCTGCATTACATACAATTAAAATACAGCAAACTTATAAGCAAACGATTAAAAAGAATTTTATGAATACAGTTGGAAATAAGGAAAGAAAACGATAAAATAATCGTCTATATAATAACTAACTGTAAAAAAAAAAATCCGGATCAAATTACGGTTTTTAAAAAAAAACTGGCACCGTCAAAATCTAGTCTTACCGTAAAATTTTGTTCAAAAATTATTGCAGTAAAATTTATTTAAATACGGTGATTAAACATGAAAGATTACTTTAAAAATTACGGTATATTTAGATTTTTGTTCCGTAAAATTTTTAGAATAAAAATGGATCTTATGGTAAGAAGTACCGCACCCTAAGCACCGATATTCTTTGTCGTAATGTGATGCGAAATGTTTTGATGTGGGGCATGGTATACGTTAGAGAAAAAAACGTAGCAAAAAGAAAGGCGTAACTTTCTCACGTAATATAGCATTAGAATTTAGACTCGTTACTACGTCTTTGTGTCTTAAATAATTTTTTCACCAAAAAAAAAAAAGGTATCTTGGCAAGTTTATTTTGTTCTACAACAAAAGTTCTAAAATTCATACTATGTTTTATAATATAATTATTGTAACTCAGACAATAGTTATAAGACACAATTTTATAACTACTGTATCTTATTAAAATATCTTATTAAAGTATTAAAATATTTAATTTTATGTTTATAACTTTAGCTAAAAGGAAAGGTAATCTGAAAATTTTTGTTCTTCTCACTTTCAATAGTATATTCTTAAATAGAGTAAATATCAAGAGAATTTTTTACAAAAATATTATTTCAAAGAAATAGATAATAGGTTATGCAGAATTTGAAAACTACTTTTTACATATTTTTGCACAAAATAGAATTAACATAGACAATAAATTTTCTTATTTATTTTAAATGAATTGTTACTAAATTCGTAAGTTTGCAATTCTTTGTTAAAAAAAAAACTTTCTGGGTTTTTTACAATTAAATGGAAACTATTAATTGAAAAGAAAAAATCATGTATGCACCTTATTTATTTATTTATTTATTTACTTATATATATTTTTCTTTTGTCGGAATGATAATAACATCTCAAATGATTCCTGTTGCTCGAGTTAATAGAATCGTTTTTTATTTGCTTTATTTTTATGATTTAATGTGCTTTATATTAAAACTTAAATTTTCGCCATCTTAAGTTTTTATTTTAAAGAAAAAAGATTTGTGTACAATTTTAAAAGTTTTATTTATAAAAGCCTTTAATTTGTTCTGAAAATAAAGTTACGAAATTTTTATGCAATTTTTTATGAGCTTTTATTATGAAATATTCACATCATTTAATTATTTTTTTCAAAAGAAAATAAAAGTAAATTGAAATTTTACACTGCTTTCAAATTATTAGAGAAATACAGCTTATTCTTCAATGATATTATTCATTCTTTCAATGTTTCATATTTTATTCGAACAAAATATCTAAAAATTTGACAGAGTTTTTCTAAAAACCCTTTTAAATAATGAAATACATTTGAAAAGGTTACTTTAATACTAAATTCGTCCATTCTATTACTATCTATAGTCTATTTCCAAATGTAACCGAAACCATACTTGAAACAATGAATACTCTCATAATATTATCGCATTTATCAAATGTCATTGAATTATAAGTTTGTTTAAAATTGATTAGAGTTTAAATGATTCTATTCTCTCAACTGGAGTGTTTTAGTGATTTCATTGGCGCCAATGCACTTTGATTTAGCATTCATAACCTGTGAATAAACACTAATTCCAATTCATTTGAAGGTCGAGGTCTCCCAGCATATCACGTAACCTTTTAACGATTCAAATATGTTAAATTAATTAACGAGTCGACATAAAATTCAAATAAGTTCTCGCCAAAGCTGTAGGATTCATATTAATTGGAAGGAAAAAAATTTCGCAGAATTTTTGTGTGTAAAAAAAATAAACAAATAAATATATTTGATGTGTAAATCTGAAGTTCAAACTTACACTTAATGAGTCTTTTAACATCTTTTCTCCATAGGTTTTTTACACTAAAAATAATAACAATAATTTTTATTTTAATTGAATTCTCAACCTCACTCAGTAAAAAATAAATAAAATATGTATGTTTACGCTCCGATCAGATTACGGTAAAAAGTACCAGCACTCAGGGTACCGCTACTTTTTACCATTTTTAACGGAACGTGTTACGGAACAAAAAATCTGATGTACCTAATTTTTCAGTAATTACTGAAAAATCACTGAATCACTCGAATTAGATGAATATAATTTTAAAAATACATCATATTTTTTACAGTAAAAATGAATTTTACAGATGATGCACTCAAAATGCCCGAATTTTTTACAGTGCAGTGCAGAGTGTCTTAAAATAAAATGATTGTCTTATAATGAACTAATGGTTTGAAAAATAAATTAAAGAAAAACATAAGAAGATAGATGGTTTCCTGTGATATTTTAAGGAAACTGGATAATTTATTCTTCTCGAGTTTCAAACTTAGTAATAATGTTTGCCAACAGATGGTGCTGATGACAAGAAAAGAGAAAGAATGAGTTATGCTGAATATTGAAATATTCGCAAAGGAGTCTGCTAATTTCGTCTTCAGATTGCGCCACATTTTATATACAAGTGGTGGTAATAGGGTAAAAGTAAAAACATAATATTTATAGTTTCTAGTAAGCAGTACCATCTGTTGACGACATTTGCAATTAACTTTGAATTAAGTGAAATTAAAATCCTTATTTTCTAAATCGAACGCCAAAAAATTGTCTGTTTCCGTCTTTTTTAAATTGATATTTGAAATCGTTTAGTTAGGTATCAGCAAACAACAAAAAATAATTAAAGTATGGAAATGAATTTTTACTTAAAATTTTGACTTTATTTTTTATTGACATTTTAAATTTTTTATCAAAAAATTTTAAAGCCTCATTTTACAGTTGATAAATGACGTCAAGAAAAAAATAAAAATCTTCGCATGGTTCGTTCCTCTCAACACTAGATAGTGTATAAACTAAACACTTTATGGATATTTAGTGAGCAAATATTCATTGCTGTAAGAAAAATAAAGGAAGAGGTAAAAGTATAAGCAGATTTCTGATAAATCATCCACCACTTTTACATACGAACAACTTAAATTATCCAAGTTTCATGAAAAGTAAAAACAAAAGCTCAGAAGCTGATTGTTGGAAAGAGTGTTTAGGTAAAAAATCAATTTCAATTACGTAAATAGAGAATTTTTTAGAGAAAAGTGTATTTTTTACAGACCTTTATGAGATATTTTAAAGAAAAATTATTTAAATAGAATATTGATGGCCAAAGAGATTAATAAACAATGAAAATGCATTAAATAAACAATGCATTAAATAAACAATGAAAAATAATATTCGCTAAATTAAACTTATTTCTTAAAGTTAAATACTTTCACACTGTAAACTTCTTTTGTCGTCACTAAAATTCTGTTACATTTTGTAGGTCTAAATTGTTAAAGAAATTTAGAAAAAACAAGACCAGGGTCAACACTTTTTAATTAAGTAACTTTTCTTCATCCCTGTACCGAACATGAGCGATAAATGTAAATGTTTTGTACTAAGTTTGCTTAGTCAATGCAAAAAGGATGTTTTTTATTATTTTTATTCCGAACGGAGAAAAATATTCTGTTAAAATACCGTACTTGATGGTAATGACATTTCTACTTATAGAAAGAAAAAAAAATTGGGAATAAAACCAAAATATACAGTATTTAAGCCATTCGTTTGGATAATTTCTCCTTCATTTGGTAACAGCTTACCGTAAATTCTGGTATTCAGAAAATTAGTTCTTATTACCACACATTTAGTAAGAAATACAAAACTGAAGAGTAAATACAACCAAAGAAATGGTTTCTATTGCCATGCTCTAAGGTATGATGATAAAATTACCAAATTTTACCACACTTGCTAATTTTAAGCAAACATTATTAAACCATATTTTATTATTAATTTTACAAAAGCATTACCAAAGCGTTGAATAAAAATTACAGAGCTAATAAAATATGGTCATGGTACATTGTATACGATACAAAAAGGTTTATTAAATATTTGAAAATTTGGTCAAGAATCCCCAAAAAAATTTTTTTTTACGGAGGCAAAAATTCCTCAATTTATTTTCTATATAGGCTGCAAATAGCACTATCAGATGAATATTTGAAAAATAATCAATTTTTCAAGTTTTAATATAAGTTATAATATAGTTTATAAAGGGACACACATTTCAGACCTATTTCGTGAGAATTACTTCTATGTGTAATCTTCAGTCACTTAAATAAAGTTAATAATTTATTAATCTGTTTTATGAGAAAACAATTAGAGTGATTGCCACCCACAACTTTCATAATGACATCGGAGGTAATTGCCATTATAATAATCGATGAAGAGTCATCATCATTTCTACTTCAGGTGAAACCTTCTTCGTTTACGTTTAGAAGCAGTTATGTCATATAAAGGATTTTAATAACATAAGAGTACTATAGAAATATGTATTATTATTTACTTTTCTAGATAAAGAATACAATGTAACGTGCTAAAAATTTAAAAAAGAAGTTTTACCTTTAATTTATTATTTATAAATTGGCATCAATTTGATATTTCTCTGAATTTTACTGAAATTAAAGTTATATTTAATTTGGTTATCTACATTTATTTCTATACTATCTATCTATCTATGTATCTATTCATATCTATATATCTGTCAATATTTTTATCTATATTTATATCTTTACTATCTATTTATGTTTCTTATCTATATGTCTATATTATTGTATTTTTATATCTATATTTTTTATATTATCTGTATATCAATCTATAGTATTTTATATTTATGTCTGTACAATCTATCTATATTTTTTATCTATATTTATATCTGTATTATCAAATATTTATGTCTATTCAATCCATATTTTAAAATTATTTTACCAACAGAAAGCTATCCATATTCTTAACGTATCAATATAATATGTAACGTGAATAAACATGATATTAAATGGTGACTGGGACTGGGCTTTAAATCGATGTATCGAGACATATCGATTTAACGCATATATCGGCAAGACGATACAGTGACTTTCATTCAAGGTGATGCATCAGAAATTTGATTTAAGCCGTCGAGTAAAGACAACGAGCGCAAAACGATATAGCGATATAAGACACGCAAGGATATAAGGTAACGATATAGCGATATAAGACTCTTCTCTTACGTTCCGATGTCGACTCGCGCTGTGGAAGACGATGTTCGTTTCGTTATGTTGAAATAACCTTGATTGGTGAGCTGTAGAATCAGAATCAGAGTTTTGAGAACACATATCGTTATATCGCATATTCCTTTTCGCACCTCTTAGCTTTTTTTTTTCTTTGTCGCGACTTTTCTTGTAGATTATTTTCAGTAGGACTAACTTCGTGATAGCCGATGCTACCTTGTTCTGAAGGCAATCTATTATTGAAAAGAATATATAAGGAAGAGTTTCTTCATTAATTAGATAAGTTTTTTGTTTAAAAAATCTTCTTTTTATATTTAAGTGTGAAAATTATCGGCAATCTAATTTAGGCGCCCAAAGAATTGAATTTGTTAGGTTATTTTCTTGCTTTCTTTTAATTTATTAAAAACTTTTTGGATGAAACTTCTAATAATTTAATGAGTTTTTATTACTGATTTTAAATTTATAAATTTTGTTGTTTTTATTTTTAGAAATAAAGTTAAAACAAAATTTATTTTTGTCATTTAGATTTGGACATAAGTCAATCAACTTTGTTTATACAAAAAAATTTGAAAGGTTTGTGTATTTTATTCATTTTTTTAAATCACTTAGCACTTTTAAAAAATATTCTTTTCATATTATTTGTTAATTAGCTAAATATATTATAGAATATCAAATTTTTTTTATTTTTAAGAAATTAAATCTTACTTTGTTTTTCGTTCATTATTCGGTCATTATATAATTTAATTTAATTATTTATCTGAAATGATAAGGTCCCGCAGTGGACTGATCGTTAAGACACGGTTCCCTGCAGATCACCGAAGTGAAGCATCACTGGCTGCGGTCAGTGTGCGGGTGAGTGAACACTTGGATCAGTCTGAGTAGGGACCGAGGGTGCCAGGTATTTGTCCTCGTTAAACTGTTCTACCGTAAAGTGCTCGACTTCGCGTGCAGGTCGTCGAGCTACCGAAGCAGGGGGTGCCATCCCATCTGCAGAGGATCAAAATTGTGATGGCATGTCTTCGGATCATCCTCAGGGATGTTTTCTAGATCGTCGCCAATAGCCCATTGTGCAGCTCTAGTGTGACGTAAATGAACTATAATAGAACTATAATAACTGAAATGATAATAATAAAAAATAGTGTTTTAAAAGCGTTTTTTTTTCTAAAATTTATATAGCACTTTGTTTTAAACATACAAATAATTTTTAACGTTTAATTTAGAAATTGAACATTACGATCGAACTTAATAATTATGTAATTATTTATGCATAATAGTACAAGAAAATATTAGTTTGTAAAAAACGCTTTAAAAAAAGTTTTTAACACTTTGTTTTACGCGTATTATGAATTTCTAAACAAACATTTCAATAAATATTTTAAGTAAGATTTGTAAATTGTAGTCAATTTATTTAATATCTTTCTTAAGCAAAACATATATATCTTCAAATTTATAAATTGATTTAAATCAATCTGAGTATGAAGTTTTGATAGAAATCTGACTTTCTGTGCCTTACAAGTAAATGAAATTCAAAAATACTATATCGCGATACATCGCTATATCGCGATGCAAAACTGACGATGCATCACGATATATAATTTCTAATATCGCCCAGTCCTAATGGTGACTATTTAAAAACTTTTTATTATTATTTTTAAATTTTAAATCAGAGCTAGGCAACAACGTGATATTTTGATGAGTTTAAGGTATATTCTTATTTTGTTGTTTATCAATATTTTTAAGTTCTTTTGAGCAACAGCAAATTATCCTGTATCAAAACATTGTGAAAAGTGTACCCTGGACAAACATGATGTAAAAGCTTTTTTTACTTAAAATTTTTTTTAACTTTTTCTCAGTTTAAAACAAAGATAAATGCAAAATCTTGATATTTTCGCGAATGTAAGCTGTATTTTTTGTTTTGTTTGTTTATCTACTGTAACATTGTCATCTAATTTAAAAAGAAAATAGAGGTTTTGGTTAGTATAATATATTTTTATATCTGACTGCATCAGTTAATTATTATTTCATATTTATCTATCACCACAAGTACATTACTCAAATTATTAAAATTCGCATGTTTATGGTTTATCAAATATGATTTAATGGTTATATTTTTGGCCGTAATTATTTAAATAATTTATTAGCTACATTTACACAGGAAATAGTCATATGTATCTTTTGTTTCAAAAATTATTCTTTTGATAAATAAAAAAATAATCACAATTTTAAGGGCTTTTTCTTAATTATCATTAATATTTTAGCCAAATCACCATATTATTTCAATTTTATTTCCAATTCTCTTACATAAAAACTACTTTTTTACACTCTAATGGTTTTTACTTTTTGAAAATAGTGAGAGATTAACAATAATTAGCTTAATATTTGATTATAGTTCATATAATATCGAATATGATGCTCAAAAATGACATTTTTCAAACGATTATTATTTCTATTTCCTATAAATGATATATTTTTCAATAACTGCAGACGCAAATATTATAAAAAAAATATTCTATAGATTTTAGAATTTTCTTATTTTCGTTCTCCTATTTCGTTTGAAAATCGTTTTTCTTTTTTGCAATAATAAAAAGTAATAACTGTAGAAACCATTAATAATAATTCTCGTTTCAAACCAACTCCAACTCAATCGTCTAGGTTATTTTTGGCTATATCAATTTTAATAGTTAGATATAGTTAATAATACTTTAGATACTTTTAAATTTGTTTTAAAGAACGTTCTGTTACAAATTTGTAACCATGTAGCAAAAATGCACAAACAATACTCATTTTTTTAGTACTAAACTCATAATTATTTCTCCAGTTTCCGTTTATGATATATAGGGACAAAAATTTTTAAAATACACAAATCATCAGTTCCGAATTGTTCTATAATTGATGTTTTATGAATGAAAATGTTTAATTCAAATAAGTTTCATAACATAAAATTGCTCGTAAAATTGCTCGTTGAAAGAAAAAAAAACGTTAATGTCGAGTAATAAAATATGTTACAAAATAATTAGTTTAATGCTACTTACATTAAGTTTTCATGCTATTATATGCCATATACAATTTAGCAAATTCGCATGGTATAAAAAATTTATTTTTTGATGAATTTATTGATATTTCTAGCTAAATAGTTTTTATTGTGGAAAATATTGCAAATGAACTAACATTGAAACTATCTTTTTATATATAAAAAAGATGTCTCCGTTTTTTTTTCAAAAGAAAAGTTATTTTTTTGTTTAAAAAAAGCATTTGATAATTTGTAAGTTTTATATTGAGCATACCATAAATTTCGCATTAAAAAAATATGAATATGATTTGAAATGTGCATTTAAAAAAGATAATTTGTAAGTTTTATATTGAATATACCATAAATTACGCATTAAAAAAATATGAATATGATTTGAAATGTGCATTTAAAAAAGATAATTTGTAAGTTTTATATTGAACATACCATAAATTTCGCATTAAAAAAATATGAATATGATTTGAAATGTGCATTTAAAAAAGATAATTTGTAAGTTTTATATTGAACATACCATAAATTACGCATTAAAAAAATATGAATATGATTTGAAATGTGCATTTAAAAAAGATAATTTGTAAGTTTTATATTGAGCATACCATGAATTTCGCATTAAAAAAATATGAATATGATTTGAAATGTGCATTTAAAAAAGATAATTTGTAAGTTTTATATTGAACATACCATAAATTACGCATTAAAAAAATATGAATATGATTTGAAATGTGCATTTAAAAAAGATAATTTGTAAGTTTTATATTGAGCATACCATAAATTTCGCATTAAAAAATATGAATATGATTTGAAATGTGCATTTAAAAAAGATAATTTGTAAGTTTTATATTGAACATACCATAAATTACGCATTAAAAAAATATGAATATGATTTGAAATGTGCATTTAAAAAAGATAATTTGTAAGTTTTATATTGAGCATACCATAAATTTCGCATTAAAAAAATATGAATATGATTTGAAATGTGCATTTAAAAAAGATAATTTGTAAGTTTTATATTGAGCATACCATAAATTTCGCATTAAAAAAATATGAATATGATTTGAAATGTGCATTTAAAAAAAGGGGCTTCAAATGTGTTCAAAAATTTCTGAACTATTAAAGAAATGGGCATTGCTTAATTTATAAGTTTGAAATTGAAAAAAAAAATGGGTATAACAGAAAGTGTGAGTTTTTGAAATAGATACAGCTTGAAATGCGCATTTGAAAAATTGGTAAAATGAGAATATTTAAAGCCCAAAATGTACATTTAAGAAAATGGGTGCAGCTATAGTAAAAAGATATAGCATCTGATTCGGTTTATGGACTACTTATAAGATTATTATGTTTTAAAATAATTAAATTGAGAATAATGAATTTTATTTGTAGTTAAAAAAAACTAGGAGATTTATCATATTAATTTGATTTAAGCTTTCAATGTAACGTAAGGTTTAAAAACTTGGGTTTTTACGGGATTTTTTTGGGTTCAATAACGAAAATACGCATTTTGCGCTATGAACAGTTTCAATAACGCTTATTCTACACGGAGAAATAAATTCTGCAAAAATAACCGTATTGTATGATAACGACATTCAAACCCGTAATTCTGGTTTCAAAAAACCAAAATACATGATATTCAAATAATTTATTAGCTAATTTTTCAGTTTATATGGCAAAGATTTGCAGAAAACTTTGGTTTTCAAACTTAAACTTATTGCCACACATTTTTTTTTTTTAAATACAAAACTGAAAATTTTTTTAACCTAATAAATGACTTTTCTAAGCTGAGGTTAATCTAAGGTATGATAAGATAACCAAATTTTATCCAATTTCATAAAACCATATTTTTTTTTTAATTTTACTAATATCATATCTTGAGTGCTTCGATAAAAATTTTGGTGTTTTCATAGTGCCACAAACACGATAAATTTTACCATATTCTGGTAGTTTTGACCACACTTTTTTTTTCTCACTGTAAGCAATGTCCTTTTTTCGAGTACGCATTTCAATGTCCGTTGTTCTTTTATTACCCATTATAAGCTTTTTTTATTAATTTATTTATAATTATTTTTTTTATGTCCGTCTCTGAACAGCCGACCCAATTTTGTGTTTACGACTACTAATGCTCCTTAGCCTTGTAATTTTGAACTCAATCCAGAAGACAAGGAAACTCTTGGATCAGTACCCCCCAGAGGTTTGATTTGTTATGGGAACATGGAGGACTTTGTGACTTGATAGATTTATCGTGTATCAGTTACCATTTACTACACGGGGAGTCTTCGGCCTGCTGGGATCGAACCAACGAACTCTTGGACATGGACTCAGTGCCCTACCAGCCAGGCTATCCCGGCCTCCATTATTTTTTGCCCATTTTTTTCCTACACGCATTTCAAGTTATATCTCCTTTTGCTAAACACACACAAGTTGTGTCCAATTTTCAAACACGTACGCCAAACTATATCCTTTTCTTTAAACATATTTTTGGCTGTGTTCAAGTAGAGAAGTTTACTAAAACTATTAAACAACAACATCATCATTTGTTACATTATATCAAAAATTCCAAGCCAATCGAATGTATTATTTCTAGTGTAAGCAATATAAATTGGCAGAGGCATTTTTTTTCTTGAATGAACCAGAAATAACAAAACTAAAATGATCACAACATATTTGTTACTCTTAATTTGCCACAAGGACACAGTAAAATACAAACAACACTTATCAATAAATCAAAATGCTGGGTGTCGCTTCATTCTTAGTATTAAGATATAAAAAAAATACAGAACCTTCTAAAATAAATAGAATTTCTGCTTATGGAACCTTTCTTTGGAATATACCGGATAGAGAAGATGTTTACAGGAGCAGTTTCCGCTTCGATTAAAAATCTCTGCTTTCAAGGTCGGTAGTTAATCCTTTTTCCGAAAGAATACATCAACTTTGTCTCCCTGCGTCCTAAAGTTCGAGTTTTAATTTCCTATTTGGGTGCAGAAATTGATCACCAACACAAAATTGTCCCTTGATAGTTTTTGAAAAGAGATCTCTTTTTCCCAATTAGTCTCAAAGCGGCGTCTATTTCTGAAAATATTGAATAATTCATATGACAAAAACTACATCGGTATCTTATTAAGTTATCAAAGATAGAGAACATGTGTGGAAGATGGATTGGGAAATTGTTTTGATTCTATAAAAAATATATGTTTTTGGACGTAATAAATCAATTATCCGTGTTACGCTATATGCTTTTTTTAGGAGAATTGATAAAAACCTAACCAAAATATCAAAACTTAGTTTCAAAACAAAATCAATCTCGTTGGTGTTTTGTTGAAAATGAACTTTATATTACAAATATTTAAGAATTTTTTCTTGGAATGCCAAAAAATTCCTTTTATAAAATTTATAAGGGCTCAAACGCGTCGTAACACACAAATCCATAATTATTTCATCGAATTTGCTGTGTCTCAAAAAAAAATTTCACACTAATAAACGATCTGTAAAAGTATTCATTTAAAAAAAATTACTCGAATTTGAATTTTTTTATCAGACAACTTCAATATGGCATTTAATATAATAAATTAAATAAAAATTAGTTTAAATATAAATAAAACTAGATAAATCTTTAAAAATGTTGCTAATGATTTTTAAACTTTATTAAATCTTCTAGCTATCGAATCTCCAATTCTCGAGTTATAAAAATTTTCACCAAAAAATAAATAAATAAAAAATACGCGCAATGATCAAATTTTAAAATATTTTAATTTAATGTATCAAATAATTTATGTTTATTCGAAACATTGTTTCTAAAAATAGTTTTGAAGCACTTTAATGTTTTCTGTTTAGTGTCGTTGAAAAGGGCAATTTTTTCCTGCCCTTTTCAACGCTGATGCGTCATATTGTATTTTTCTTAATTATTATTATTTAATAATTTGAGATACAAATTATGTTATACTTTTTATTTAATTTCAAAGAAGAATTGAAAAAATCTATATAAAATTTTGTAATTACAAAACACCCTGTAAGTAGAACTTTTTATAGACTAAAATTTAATTAATTTAAAATTTTAGTGATCAAAATATAAATACTCTTTACTCATAAAAATGTAACTTCTAATTTAAGCCTTAAAAAATTTATCTTTCCAACCGATTTTATATTCTTTTAGTTCGAAAAATCTTTTTTCCTAAGAAACCCCGTGACTCTAAATGCTGAAATTTTTATTTAAATCGTGCACTAGTCCTTTAGCTACAAAAACAAAAAATATTTAATGCAAGCATCTATATTTTTAAGGGTTAATTAATCATTTTCAGGAAGTATACTGAAACTGGGTATATATAGTGGCTTAAAAATCAATAAGAATAAGGAATATAATTCTAATTTATCATAAATGAAGTCAATTGATGAGATTTAAGGTCAGAAATCACGAATAAAATCTTTATCATGCTGCTCTGTAATGCTATAAACTTCATATGCCCATTGCTTGAAATGCACTGAACTGACAAAAGTCTTGAGAAACCTCCAAATATAGTGTTGGACTTGATCTAGCTCTATGAAGTGCAACAACTCGGCGTGGCATGAATTCAACAAGTACCTAGATAACTCATGCTAGAAGTTTCAGCCATGCAGCCTCAATAGATGTCCATAACTGCAAAAATGTTTTTTTTTCAATGCCCACCTGTGTTAACATTTTTCGTCAATTCAGGCATTTACAGGGCAGTTTTGTTGGCCTCTCTTTCTGGGCACCATATTAGGTGGCCAACGTTGCTCCCACAGTAAGGACAGATAGTACAGAGAAGGTAAGAACATCCATGCCTTGTCGGGGATTCGAACCCAGAACCTTTCTGATGCAAGGGCAGTTCCCTAAACCCTACACAAACCGGTCAGCACTGCAAAAATGTTTGCGGGTGCAAAACTTTCGCGCACTAACTAACCTCTTGATTATATACCATAAAAGTTCGATGGGATTCATGTCAGGTGATCTGAAGTTGCTAAATCATTCGCTAGAATTGTCCAGAGTGTTCTTCAAACCAGTCACGAGTAATCAAAGCATCAATACATGACGCATTGTCATCCATAAACATTTTCCAGTTGCTTGGGAACATTAAGTCCATGAATAAGTGGTCTCCATGTAGCTGATCATAACCATTGCCAGTTAATGATACCAGTAAATACCATTGCCATTAAATTCTGCAGCAAGATGTTATTGCATGTAAAATACATGTGTCACTAAATGAACTATTTTCGTGTGTAGGAATGAGAAGTGTTGCCATGATCTAAAGATATGGTACATTGATATACGAGCTCTACATACTATATAGTTAAACTTTATTTTACAGTAAAACTCTATTCAAAATTGCTGTGATTATTAAATATGTTCAAATAGAAATTTAATTTATTTAATAAAAAAAATTTCCATTATGCATGCAATAAAAGTGAAATTTTTTAAAAACCGATAAAGATGATTATAATATAGTTTGTGATAAGTACGATACAATACTCCTTCCAATTCAGGTGACATATTCTGTAACAAGATGTTATTGCACTTAAAAGATATGTGTCACTAAATGAAGAATTTTCGTGTGTTGGAATGAGAAGTGTTCTGAGAGTGAGTCCAAGATCTGCTCATAAAAAAGATAAGGTGTATTGATTTACGGGCTCTATAGGCTTCAGAAGTAATGTCTTTTCAAGATAAAAGGCGGCTTTCAGCGTGAATTATTTGACGCTAATAAGAAACTTTTTAGTTTATTGTCTATTCGTCAATATTTTTCTTTCTCAGTAGTTTGTGTGGTGTGGTAACTTTAGACTAGATGGATTGAACAAACAGCCGGAAAATGTCAAAATTTCGAAGCTTCGTTATTATTACAAATAAGTGCCGAGAATAATGAGTCTGTGGAACTTTCCTGACTCGCGCCTTTTTTCAAATTCTTGTGATCCTTCAAGTTGAAGTTATAGTTTTTTTTTTGGACATACTTTTGTTAGAAAAAATTGTTTTAATAAAAGAAGGTTTATAATAATTTAATTGGTGCACTGACAGTTACAGAAACGGTTTTATGTATCATATTTTATAGGGTGCGTAGTCAAATTTTTCAACAAAAAATAAGCACCTTTTAAGTACTTGTTAAGCACTCAAAAAAATTTTTTTAACACTTTTAAGCAAAATATTATAATTAGGATATGCGCACTAATGTTTTTTTTCCTTTATATTGTTGAAAGTTCTTCATATATATATGTTAACAAAATTCAAAATATTTTTATAAAGTGACATGATCATAATATAATAACTAGCTTCTAACAAAGAATTATTTTCGTGATTATATTAGCCACCGTAAAAACATTTTAACAATTTTAAATACATTCAATTTTGAGTGAGCCATTCAATTTTTTAAATTTATAATTACTTTACACAATTATGCAACAAAAAATTATTCAAAATTATAAATAATTAAGAGATTATCTCTCCTGCAAAATGCAGCAGAGTTGCTCATGAGAATGCGTGAATCCTTCCCACTGAATCCAGCTCAGTATTCGAACCCACAAGTATTTCATAAAATGATTGGCGCTTTCATACGCTACAGACCGATGGTATGTCGAAATAGATTGTGGTTGAAGGAATTATGAAATCGTTGAATAGAACAATATGAAAACCACGCTTTTTGAGTAATTCGAAGCAAAAATTGATATGGTAAAGAAAAGAATCTCATTTTGGAAAAGGGAAAATTAAGCACTTTTTAAAAACGCTACGCACCCTGTTTTAGTTATTCGAAAACAAAAATTAATAATATTTTTTTTTCTCTTAAAAGCGACATTAAAAATTTCATTTTGCTTAAAGAGTAAAAAATATTTTATATTCTTATTACACAGCGAAATATATACGGAGTTTTCACGCCATTGTTAGAGCACATAATAAGGCAAAAGAAGAGAAAAAAAAAACACCCTGAATTTTGATCTAATAATCGGATTTTTCACGAGCCAGGACACAATCTTAATGGTTCACAGAGATGACCTCAAATATGATAATTAATTTGTGCAGATGATATTTAAAGAATTGAAATATTTAAAGAATTGACCACATATTTATTTTACGTTGTACAAAAAACCACGTTTTTTTCAGCAAGTTGGGTTAATTTTTTGCATTTGTATTTTGTGTGAAATTTCTGTAAGCTTCATAATAAATATGCATTCTAACCATCCTTTTTTGAAAATTCTGTTTAATTTCAATTACATCTTAGTTGCTCTGAATTGAGTATTATATACTACGATTGACTCTCCCGAAATCCTTAGTTTAATAAATTTTATACCTATACTGAAGAAAAATATTTAATTTGTGCTATAGATAAAGCATCGGATAACGATACACAAAATCTACGCTAATCCGCTGTCATAAAACCAAACTCAGTTTATAACTGTAACTGACATCCAGTAAATTAGGCGTCTGGAGAAAAAGAACATTGTTTTGGAATAGCCTAGATTCTAGAACACCTTTTAACTACTCCCTCGCAGCTTTAACCAGTCACCAAACGGATATGAGAGGCATTTTTTAGTATTCCCTAATGATTAAAACGTTCTGCGTCACACAAGAAGTTATTTTGTGCCTTCTTTTTTCCCTTCGAAATTGTCTATTTAGGACAAGAAAATATCATCACTTCCTATGGGCAGAGTTGAATGCTCCATATTGTTTCTGTGGTACAGAAGAAATCTAATCTTTATTTAACAGAGAGGGTTGGACAAGAGTCTTTGAAATTAATTTAATCTATCATATGCATCAGTACGAGTTTGTCAAACGATTTTATCAAGTATTCATTCGGGAATGAGAGTGTATGCTTCTTATTTTTTATTTATTAATTGGTCTACTGTTTCCGGTGGCAACTTTGAGTTTCAATGGGACTGCATTGTGCACGTTGACCATCTTTTTTTTATCTATCTTTTTTGAATTTGCATATGTACTTATTTATTTTTATTGTGAAAAAGCAGTACTGTGAAAACTACCGAAATATGGTAACATTTACCGTGTTTTTGGCGTTATAGGAACATTAAAAAGATCTGTAATTCTAACCAAAGAGTTTTGGTATTACTTTTAGTAAAATTGGGAATGAAATATATGTTTTTATAATATGTGATAAGGTTTGGTAAAGTGGTGAAATTTAGTAATTTTATCATGATACATTCGAACATGGCTTGAAAAAGATTTATTCGGTTAAATCTTCTTTTCAGTTTTGTATTTTACTAGATTTGTGGTAATAAGAAATATAATTTTGAAAACCAGAATTTCCTGTGCCATACTGTTACCATACAAATGAAAAAATTACCAAATGAATGGTTTAAAGATCATATATTTTGATTTTATTACTAGGATAATTATTTATTTCTATTACCATAAATATCCATTCAAAACAAGCACCAGAAATTTTTTCTTCTTGTGCCACAAAAAATTATTTGCCAACAAGGTTAATATTTTATCAGCAAGCCAATTTTTTAAGACAAGGGAACACTGTGGTAAATTAGAAAGCTTTGCCCCCAGCTTGCAACTTTTATTATGACTGCACAATCTCTTTTTATTTTTGAAGGATTGTTGCATCAAAATTTATAGATCCTCAGAATTTTATATCAAAATTAAAAACTATTAAATCAAAAAATTCCAAAATGTTTTTTTAACGCAAAAAAAATATATATTTTGCTTACGATTTTATTGGAATAAAGTAAAAACCATATCATTTTACTCGGTTACCATTGTAACTTCCGCAATTTATGCTTTTTGTAACTTTTAATTCAATTTTTAGTCATTAAAAAAACTCGCTAAAGGTTTTTACTCAAAGGCATTGTTTTGTAAGATTACGAAAAAATAATTTCGAATAGTGTCTTACAATTTCGTATTCATTATTTTAATTACATATGTTAACTGGATACAGTTTTACATAAAGCTCCTAATGAAAAAAACTAACTTTTCAACATTTAGCAATTTTAAAAAGGTTTTTAAGTTAAATACAGACTTAACTTTCTTTATAATAAGATTTTGAGTATTAAGTAAATACCAAAGAATTATTTTACAATAAAAGCAACTGATTTTAATTCTAAATATTTAATTTAGAATAATAATAAAAAATGAAATATTAATTAAAAACGAAATAGCAGAAACGCAAAGGCACTAACGACAAGAAAATAAACAAATAGGCGAATATCGTAAAACGTAAGACAAAAAATAATATTCAGGTAAAAAATAGCTTATAACTTTTTATTAATTCTTTTCTGATGACAAAAAAAATTTGATCTTTTTTATTTTACAAATTAACCATGCCATGTGATTTTCTGGTCAATAAATTCTTATTGACCAGAATTCTTATTTTTTTCTTACGCGACAACGATGAAAAACGGTATCAGAACAGAAAGCTTTCACGTTATATGGAGAAAAGCTTCAACTATTTTGAAGTAGATATTAAGAGGAAGCTATATCACGGGAGAAACGCTTCATGGCAAATTCTTCTTTTACCTACATAAGTAATTTGAAGCTTAGAAATAAGGGAGTTCAAGTAAACTTTGACTAAAAAATAAAGTATCAGTTACTAAACTTTTTTTTCTTCAAAATATCAAAATGCAAACAAATTATGACACGATTACTTAAGATTACGTTGTAAAGAAGTAATCTTGCCATAACTTGTTTGCATTGACTTTGAAAAAACGATTTCAGCATGCGAAACTTCCCGCAAATTTCTCGGTAAAAATAGTTAAATAACAATTTATTCTATTGTTATTTTGCCATATTCTGAAACAGTCACATAAGATGGTATTCAAACAGTTAATTGGGAGAAAAACCGCCTATTAACTGCTTTCAACTACTACGGTTAAACAAGCAGAATTTTATCTCACCAACTTGATCCATCTAATGAATCCACTTAGTTCTTTGCAGATGGGTGCATATTATAGCCACGAGGGCTAATCTGTCAATTTCATGACTTAAAGAACCGGGGTTTGAGTCTCAGCGTTGACATCACAATATTACCTCCATTCTCTTCTACTTATGAAGAGGTTTTAGTGCCCTGTACTCCCCAATTCGTGATCCTGAGCTGTTAGAATACGATACTGTCATTCACATATAGATGGCTGCACCATAAAGCTGCTAAACTATCTCCAATGTCCAATTAAATTAATTTTTTTACTGTTTTGAAACTATGCTAGTTGTAAATGGTTAAAATACCACATTTGATTTACATTCGTCATTTTTTAACCATACTAGTTGTAAGCGGTTTCTAAACCGTAAAGGTGAAAAATCGTCCTCACCGTAAACTTTATAGTTAAATGGATGGGCAAACTGAAAGTGTTGCTGGCTTTAAAAAATTTATTTTCATTCAGGTAGGTTTTTCATTTAGATGATTTCAATGGGATATACAAATATTTTCAAAGTAGTTTTATATCTTACACTTGGACACGTTTTTGGGGGTTATTTTGAACTAAGTGTGCACAGTAAAAAAAAGCTATTCACATTATCCATAACCTATGAATGAGCTATATTAAAAACAACTTTAATTGTTGAAGTAATTGTTATGACTGTATGGCAATATAATGGTATTTAAAATTTAGTTTTTAAACTAGTAAAATCTTCTATTCATGATATAAAAAAAATAGATTTCTTTTTATTTCTTTCGAAATAGCCAGATTATGAAAATTAATTGTTATACAAATAAATTAAGGGCATAAAATGAATGAATTCAAATTAGCCTCAGTTAAAAACCCACATTTGTGATTAATAGTTAGATGAAGAGACTGTCCCTAATATTTTGGATTTTATTATCCTACATTTCATTTAAAAAAATAGGTTTACGGTTAAGAAGTTTAACAATCAAAGAAAATTAAAATTAATAAAAAAAATCCTTTGCAATTCGTCCATTTTGTTTAAGTTCAAATCAAAATTGTGACTAAATCATCACGAGACATATAATTTTACATAGTTTATACATTTCCGTTACTTTTTACGCCTATAAATTGCATTCTTTAAATACTTAATTTAAATTTTTATCTTCCTTTCCGTTGTAAAGCTAGTGTATTTTCGTACACATACGTTGACACGATGATGTTGAGTTTTTCTTTCCAAAAATAAAACAAAGGAATTTTTACAAGTTTCGCAAAACGAGCAGATAATAGCCCTTCTGAAGTGGTTGGGTGTTAATAAATGAGTTTTTCAAGAACACGCCCCCCCCCTCCCTCCTTCCGACGGTGTAAAAATGCCGATAAAAAACAACAAAGAATAACTGTCATGTTCCTTCTATTAACAGTCTGTTATGAGATTATTAAAGATGGGTTGTTTTCATTCCATGTGTTTATTTTGATGGTATATTGATAATTAAAATGACATTTCTGCTGATGGCATACTTAGCCTGCCAACATCCCGAAGTTATTTCATTTTTATTTACCTTTAAGTACTCATTTTAACTGCAAGTATTCTACAAATCAACTGTTCGGTATATGGAAAATTCGCTAAGTAGAAACTCGCATTTTGAAATGCTTAAACAACATAAAACAGGTCTTAAATTCATGAACACTAGACATAATTAAAATAGTAATTGATACACCTTTATCTTGTGAAGTAGTATTTACTATTTATTTTATAAATCTTAACCGGAAAAGAAATCTGCATGAAAAGCAAGAATAGAACAAAACATTATCCAGTGTTATACCATCATGCTACATATATTTTCAACCAAAAAAAAAGCTAAATTTATGCATAAAATTATATCTGCATTTATTATAAAATTAATTTTGAGCATACATTATCACATGCGTTCTTAAGTTTAATTGCTACTGCTAAAATTTGTTAATTTTGTCTGAGTTTTTAGTTTAAAATGCAAACAAGAAGGGAAAGGGAAATTTACTTCGCTATTTGGAAGTTATTTTCTGTCCGCAATGCACTTCATCCACCTTTACTTCCCCGGTAAGATCAGATTCATCTGAGGCTGGTTAAGCTTGAAATAGTGTTTTTCCTCCGGGGATCGAACCCGCTAGCTTCTCAATGGCAGCCAGTGGCTTACGCAGAATTTTTTCAAGGGGGGTGTTCATAATTTTCTGAAACTACTAAAAGAAATTCGTTAAAAAGCACTATTATTTCCCTAATTTAGGCAGCTGGACAATTTTGACTTTTTATTTAGACAACATTGTTTAGTTAAATTTTGATTTGATTTTTTAAGTTTAAGAACATAATGTAATATTTTCTGAAAAAAGTTTAATGTCATATGGGTGGAAAGTAACACTTTGAGGGCCACTTTCACATTCATCAGATTTTGTTATGCTAGAAACGTTTTCTTCAAAGGAAGTATCACATTTCTGTACAACAGAAAAACTTACATTGGTACTAGATGCTGTCACCTCACTAATTTCAGATCGTGATTTTTTCTCAAAATAATTAAAAATTGCTAAATTCTGGTGTTAAAAATTGTTTATCCTAAAGATCCAAGAACAGCAAATATATGTATATATTGGCATAGAAATATCCGCTATGCTACGATCTCAAAGTTTCGAGCTGGAATGAATAACTTCAACGAGCACAGTATCTCTGGTATTGTTACTGATTTCTTCACTAGTCGAAATACTGGCGACGACGGGTTCGGCGATTGAATGAACTTTTTGTTAAGACAAAACAAAACAGATTTAGCGACAAGCTCCGAAAGACAAGCGGCAGAGATAACTCTTAGTCATAGTGGCATCTTTGCCTGTGCTTGATGAGGCACCTGGGTCAACCTGACCCTTAAAACTCTTAGTCTGACTAACTAACTCCTCTGTACTCCGTTCCCCCTTTTATATAATTTTTCATCGCGTCTCCAAAATTCTGGAATTGTCTCAAAGACGACAGAACGTCTAGGATTCCAGAATCATCGCGTAAAGACCTCGCGAATGACAGCCAGTCTCGAAAACTATACTGGCAGGACAGAAAGGAACCAGTCCATAACAGTATCACGTGAATTTGGTTTCAAAAGTACAACTCTATTATAGTAAATGTTTTTTCAGTATTCTGAGAAATACCGTGAGAAAAAAAATGTAGGCATAAGGTTAATAAAAATATAATAGTCTTAAAAAATAATAGCTCGCATAATTTCTACTAAAATTTTTGTTTTTGCCATTTTGTCTGAGCTCAAGGGGGTGTTTAAACCCCTAAACCCCTCCCTTGCGTACGCCACTGATGGCAGCTCAGTAGTTTATAGTTTATGTCATGGTGTCCATCTAGACTTAAATTGCAAATTACTTAAAATTTTAAAAACCATCAGTTATGAAGCATTTTCTTGCCCTTTTTACAATGCTCTGAAAAAAAAAAAAAAACGTTTTCCTCATCTATCACCAATACAGCCTTCATTCTATGTATTTCCAACCCTTTGATGTGCGTGCACTCTAGTGATTTATTTATATTGCGTTTTCATATAAACTACTATTTCCATTCCATTTCATAAAAACAGCATCGAAGCAAACCATTTTGTTACACAAACGAAAAAAAGCACATTAGACCATTACGTTACATGGAAGAAGCAGGATATAAGTAAACCACTACATTACACTAATAAAACAGATTATAAAATCATTTTACTGCATGGATGAAACAGAATATACTGTAAAAAATTCTGGATCAAATTACGATAAAAAAGAAGGGCCGGCACCTAAAAATCCATTTTTGACGAATCATGTTACGGAACAAAAAAAATCTAATATACAATAATTTTTACAGTAATAATTACCGTAAAATCAAGAATCACGCTCAAAAATAGATATTACTGTAAAAATTACGGTATATCGATTTTACGGTAAAAGTCGATTTTCCGGATAATGATCCTAATGTTCCGGTACTTTATACAGAAATTTTTTACAGTGTATCAGAGCAGAGATAGAAACGTCCAAACCAAATTTAATTTTTAGTATTCAAATAAAGTGTAAAAGCAACGCATTACGTCAACTTCAAAGTACTCAAAGATTCTGAAATATTTTTATTGAAATTCAATTCATTAAATATGATATATTTTTAAAATTAAATTTAAGGAAAGATATTACGAATTTCTTTGAGAAACTTCCTTCATGCTTACATAATTTTAAATTTGATTAACACATATAGCATTATTTTTTTCGGCTAAATAATAAGTTTTACGAATCCTATTTCAAGAAATAATATATTTCTCTTAGTTAGAGAAAGAAATGATCGAGAAAGAAATTAAAGAAGATTATTCATATGTCAAATAGAACAAAAAATATCATACTGTCGTCCAGTCTTTTCTCATAAGATAAATCTTTATGTTATGCCAGATAACCATGTCTTAACGAATAATTCTCTTTTTCAAAGAATTCTAAATCGTTTTCTCTTCATCATAATTAAGAGATATCTCTTTCTAAATCTAACTTCTAAAATAGACGAACTTAATAAGACATCCGGTGGCATCAATGAATGTCATTCAAAACTCAAACAACTGAAGAAACTCAAACCATTCCCTGTCTTTGGGATCATTTAACTCAGTCTTCGTTCGTGAAGTCATTGTATATGCGCGGAACTAAAATAGAAAAGCGGATTACGATTTTCCAGGAAAAATATCATCGCCATTGATATCATTCTTACGAGTATCGACTTGACCACCTGTTGAGTTGAACGTCAGAACCACCTACAGTTAATACTGATTTATGTTTTCTCCATATATAGCATAAGAGACAAGCAAATTCACATTGACGTACGCGAGTATAATTTGTTGCGCTGTAGATATTGATTCTTCTTTTGCGTGCTTGTTTTTAGATTTCATTCAAGCTTTACAAAGCTTGCGGTTGATTCTTTGAAATAAATATATTTAGCTGCTAACAAACATTGTTTGTTTAAAAAATATTGGGAAAATATGCGTTGTGTGATACTTCAGTGGGTTTGTAAGAAATAAGTCTTATGATTGCCAAAAATAAACATAAGCTTATTTTTCTCCGCTATGCTTTTTACGCCTTATCTCATTAATTCCTAGACTATTTTCAATAATATTTTGCATATGAATGATAGATATCTTCAAATCAGATTGAAAAATGAAAAAAAAGAAAATTTCTTTCTATTTTTTTAGTAAAAGAAACCCCTATCCAACCCATTTAAAGTCAAGACAATTTTTATTATTAATTTGCATATTAATAATCGATAGGAGAACATTAATTTGAAAAATTAAATAAATACTACTTGAAATCTTCTTCTTTAACGAAAAGCCTTATTAAACACTCTAATACACGAGACAATTTCTATTAATATTATACTAACACATAGTGAAGTTAAAAATTCCCGCAACAGCCCGTTGTGGGCCAGGGAGGTCATGGAGATTAAGCGGCAGCAATTTTGTGACTAATGGCTTGATTGTAGCAATGTGATCAGCAGTGCCCAAAAATCACCTTTACTTTCCAGACAGCTAATATCCATCGATTCGAAGCTGGGTGGGTTTCAAGCCACCACTAGGGATCGAACCCCAGTTCTTCACATTGGCAGTTCAATGCTTAACCACTCAACCATCACTGCCTACTTCTGTTGACAGATTATTTAAAAAACAATTGAAACAGATTTGTGAAGTCAATTTTAAAAATTAAATGACTCCTTCCTGAAGTTTTTCCTTATTAAAGCCCTTATCTAACCCATTCATGCCTATGGTAATTCTTAATCTAAATAATATTTTCAATACATTTATAATTAATAGTTATTATTAACTAATATTATTTAATATTATAATTATATAAATACTGTCGCTAATAGGTTAAAATAAATAATGCGGACGCCTTTTAAATAAAATCAATCAAATGAACTACAAGTTCCACAGATGAATGACAACAATTATAAAACTTTAATCTTTTAATAACTAATAATTTAGCATCAAAAACGAATTCTAAAAATTATAATTCTAAATTACAACAAAAAAGAACAACAACAAAAACTATCTCCGGTTGCCACGCAACCTAAAGTGAAATATTAAAACAAATAAATCTAAGGAAAATTAAAGGTGGCGCTTCGGTCAAATATACATACGCTAATGACTTAAAATCTTAAACATACTCCCACCTTGCAAAGTGATATTATAAATAGCACTTTGGAACAATCATTTAGCATTTCTTTAAAATACAAACTAACTCATGTATATTGGTCACCTTTATATGAAACTAATAAAAAATATTCAGTCATTATGTAAATAACAAAAAGTTCATAAATCTAAACGTTGTGGAATTTTTATGATTCTTCCCAATCTGCCTTTGATAGGAGAATTCACTTCCAAATTATCAGGCACATCAACGGACTTGGGAATATTATCAACTTCCAAGTTAAGTTTCTTTGAAGACTTTTCCAGAACATCCATATCGTTCTTTGCTGATAACTCTAAAGGATAAAGTCTTTGGAAAGGTCGGATCCTTTCTCCTTGAGAGGTTCTTAATCTGGCTACTCTAGGAATACTGTCCTTTCCAGGATAAAGCTCCAAGACAATTCCAAGAGGCCAATCTATGCGTCGAGCATTATCTTGTCCTATTAAAACAATATCACCGATGTTTATAACATCATTCCTTCTTATTCCCTTGTGCACTAGCTGAGCAAGATATTCATTTCTAAATCTTTGTTTGAGATCTTCACGTAATTTTTGCAAAAATTTCACACGTTTCAACATAGAGGTTCGATTCACAAGGTCTAGATCGGGAGTTTCGTTGCTGTTGCTACCTTCCCCGTATATAAATGTTGCCGGAGTTAAAGGTACTAATTCAGATGGATTATCGTGAATGTAGGTCAATGGTCTGCTATTTATAACCGATTCACAGTCACATAAAATTGTAGTTAGTTCTTCATAATCCACAACAGATTTACCTAACACACGACGCAGAAGAGTCTTAAGCATTCCAACTATCCGCTCCCACCATCCACCCCACCATGCTGCTGTGGGTGGAATAAATTTCCAAATTATTTTCTGAGCTGTTGAGTACACAGCAATCTTATCCCAATCTAAATTCTTTAAATAATTGTTTGCTCCTACAAAGTTCTTTCCATTATCCGAGTAAATGACCGATATTCTACCTCTTCTTGCGATAAATCGTCTGAATGCTTGAATGAAAGCATCTGTAGTGAGAGACCGTACTAATTCAAAGTGAACTGCTCGGTACACAGCACAGGTAAACAAAACGATCCAAGCTTTTTCATTCGATTTTAGATACAGAGGACCGGCATAGTCCACACCAGACACTTGGAAAACTTTTGTCTGAGTAACTCTTTCTCTTGGAAGGGGCGCAAACGGAACTTCTACTGGTTTAGCTTGATGACGCTTACAAATCACACACTTGGAAATAACTTTATTTACTAACTTTTTAGCTTTAAGAATCCAGTATCGCTCTCTGAGTCTTGAGAGTAAGATGGAACGACCTGCATGCATCGCTTTTATATGCTCTTCACGGATTAATTCTAACACAACACTGTTAGCAGGTAAAAGGATTGGACATCTGAAATTCTCATTCTCATCACTATGTACAAGTTTGGTCTTTACTCTCAGAATATCACTTTTATCTCGAAAAGCTTGTATTTTGGCGAGAAATTTATCATCTTGGAAATGCGTTGTTTGCATTGACTTAAAAATCACACTTTCTGCCTTTGTTAACTCCTCACAGATTAAATTTCCCTTCAACTTATCCTGATGTGAAACGTTGTGGACAAAACGTAGGATCCAAGCTACTACTCTTACATTTCTGCCATATGTTGAAAAGTAATTACCCCATATTTCCGTTACTTCAATATTTACCATGGAAATAACTACTTGTTTTCTTTTTTCCAAATTTATTTCCTCTTCATTAACGGAAATTTCGTCAGCTGCAGCAGGCCATTGCGTGTGGGAAAGATATAGCCAGCTGGGGCCCTCCCACCACTTCGAATTGCCAAGTTGTTGAGCAGAGCAACCTCTACTTGGTAAGTCTGCGGGATTCATAGATCCGGGCAAATGCCTCCATGCTTTTACTGGAGTCAATTTCCTGATTTCTTGAACTCGATTTTCCACAAATACACCCCATGTGTCTTCTCTTTTAAGCCAAGCTAATACAGTTGTTGAGTCTGTCCAGAAATGAACTTTGTCCGTCGGAAACTGTTTTACTATTTCAATAGACAGACGAGCTGCAATTGTGGCACCAAGAAGTTCAAGTCGAGCAATCGTTGTTTCCTTTTTCCCGCTAGGTGCAATTCTTGCTTTACTCTGTATCAGGTGAACTTGAACATTGCTTTCATCTTCTATTCTCAGGAAAACTACTGTGGAATACGCAAATTTACTGGCATCACAAAAGAAATGTAATGAAATGCTTTCGTAACCTTTGTCACAATGTAACCACCTTGGGATTTCTATGTGCTTCAGATATTCAAGCTGACTTAGCCACTTTGTAAAATCTTCTCGTGTTTTTGTGTCAACTTCATCGTCCCAACCAATTCTAGCTTTCCACAAATTTTGTAACCATAATTTTGGTCGTAGCGATACCGGGCTAGTTATCCCCATAGGATCGAAAACTCTGTGTGAGGCAGCTAAAATGCTTCTTTTGGTGATTTTTTCAAGTTTTGTGTCTTTCATATCAGGAATATTAATTAACAGACTATCACTTTGTCTATTCCACTTCATTCCCAGAATATTGGTCTCACTAGAATTAGGTTCTGATGGGTTAGTAGACTCCCACCCTCGTAAATCAAATTGTCTTTCAGCCATAATATCAGTAGCAACTTCTATAAATTGTTTCAGCTCTGATTCAGTTTTCACGCTTGTGAGGCAATTATCTACATAAAAACTGCATATTAGTTCCTGTATAATCTCCTTAGGATATTTTTCATTCCCTCCCATTGCTTCTTCTAGTTTATTATTCAAATGGTATTGAATAGTAGCTCCTAGCAAAAACGGACTACAAGAAACGCCAAACACAACTCTTCGATGACGAAAATGTTTTAGCTGTCCATCTTCTCCATACCATAAGAATCGCAAGAAATTTCTATCATTTTCATAAAGACTTATTTGCAAAAAAGCCTTACGTATATCAGCTGTTACGCCAAATTGATATCTCCGAAATTTATTTATCATTGAGGGAATTACTTCTATCAAATTTAACCCTTTTTCTACACAATCATTTAAACTAGGAACTCCTTTTCTCTTAGAAGAAGCATTGAACACGGGCCTGATTTTAGTTGTGCTGCTCTCCTTTATCACAGGTCGATGAGGTAAGTAATGACAAGGTATCTCCATGTCTTCTTTTGGAACCTCTTCAATTATTTCCTCTTTCTCCCAGTCCTTGAACACTTCTCCATAGGCATCATACAATTTGTCGGTTTTCAACTTGCGTGTTGTCATTTGCAATCTCTTTAACGCCAAATCATAATTATCTGGCAAAGGCAAATGCCCATCAAGCCATGGCAGACTAACTATAAAACGGCCATCTCCTTCAACTTTCCCTGTATTTAAGAAATGTTCCATTGAGGCTTCTTGCAGTTCCTCTCTAGATTTTTGTTCTGAAGGATCTTTTATTCCTAAAGAATCTAATCTCCACATCTCAGAAATATCCATTTCTTTTACTAAAAGTGAAGTAACCAACATTGCGTTGCTTGACGGTAAATCATTTTCAGGTGCTTTCCCTGTTAAAGTCCATCCCAATAGTGTCTCTATTGCTACTAATCCACTTGACAAAACTCTTCGTTTTCCTGTCATAAGTTTTCCTATTACGTCAGCTCCAAGCAGAATTTGAACTGGTTGTGACTCATTTCCGACGTCTGACAACTTTATATTCATTTCTTCAAGCTCTTTTAACCAGGGTCCAAAGCTAACAGGTGTTATAGTATCACAAATAGATGCTTGATCCAAGGCTTCCATGTTACAAGTCAAGTTATTCTCTGGATTCCTTAATCTAATTCTATAACACGTGTGTTCAAATTTATCTGATTTATGACCACCAAACAAAGAGTGTATGAGAGTTTCTTTTCTCAAGGGAACATATTTCATCGTTTCAGCCAAATTTTTTAAAATATATGTTCTTTGTGATCCAGAATCTAAAACTGCTCTCACCACAATTTCTTTTCTATCAGATATCAGCTTTAGTTTCATAGTTTGAAGGAACACTTTCGGACCGTACGTGATGTTGGACATGTTTATTTCAGAACTTTCACTTTTCTGCCCAGATTTATCGGGTTCACGATTTTTTGCAGCTAAAGATTCACACATTAGTACCACATGTCTTTTACCGCATATGACACATTTTATAAAAGCTTTGCACTTACGAACTGGATGTCCTTGCATTAAACAGGCAAAACAACATTGACTTTCTCTTACTATGTTCTCTCTTTCAGCTAAAGTCATATTTCGAGCGGAAAAGCAATCTGAACTTTTATGTTTCCCTGAACAAAACACACACCCTTTCTTCAAATCTTTTACATCTGTAGTCAATAGATTTGCCGCTGTTGGAATTCTTTTTGTTGGGAAATCTCTTGCTTTCTTTTTAAAGGGTTGGCGTTTTTCATCAGATCCCAAGCCAAAACCAGACATGGCCAAATTAATTCTTTCTTCACCTTCCGTTTCTGCCTTCAGAAAAGCCATGATGTTCGTTAATCGCTCTTTGGCGTCAACTGAAGCAACGCGGGAAGAACTTCGAATCCAGGCTTTTAGAAACTCTTCTTGGAAACAAGATTCTACCATAGGGAATAGTATTGAAGCGCATTTCTCGGTCGTAACACCTAACGTTTCTAAAGCTCTAAGATATGACTCTAGTTTGTCATAAAGGGACGTCATAGATATCTTTTCATGCTTTTGAACGGAAACTATGAGCTTCAACAATTCCCTAACATAAACTTCGACCAAAAGGTCATCCTTGCCAAATCGGGCTTTGAGGCTATCTACTGCTTTGGTATAATTTGCAGCTGTTGGAGGAAAGCTTTCTACAACTTCTCTAGCTCTAGATCCAACAGTTGTAGCCTGAATCAGGTATTGAAATTTGTTTTCAGGGGCAATATCTGTATCATTATTAATTTGTTCAAATTGTCCCCAAAATGGTAGCCAATCTTTTAAATCTCCACTAAATTGCCTAAGTTCTAATTTTGGCAAATTAAACTGCTTTCTGGCACTGGCACTAATAATATTTGGCGGAGACTCACCGGTTCTTTGCGACGTAGCTTGAATTCTCGCCAACTCCAGTTCATGTTTTCTTATACTTTCTCTCTCTTCATATTCTCTTTGTTTCTCTTCATATTCTCTTCGTTTCTCTTTTTCTTCATATTCTCTTTGTCTCTCTTTTTCTTCATATTCCTCCTTTTGTCGTCGATCATTGACAGTAGCTACCAATACACTTGTTACAAAATCTGGATCAGCTAAATATTCTTTACTTTTCAAAATGATCGTTTTCAGATCCGCTACAGTAGCTTTTTGAGGTAATACTTCGCCAATTTCTTGGGCAACAATAATAAGATCTTCCTTTTTAAATCCTTTTGATGCTAAAAACATTTTTCAAATCAGAAATAGCGTATCAACCGTCCTGTCGCGGACGCCACAAAATGTCGCTAATAAGTTAAAATAAATAATGCTGACGCCTTTTAAATAAAATCAATCAAATGAACTACAAGTTCCACAGATGAATGACAACAATTATAAAACTTTAATCTTTTAATAACTAGTAATTTAGCATCAAAAACGAATTCTAAAAATTATAATTCTAAATTACAACAAAAAAGAACAACAACAAAAACTATCTCCGGTTGCCACGCAACCTAAAGTGAAATATTAAAACAAATAAATCTAAGGAAAATTTAAGGTGGCGCTTCGGTCAAATATACATACGCTAATGACTTAAAATCTTAAACAAATACTATTAATATGGATAAATCAGTTTGAACATTATATAAATCCTATCAGAAACTTTTTCACCATTAAACGCCTTAACTGACCAATTAATCCCCAAGACTATTTTCAATAATATTTTGTAATTCAATATTAGATACCTTGAAATCATTTTGAAAATATAAATCCCACTAGAACGTTTCTCAATTTCATTTGAAAAATTCAAAAATTTGAAAAGCAATGCGAAACGTCAACAAAAATATCAAAATCAGAATTTATGTCAAATTGAAGGAAAGAAATTCTTGTTACCAAAATTTTTGTTACCAAACTATTTACTGAATATAACTTTATCTATACATAATAATAAAAGCGGCTGTGTGTGTGTGTGTGTGTGTGTCTGTAATCACAATATATCGCCCCAGAAGCCTCGCCCAGGCACGAAACTCGGCACATAATTGTGTTTTGACATAATGAAGAAGTATTTTTTTTCTTTTTTAAAAATTTGGATTAGTTATTTAGTTATCAGTCATTTTGTAAGTCTATGCTTTTCGTCTGCTTTTTCGTCTTCAAAGAGCCATATTCAAAAAACTATTAAAAAATGCATATACTTTTCCCCACTCTTATAAATGTATGCTAATGCGAACCTTACAATTGAAATATTAATTTTCGACAACTTAAACCAATGATATACGAAGGAATTAATAATTTAATTGTAAAGTTCGCATTAGTTTACATTTATTAAAGTGGAGAAAAGTTTAACTTTTGTATTAAAAATGTGGCAACATATTCGATACGTAAATAGAACGCTTCGCTTTGATATATTTGTCGCTGTTCATAATTGTTATAATAAGTTTTTCTTCTTCTTTCCACGCTCTATTTTTTTTTCTTAAGCGAAGACGATAATTTTTATAGCGATATTGTAGTACTTTGCACAACTAAAAATTCTTTTCACAACACTTTAAAAATATTTGCTTTATTTTCTTTATATATACAGAGAACAGTCGGCAAAGAATTCGATTAGGTTGAAAAACATTTCGCTAAAAAGGAACGAATTCCAAAAGAAAAAATAAACAACTTAAGGAATAAAAATGTTGATGCCAGCCAATTTTTTGAAAGTTAACTTAGAAATAACAAACCAAACGATGTTAAATAACAAACCAAACGATGTTAACAAAATGACGTAGAAAGCGCAACTAGATCAAAATTATACAAGCACAACTAGATCAAATTATAATACCTGAGTGCTTGACGTAACAGATATAGAAATAGAATTTGATACCATAAAAAATTATATAGAAATAGAAATTGATACCATAAAAAATTTATTCGTTTTCGTGTTCTTTTCATGTATTTAGCATTTTAGTTTTTTATTTCTTAAGCGTTGTAGCTATATAATTTCAAACATCCTCAAGAGCTATAACATATCTGCAGCAGAACTGGATATGAAGACAAAATTGCAGGACAGGAACACTTTATCTATATACATAATAATAAAAGCGGCTGTGTGTGTGTGTGTCTGTAATCACAATATATCGCCCCAGAAGCCTCACCCAGGCACGAAACTCGGCACATAATTGTGTTTTGACATAATGAAGAAGTATTTTTTTTCTTTTTCAAAAATTTGGATTAGTTTCTTAGTTATCAGTCATTTTGTAAGAAAATCTATGCTTTTTCGTCTTCAAAGAGCCATATTCAAGAAACTATTAAAAAATGCATATACTTTTCTCCACTCTTATAAATGTATGCTAATGCGAACCTTACAATTGAAATATTAATTTTCGACAACTTAAACCAATAATATACGAAGGAATTAATAATTTAATTGTAAGGTTCGCATTAGTTTACATTTATCAAAGTGGATAAAACTTTAACTTTTGTACTAAAAATGTGGCAACATATTAGATACGTAAATAGAACGCTACGCTTTGATATATTTATCGCTGTTCATAATTGTTATAATAAGTTTTTCTTCTTCTTTCCACGCTCTTTTTTTTTTCTTAAGCGAAGACGATAAGGTAAAATTATACTTGAGGATGCCCCTTGGCGAGATTGGTGACTTATGTTTGGCGCTATTCCTGCTTGCGCGGAACACCGTGGTAACAGAAATAACGGCCGAAACATAATGATATTTCAAAAAACATTGGAAATTTCAACAAAACATCGGATAAAGCTTGCAATGAACCCAATATAAGCAAAATTAATAAATCCAATAAAAAGGATTTTGAATCGAAGCAAAGATTAATGGAGTAGGTGCAGAAAGAAAAGGAAAAAAACAACGACTCACTTCTTCATTAAGCTTGAATATACTCAGATTTAGGTGCACAGAATTATCTAATAACAGTTAGATACTGTCTAAATTTATCGTGAATAGAATCTGTGTACCTCCATCGTCACATAAATTCGGCGAAATATGAATCGAAAATGGCGTTTGTGGTACCAATCTGGTGATGACATTTTTTTATAAAGTCCCTTTTTATGACTGCCCACATACCTTCGATCTTATTGACCAGAAGTAAAAGTAACCTTACCAGCCGGTATCTAACGAAGAACTAATGGACCTCTGAAATTACGCATACCGTTGAACATTAATAACGCTAAAATCTAAACCGTTGAGAATCACGATTGGGTTTCAACATCGCCCAGCTTGGCGATCAACCGCGATCACAACTTGGCGAGAATCAAGGGGCACCCTCAAATATAGTCTACCCGACGTTAATTTTTGTAGCGATATAGAAATAGAAATTGATACCATAAAAAAATTATAGAGAAATAGATACCATAAAAAATTATTTCGTTTTCGTGTTCTTTTCATGTATTTAAAGCAACTTTTGTATGCTTTTACAATTTCTGAGGCCTTTTTTTAAGAAAAAAAAACAAGTCTCCACCTGATAGTTATATTATAGGTTAGGTTACCATAGCAAAGTTACATCTTCAAACATCCTCAAGAGCTATAACACATCTGCAGCAGAACTGGATATGAAGACAAAATTGCAGGACAGAAACACTTTAATTGTCCACTAATCTTCAGATTTCCTGCTATGTTTTAAAAAACTTTATTTGTGGAAACCTTTAGCTTGGCGGACAGATGGCCGCCTTAGGCGGCTAGTTAATTAATAAAAATTAAGTAAACAGCACTTACCTTCTGAATATTTTCTAAAAATTACTTCCTTTATGTTTACTTCTTTCATGTATGTGTACTATCACTTATAAAATTTAATAGAAAAGAGTTCTTAGAAGTAATTTATGTAAAATTTATGCCAAAAAAATATATCATTGAATCTTTAATAATGAAACAATTTCAATTTTCTTCTTTAAAATAAGATGATTAAAAAAAAAGTTTTTAAAATTATTGTTGCATAGTAGCTATTAAACCGTATATTAGCCTACAACTTATAGTTATCCTATAGTACTCATTAAATCGAAATCTTGAGTGAAGGACATAGAATTTCAGAGAGAGTCATATACTATACTATACTATACTATACTATACTATATTTTATACTATACTATACTGAGTGAATAAATGGATGAAAAAGTAAATGAAGCAATGAGAGAGTGACTTTTGAATGAATGAATAAATCGAGCATTAGGATAGAGAGAGCGGATTAATAAAGCTATGAGTAATAAATTTGGTATTTCCTAAATAAACAAATCAGGGAATCAGCTTAATCAGGAAATTAGGCAATCAGTTTGTAAGTAAATAAAATTAAGTTTAAAACACGGAACTTGTGGTAATGTGTTGTCGATATTCATAATTTTATTTCAATTACCATTATTATTAACCATCGTTAATTTATTATCCTCATTATGAAAAGCCATTTTCGATCACTATAAATCTGTTAAGTACGATTTATTTTCACGCTTTACTCTAGACTAGACCCATAATTAAACAGCTTGAAACACATTATATATCCTATCGAATTTAAATGTTCGAAATTACATCATTACGTTCATAGTGTGATTTTGATACTAAGTGTTACGCGTGGGAGGTAAAATTGTATCGAATCCGAACGCTGGCATTCATAATTAGGCAAACGATAGTCTCCGAATATTAGAGGAATTTAAGTGGTGCAAATAAAACTCCACGCAGATAATTCAAACTGTCGCTATAAATTACAATACAATGATAAACGCAAGCATATGGGGCAATTATATTCAAGATAGGATGAGCATGCAAAATTCCAGTATAATCACTAATTATTAAAAAAATTAGAGACTCTCAAGTCAGATATCAACTTTAATATAACTTTGATGGGCATTGAAAAAAGGGAAAAAATCGCCATAAATAACTCTTGCTTTAATAACTGGATTCTTACGTTTTTAGTTGCAAACAAAACACAGTCCACACTGTAAAAAATTCAGGATCAAATTAGGATAAGAAACCCGGCATTCAGAGTGCCGGTACTTCCTACCATAAAATCCTTTTTTACCGAAACATGATACGGAACAAAAAAAAAATCTGATAAACTGTAATTTTTGCAGAAATAATTACAGTAAAATCACCAAATCACTCCAAATGAGTATTACTGTAAGAATTATGGTATAATAGTTTACGTTAAAAAGGGTTTTATGGTAAAAGTGTCGGTACTTTTACCGTCACTTTGACTGGAATTTTTTTCAGTGCAGAGTGGCTGAAGAAAAACCACTTTAAATTCTTATAAATTAACGCTGAGTATGAGCTACGCTATCAAACCCAATTTTTCAATAAACATTCTTGACAGATTCAAATACTTTTTACCCTCAAAATATAGATTGCAGCTATAATCAGAAAAATTATGCCAAATGTATTGAAAAAAAAATTCAGATATATGTTTCGACCCCTTAATGATAGTTTTGTCTTTCACGATTTTCATTATAATTCCAGAACTAATCTCTGCGGTGTGAAAATTTTTAAAAACTTTTTTAATATGTTGAATAAAATATTGCTATTTTAAACTATTTTTATAATTAATTCCTCTGTGTAGTTTACAGTTATAGTTATTCGAGAAAAAGTTTAATTATCGGGTTGTTCGGAAAGTAATTTCGTTTTTCCGACAGAGGAAATAATTGTATTTTTTCACACCCAATTTTATACTTAAGCCGCATTATCATTATATGTTTTGAGTATGATATAGCAAGGCTTGTGTGTGAAAAAGTTCAATTAATTCTACGCAGTATTTTTTGGTTGGTGCCCCTTTAAATATGGAGAGCAATAAACAGCATTTTCATCTTATTTTACTTTTTTAATATAGAAAAGGTAAAAATGCTGTTCATGCCAGAAAGAAATTTACCGATATGTATGAATAAGATATGTTGACTGTACGCCAGTGCCAGAATTAGTTTGAAAAATTTCGATCCGGCAATTTTGATGTCGTAGATGCACCACGTTCTGGAAGGCCCGCTGAAGCTGATAAAGACACGATAAAGGCGTTAGTTGATGCAAATCGGCATATCGGCGAGAGTTAAATTTATCGAATTCAACTGTTTATGACCACTTGAAGGGCCTAGGTTTAACCTCGATCTATGGGTTCCCCATGTTATCACGGAGAGAAATTTGTGTCGTCACGTTGACGTCTGTGATTCGCTTCTCAAACGCCAAGAAAATGATCCATTTTTGAAGCGCATCGTTACTGGGGACGAAAAATGTGTTGTCTATAACAATGTCAAACGCAAGTAATCATGGAGCAAAGAAGATGAACCGGCTCAAAGCATTTCGAAAGCCAATGTCCATCAAAAAAAGGTGATACTGTCTGTTTGGTGGGATTTCAAAGGAATAGTTTTTTTGAGCTTTTACCGGATAACACAACACTTAATTCGAAAGTCTACTGTTGTCAGCTGGACAAACTGAATGATGCTCTTCAACAGAAAAGGCCAGAATTAATCAACAGAAAAGGTATAGTGTTCCACCAAGATGATGTGAGATCTCATACAAGTTTGGTCAGTCACCAAAATCTTTTACAGCTTGAATGGGATGCACTGCCACACCCACCATATTCTCCAGATCTGGCACCTTCGGATTATTATTTGTTCCGGTCACTACAAATTTTTTCGGACAGTAAAACCTTTACTTTAAATAAAGAGGTCAAAAATCACCTGGATCAGTTTTTTGCCAGAAAAGACCAAAAAATTTATGAGCGTGAAATCATGCTACTACCAGAAAGATAGCAAAAAGTGTTGGACCAGAATGGCCAATAAATAATTTAATAAAATATTCATTCATTATACGAAAACTGTCTTTCATTTCCCTCCAAAAAAACGAAATTACTTTCCAAACAACCCAATATAATATTTTTTTTAAAAAAATTGATGCGTAAAATAAAATACTTATTATTTTATCAAGTAATTTGAAATATTTTTAACTATTAACTGAAACAACGACAGAAATCTAAAATCATAATAAATTCATTCTTTTAATAATTTAGTCATAGTAGTTTTCGAATCATTTAATTGATAACTGTTAATATTTATAAAAAAAAAGGCTTAGCTCCCCTGCTGACCTCGCTTGCTAACCCCCATGATTGTTTGTCATGTATCATTGTTTTTTTAATCTCTCTCTATATATTTTCGTAAAAAGAGCAAAATTGTTTTGTTAATGAAATACATACTTAAATATAACTTAGGTCTCGCATAGTTTATTAATAGGTTCATATTAACGAAAAGGAATTACCTGTGGATTTGAAAAATAATCAACTGTGCTTGAAGAAAAAAAAAACTTAGTAATACAGAATATGTTATACTATAAGAAGAAATAAAACAATTTTTACTCATAAACGATACATAACGATAACTTTATAGTGTTATAACAATTCAAATAGGAAATGGAATTTTATCTCTCTTAATTCCTTACATTAATTTTTTACTTTAATGAAAATTTGAGCAAATAATTATTTAGAAAAAATTAGAGAAAAAGCACTTAAAACTACAATAACTTTCGAACGAATCGGTATTTCGAAGAAAAACTCGTTTTAAGTTTATAAAAAAATAACCTTTTCAGTTATCATATACCGAGTTTCTAAATCTATGGGGACATAAAAATTCGATAATTTTTACCGAATCACTTTGGTTATGGTTTTGGCAAAATTAATAGTAAAATAACATTTTATAATATGTGTTAAAATTTGATAAATGTGGTAAAATTTGGTAATTTTATCATGATACTACAGAGCATAGCATAAGAACCATTTATTCGATAAAATTTATTTTTTATGTATTTTTTAACTATGTGTGTGGCAATAAGAACTATAATTTTGAAAGGGGGAATTTCTGTTTAACCATAACCATATGAACTGAAAACTCACTAAATGAATGGTTTAAATACCGTATATTTTTGATTTATTAACCAGAATGCCATTTTTTGTTTTCGTCATTTGTTTTATTATCAGAAAAGCCATTACTATTCAGTACAGTAGTTTTATAAGAATTTTTTTTCATGTATTTATTAAAATACTTTTTAACATTTTAAAAAGAAATAATATATATTAAATTTTTTTTTCACATATTGGAAAGAAATAATATTGTAAAGTTATTTCAACTTTATGATATTTTAGAATAAAATAATTCTTTATTAGCTACTTTAACTTTTTAGCATTATGTACAAAAGTTTTAATTAGCTAAGCCAAGTTAACTTTATTCTACAAAGCTCAATGAACCTTGTTGTGATGATTGAAACAAATAACGCTTCCTCGCATTTACTTAAAAATATTTCAACGCACCACTTTATCTTGATGATCCTAAGGATGAAAAATTAGGAAAATGATCAACATTTCGGATAATTTTTCTTAAGATAATATCTTTGTTTACTTATGTCACGATCTCGGTTGCTAATTTTATGCAAAGCGCACATGAATATTTATAGACAAATTGCAACTTAAAACACGTGATATATCGTTATGTTGACAAGCAGAGACTAATTATAATTTAGAAACTCTAAATTTAACTACTAGGAATCATTGTTAACTTAAAATTTTAAAATGTAAATACAGTTTTATTGATGTATTTTAAAGCGATACGGGAATTAAAAATAGTAAAAGACTAACTTTTAAAATGATTTTTTGAAGTATTTTTAAGAATGCAAGCATTAATTCAAATTACGTGCTTGATTAAATAAACGTTTGCAATTTTATTATTAGACAATTTTTTAAATAGTTATAAAAAACTTTTAAAAAATATGTTTTTAGTTTTTGACAAAGATTTAAATTTTATACTTTAAAATAAATAGGTTTTACTTTAATTTTCTTTAACACTTTTTTTTTTGCAAAAAAAATTAAAAACTCTATAAATAAAGTAACAAATTTTTCATGCTTAGTACTTTAAAAAGCATAAAGCCCAGAAATATACTTTTCAAGTCTCTGAATACAAGTCTAGGATATATTTTAAAAATATAAATATTTAAAATATACATCTAACTTTTGAATTACTGTTTTTAAGTTGAAAAAAAATTAAATGTATCAAAATAATCATTGTGAAAACAAGTTCTCAAAGTTCACTTAACACTTTAGGCAAGAAACTAATGACTCTAAAAAACGAAACCAAGTTTTTACCTTAAGCTATAATTTAAGTATAAATATAATATTTTTTCTTTATTTGAAGGAAAATTAATGGCATCAGTTATTTAAATGATATAAAAATTTCAAAATTTTTAAAAGTTTTTTCCGGATTAAGTGATAATATGATCTTGTTGGGTATCAAAAAATAATTATAATAAATAATAATTTCCGAATTTTGAGAAATAATTTCAAAAACTTGTTAAAAAGAAAACAAAACAGAACAGACACTCATATTAAGATCCTCAATAGCCATATATAATATGATATCAGTAGTAAAAGAAGACTTAAAATTTTCGAATGAATATATATCATTTCTCGAATTTAACATCACAAAAATGTTTTCAAAATACCAGATGAAAGACAGCGAGATAGCGTTGTGGTTTAATTTCATAGATGTAAAAAGATAAAAGTTTAGTAATAAAAACTATTTCTAGCCCGAAAGGCCTCTTATCGTACGAAGAAACAAATTTTGGTAAAATTACCGTACTGGGCAGAAGTAACATTTCTGGCAACAAAAAAAAAAAAAACATCTGGTTAGTAAACTAAAATATATGGTATTATTTCGGTGATTTTTCTATTCATATAGTAACGGTTTACCAGATATTCTGGTTTTCAAAATTATAGCTCTTATTACCCCACAATTTAGTAAAAAAAATGCATAAATGAGAAGTAAATTTAACCGAATAAATGGTTTTTATGTCATGCTTTAAGCTATCATGATAAAATTAGCAAAGTTTACTACATTTACCAAATTTTAACGCATGTTACCAAACGTTATTTTACTATTAACTATATCAAGATCATTATCAAAGTGCTTTGGTAAAATGTACCAGGGTTTTCAGTGTTCCCATAGAGCCAAAAACACCATAAATTTTACCATATTCTGGTAGTTCTGGCCATACTTTTTTTCTCAATTTAGCAGTGACATGAAAAAGTCAGTGATATTAATATTTTTTATTCATCTAGGCTAAAAATAGAATTATCGCTGTTCGATATCAATCTTTTTTTATAAGTTGCATGAAAAATAATGAAATTTAATTCATAAGAAAAAACTGATCTATCGTCCCGCCGAAAAGAATTCTAAATTCTTCTTTAAAAAAGTCGATAAAAATTAAAAGAATTAAAAGAAAGAGTTTTATAATATAGAGGAACTAAAATGCACTGATGAAAGGGTAGAAAACTAAATTTTTATTAATTATAATTAATTATTTTGCACTTGTGCTAGGTAAGCTACTCTGTAATGAAAAAAAAAAGGAAAAAAAAAAACAGGCGTTTTATAATACAGAAGAACTAAAATGCACTGATGAAAACTAAAGGTAAAAGATAAACTAAAAGAGTAGGAAACTAAATTTTTATTAATTATAATTAATTATTTCGCATTTGTGCTAGGTCAGATACTTATCAAATTGATTATAAATCTTTTTTATTTCAATCTTCAACCAGTTGCTGTGAAATGAGGAAGCTAATGATAGTTGTATACAAAATGAAAAAGAAGGAACATGAAAACGACTAAATTTGCTCTTGGGATATTAATCCATCGTTTCTATATTTTCGGGATACTAGTCCAAATTTAGATTGTCGGTTACTTTGTTTTAATCAATGTGTTATAAATGCAAAATATTAAAACTACCAGCTATATATGATGCTCTCAGGATATTAGCTGTTTATTACATTATAGATTTTTCACCCGATGATTATCTCTAATATTTCATTAATTCTAAATAACTAAACTTTCATTTAAATAAACTACAGGGCTTTTGCTAGTTTTGGAAATTCGAAGTATTACCGTTGCGTTTGAACAACTTCAAATCTCGAGTTTTATCTCTTCTATATATTTTGATAAGGAATAAATAGCATTTTCCATAAACCACGTCACTTTTATTTAAATAAAGGAAATATGAAAATAATTTTTATTCATAGTGTATAACTCGAATGATTAATTACAATATAGCACTGACATAAGTTTGGCTATGTAAGGTAAATAGGTTATTTTGTTTTAGTCTTGAGGTTGTTTAGTTACTTATTATGTCTCCTTAGCCGATATATAACATGTATAAAATATTAAAGAAATAATAATAATAAGATAATCACCATATTGCTACACTATCGGCACATTAATCCCCAATCTATAGCCTTATAGCCGGGTCATTATTTATTATATACTGAAATGACCAACACCTTGTGGCACTCTTGGAATGTTTAGATGTCTCTGTAGAACTCTATAGATTGCGCTACATTTATAAGACTTAGTAATATTCAGTTTGTAGGCTGTTTTTTTTTTCAGTTTTGCAGCTGTTTTAACCGTTTTTTTTAGTCTAAATAGTAAGCATGCAAAATCTATATATGTATTGAAATAAGCAATATTTTGTGACGCTCTTGAAAAATTAGTCATCTTTTCATAGATATGTTTAACTTATAGAATAATATTCAGTTTGTAAGCTGTTTTATTTCAGACTTGCAGCTGTTTTCCCTGCTTTTTTAGTCTAACGAGCATGCATACAAAATTTAAAAATATATGTGTATTCAAATAACCACATTTTGTGATGCTCTAGGAATATAATTCGTCTCTCTATAGAACTCTATAGATTGCGCAATAGATAGATGACTTATAGAGTAATATTCAGTTTGTAAGCTGTTTTGTTTCAGCCTTATAGCTGTCTTAACTGTTTTCTTAATCTAAAGAGAACGCATACAAAATTTTAAAATGCACGTTCATTCAAATGACCAATATTTTGGGAGGCTAACGGAATGTTAGTAATATTTAGTTTGTCAGCTGTTTTATTTTAGTTTACAGATTTATCAGAATAATTAAAAAAATTAAGCTTATTGACACTATGCGACTCTCTGGGGATATAATTCGTCTCTCTATAGAACTCTATAGATTGTACTATATTAATACGACTAAGAGAGATTCAGTTTGTATTAAGCTGCATTGTTTCAGTCTTGCAAAGGTTTTAACTGTTTTTTTAATCAAAAAAGTACGTATGCAAAATTTATAAATATATGTGTATACAAATAAACAATATTTTGCGCGTTCTCAGAAAGTTAGTAACATCTGGTTTGTATTTTATTTTGTTTTGCAAATTATAATAAAATATTAAAAATATATTAATCTCGCTAACATTTTGTGACTCTCTAAGGATATTAGTCGTCTCACTAGATATAACACTAGATCACTTATAGGGTAATATTTAGTTCGCGAACTGTTTTGTTTCAGTCTTGCAGCAGTTTCAACTATTTTCTTTTAGACAGAAGATTATGGACATAATATAAATTAGTATATACATAATATAAAAATCTATGCTTATTTAACTAACCAAAATTTTGAGATGCACTCACAATATTAGTGACATTTAATTTGCAAGCAGCTTTGTTTCAGTTTACACACTATACGCACAAAGTTTTAAAAAAAATATTTAGCTCTTCGTGACACTCTTATAATTTAATTATCATAGTCGTGTCCAGTCTCCGGACTGTTAGTAACTATTAATTCATAATTAAATAAATGCTTACCTTTTGATAAAGGAATGGTCTTGTAAGTGCCATCCATCGCTCTGCTGCCATAACTATGGCAACGCATCCAGAAGAAAGTCCAAAAGTCCTTAACACTACCCTTAGAGCACAAAACCAACGACTGTCCACCAGCGGTTTACTCATATACAGTTGCATATACATCAACATAAACGAACCCAGCAATGCCACCAAATCATTGCAAGCCAGGCATCGAACCATGAGCGTCTGTTTTCGATTTCGTGCCGTTTCGCCTTTATATAAAAGTACTAGAGCACAGACATTAGCACTGATTCCAAAACCATAAAAGAAAGTTATGAGCACTTGTCCAAGAATCGACACATGACGTGTTGACATGGATGTCACATTGCCAACAGTCACATTGACTAGAGTGTCGTTGAGTCCTAGTGAATCTATACTAAACTCAACCAGTTCTTCAGCGTCCATGATGTTCAAGGTTTCCGCAACGTCGGAAAAAGCTTGCGAGTTAAACATGTCTCAATCTCAATATGTTCTTTTAGAATAAAACATGACTAATTTATTCTCATATTTTCAGGGAAAGTTTAATCAAAAACACTGTGCATTGTTTAAACAAATAATTACCCTTACTTCTATACCTCGATTAAAAAAATTTAAAATAATTACTTCAATGCGAATAATTTTTAATATCTATTTTGATAAGAAACATTTTTAACTTTTTCTGTTATATAATTAATATTTACCTTAGTTTAAAATCCTCTTCTATAAAAAGAACTTTTACTTTATAAAGCTAACTTTCCATTCATGTTTTAGAATTATGATAAAAATGCATAAAAATTTTTAGCATGCATATAATACGGAATATCTTTTAATTAATTACCACCCTAAAATTTAATCATTTACAATCAAATTATCAATCACTATTCTTGCAAAAATAAAATCTGTTGGGATATTCTTCTACCCGATCGCTTATATCTATAAAATCATCAGGTGACGATAATTAATCTGACAGATCAAACTGTTCCAAGAAAGTTTAATTGACCTTTTAAAACGACGAATAATATCCTGCATTTAGTCGGGTCACCGCATAATTTTTTTCTAATTACATGAACAGGTTTTAGTCCAATTAAATGAAGAAAATGCTAGAGTAAAAAGTGCGAACATTCTTAATTCGAATACAAACTTCCCTCCAGATAGAAAACGATTTGTGTCACATCTTGAACGACCAGCGAGCAACAAGTGAAGCATCTCAAAGGGGGCGCTGTTGTTCCCGGATTGAAGAAGATATCTATTGGAAGCTCAGGCTCAATCTCTCATTTTGTTTTTTTTTTATTCTTCATTTTCATCTTAGTGTTCCTCGGCGGTGATTGGTGAACGTAGAGTTAATAAATAGTTTGGGACTTACTTCATTCATGTTCTCGTGCGTTTTGTTATCTTTTTTACGCGCTGCGTGGCTTTCGGGGAAGGAAGCATTTATGTTTCCTTTTAGAATTTCTGGCATGTAGTCTGTGTCTTTTGCTTTAGAAAATGCAATTTGTTACGCCCCTTATCATCGGGAAGATGGGGGTGAATCACGGGAGGTTGCAGTGACAATCAATTTTAGAGTATGGAACGTTTGACGAGGAAGAACATATAAGTGTGTTTGACTTGTTTACTGAAATGTAGGATGATCTTAAAGATTATATCTAAGGACAAATTTAACCAGCAAAAAAAATTTTAAGAGTGTGCAAGTTTACTATTTTGTTTTCGATGGAATTCCATAAAATGAAAATAATCTGTTTCAAACATGAAAAATAACCAATGTTTTTATTTTTATTTTTATGGGTTGACCTAAATTAAAGTTTTAAACTCAAAATAACAACTTTAATAGGTAGCCTATTTTGCAAATTTTCAAAACACATTTATTTATTTTTATTTATTTAAAAAAAGACATTTTAAAATGTTTTTTTTCTAAAAAAAGCTTGAACTTCATTTGATTATTAGAAATGAAACTAATCAAGGTTTTAAATCTGCGATTATTTACTTATTTTTAAATTTATTAATAATTATGATTGCTTATATCAGAGCTGTGGAGTCGATCATTAAAATGCTCGACTCCAAGCTATTCTGAGAGTTCGACTCCAACTTGACTTCAACTTTCGACTTCACTTCAAGTCAGATTTCACAACTCTAATTAATATTGATCAAAATATATTCATACTTTTTTTCTTAATTTAAAATTCTACACTCAAGAATATTGAATCCATTCTTCCTCAATCTAGAAATTTTCAATTCAAAACTATTTGGATAATTCAATCTGTTCAAAACATTTAAAAACCTGTTCTTAGCTTTGTTTCGGACTCAACTGTAGTTTCATTTTTTGAAAGAATTTTTTGATTGTTTATATCAGAGCTAGGAAGTCGATCATTGAAATGTTCGACTCTGAACTATTCTAAGAGCTCGACTCCAACTTGACTTCAACTTTCGATTTCACTTCAAGTCAGACTCCACAACTCTAGTTAATATTGATCAAAATATATTCATACTTTTTTTCTTAATTTAAAATTCTGCACTCAAGAATATTTAATCCATTTTTCCCCAATCTAGAAATTTTCAATTCAAAACTATTTGGATAATTCAATCAATTCAAAACATTTAAAAACCTGTTCTTAGCTTTGTTTTGGACTCAACTACAATTTCATTTTTTGAAAGAATTATTAAAACATTTAACAAGCATAAATACTAATTTTAAAGAAAATTCGGTTGATGAAGAGGAGTGTTTAACAGAAGAAAACTATCAAACCTATGATTAAAATTGCAACTATGTAGGGGGATGGAAGATCATTGAATATCCACATTTTAGACATACTTTCATGTCCTTTAAGACGCAGTTAAAGAGTACGTATATGTACGTTTTATCGTATTTACCCAACATACAATAAACCCTCACCCTCTGACAAGAAATTTGATAAATGTTTCAAATATTAAATTTCCGAAATTTAACCTGAATTTATTCAAACTTTCAGCAATTTGGAAAACAATTTTCGGATAATAAGATGAAGACAAATTGTTAAAGTTCGAATAAGAGAGTTTGGTGGATCTACTGATTTTGCAATCAACAATATTAGTGGTCTATTTCCTCAATGAAGAACCTCCTTATCTTTCAGAGCTATAGCTAAGAACCGCGGTTTAACTTCTCAATAAAGAGCCATTATCTGAAAATCAATCCTCAAATTGCTAAGACTTTGAATAAAAGTGAGTTTAAGGACATTTTCTCCACTGTAAATGAACTAAATTTCTCCAATCTGAATGAATCTATTGCTGACATTAATAGCCTCGGTATTTATCAAATTTCCTGCCATTGCTTTAGTCTACATAGCACAAGTTACACACTATATTTTTTGGATTTATTTACTTTTTAAAAATAAGTAAATGCCTTATAAACACAAAAATATTCCATATTGCCGCTATCCTGACCATTATCATTCTTCTTTATGAGATCTTACGTATTGAATAATAAACACAACTTTTAAAATACACTTTAAAAAATAAAAATAAAAAATCATTTCAAGACATATTCAAAATCTATTTTCAAAGCGTAGAATAAAAATGCAGGTCCCATTCATTTTGAAAATGGTCAAATTCATTTCTTTAAATGAATTTACAGATTATATTATAAATTTTAAAGTAAAACACATATTTATAATTCTTATTATAATTATCGTAATTATTATTTTGTAAATACGTAGAAATATGTTAAAAAGAATTTATCACAAAATTTATACATAATTGTACATACTCGTATATTTCGATTTTCACATATAGATATTTATATTTAAAACAAACTTTCTTATTTGATAATAAAAAATCAAATAAAACTATTTATTTGTATTTGATTTTATTTATTTGATTATTTATATTTGATTATTTATACTTGATCATTGTTAATTACATAAATTTCTTCATTTCTATTTTCAATATCACTGCATAAACATCAATAGTCTTTTGACTTTTAAAACACTTTTTATAAAAGATTTCTTGTTACCATTTTCAAGACATATCACATGTGTTCATATTTTATTAGTTTTAAAAATGTCTATTCTTAAGCGAATTTATGGCTCATTAAAAACAAATGTGCACAGTTATTTTTGTATAATTAATTTGTTTTACTTAAAAATATTCACAAAATCATTCATTTTACTGAATTAAATTTACTTTATTTCATTTTATCACATATTATTTTAAGAATTAATAGTTTGGAAATCATTGATGCAATTTTTGTTGCACGTAGAATTTTTTAAACATATTTAAAAGGAAAAAAAAGTGCGAGACATTAAGAAATAATCAGCTCAAAAACCTAATTTAAACATTTAACTAATTAAAATCTATAAACAAAACAAAGGAAATAATACTTACAATGAAAACTACATCTCTACTGTGAAATTTTTTATGTAAGTCGGATTAAAATTGTAAGAGTTATCGGTCTATAATAATGGTATGAAAAATTCTGTTTCAAGAAAAGATGATTTCAAATTTATTTAAGCTTATATATTCTATGTAAGAGCCAATACAAAAAAGCGGGCTTATACTATACGCTATGAAGTTTTGCCATACTTTATCATAAAAATTATTTTATTATAGTTGTAGTCATTTTTAAATAAATTATTTTTAAAATAATATACATAAAGAAATGTTTCAAATTGAATTTAAAGAATAGTTTGATAGATACAGAAAACTTAGGAACTATATATCTGGATATTTATTTTAGAAAACCTAAACAGCAATATAAAATAATGAGGTTAATCATTGGGGAAAGAAATTTTAAAAACAGATGTGGTAATTAAATCATTTGTGTAATATTAAAAATTATTTAAAATGTTTGTACTTGAATTTCACTATATCTATCTAGTAAATGGTATATTCACACTTCTAAATTATTCACAAGAAAGATTATGGCAAGAAAAAGCAAGAAGAACTCTTCTAAATATTTGTGCTTAGAACTTTTTAAGTAGGTGATTAAAAATAATTGTTGTTTTTCAAGTAGTGTGTCTTGCTGAGTCGTCAAGGTTGAAATCTTAGCATCCCTTTCAAACACCTACACCTACATAACAACAAGTGCTTGTAAAAAATAAATAAATTAACGTATTAATGCTTTATTCTGATGAAATTCTGATTTTTTTTATGTTTTCAAAGAAGTGTAGCACTCTAAATATCCAGAAGTCTCTGTATCTATTAGTATTAATCATGATTTTCTAAAAATTTCAAAGAATTTAAAGGTTTATTTTTATAATTATGTGCATACATTCATCGAAGTATGATTTTAATAAACATTAGTTTATGACTTTCAATACGATATTTTGATCAAACTTTCTTAAAGTTTTTTTAAATTTAATTAATTATTTCTCAACGCACAAATTTTACCATTTTCGCTAAGGTTTACCACTTTCGCAAAAAAAATTTGAAAATAATTTATTTCTCAAATTTTTTATCCTATAAACATTTTTAAAAAGTTAATTTTTTACATGATTGTAGGGAAGCGAGTTTGGAAATATTCTTCTCCAGAAGTCGTTAAAATGCACGAATGAAGAAAAATGAACCAGATCAAAAAAATTGTCCCTAAGAAAAGGGGACAATTTTTTTAAAATTTCTTTGAACTTAAGAGGGCTCCACCCTCGCCATCTTTGGTTTCAGGTTAAATTTTTAATTTCTGTTTTCTTGATATTGTTTTCGATTTAGAAAACTTTTGGTTATGTTATTAGACAGTAGAATACCTTTTAAAAAGGTAGAAAATAAAGGAGATACTTTATTTGATTACGAGAAATAACGCTTGATAATTTTAAAAGTTTCTATAAAGTTTTTCGTGAAACTTTGAAGCCATCAAATGATGCGTTTTTTTCTGGTTTTGAGTAATTAATTTAAAACTGCACTTTTCTCAGTTTTTAGAGTTTTTAAAATCTAAATAGTTTAAACTGATGGAAACTAGGATCACGCTAAAAAATTCTTTTAACATTAATTGCATCAAAACAAAGATGTGTTACACAATAAGAAGAAATTTTACTTGTTAAAAATTTATATAAATTACCTAGTTTTTAAGAAAAGTCGGCCTATAGCAAAATACAGCTCTGCAATTAACACCAAAGGTAGTCACTTTAAAAATTGGAAAAGCATGTCACAGATAGTAATGTTTTCTAGTTTATTTAATAATAATGTTTTCATTAACATTAAAATTTCGTACAATATATGGTTATTTATTGCCATCCTACAATTAAATTCATTTTTTAAGGTTTGTTACGTACCGAAATTATTATTAAATAAATAAATAATGTAAAGTATCGTTAAGTGAGAAAAAGAAAATATTTTTGGGTAAACGACTCTATAAATTTCAAACGTACTTAAAAACGTACTTAACGTACTTAATAGTACGTACTTAATAGTAAACAGCTGATAGAAATCAAGCTATTATTATTTACCTAAACTGTAACAATGTCTTGTAATAAAAGAAATAAACTATATAATGCAGATAGTTTGTAATTTATTATATATATTACTCGTCGGAAAAAAAAATTTCATTTTTCATATTTTTCTTTCAATTTTCTTTATCTTTTTTTTCTTCTTTATTATAGGGAGAAAAAAACTCTGCAAGACTAACTCAAACATTTGTACCTCCTTTTTTATTTCTCCTAATAACAGCAATAATGTATTAGTGCTATAAAGATGACTACTAAATTTCCTTGCGTTTGTTAGGCACAATTAACCTTAAAAACAATTAACTCAATAAATAAGAGAATTATAACCTCTTTATTTACTCTTTTGTTTACCTTAATTTTTGATTCAATAAATGCCCATCTGTTGTTTACCAACAACATCATCTGAAAGATATTTGATTCCTCACGTGGGGCTATTAACGAGCCTTATTTACCTCGTTTTGACGTTCCCAATCGCCATTTCCACGAGCTACTTAAGCCATCAGTCATCAGTTACAAAGAAAATAGCACCAAGCATCCATTGCCGTATCTCTCACAGCAATTGTAATATTATCCCTTTTGGGGGAGGAACTAGATTCGTTGCATTCCCAATTTAATTGCTCCATTTATCAAATTGGGGGAATTGAAGATAAACGAAATCATATATCCCTTGAGAATTTTTTTTTCTTTTCCTCTTTTTCTTTTTTACTTCTTTAATGGCACACAGAAAACAAATTGTGTAAGAAGAGAAAAAGAGTTGACATTATAATGTTTTCTTTAAGTTATTGTTTTTGATATTTGTTTATTTACCAGTTTTATTAGTAGATGGTTTAGTATGAACGGGTTTAGGGATTTAACTTACAGCAGCTTTAGTATTAGGGATTTAAATCAAGACCACCGGGACAAATAACTAAAAGGTACGATTTTTTATTACTTTTAATCTTTTTTTTTTCAAAAAAGTTAAATTATTTATGAAAAATATTTATTAAGAGTAATATTTTGAAATTTTTGGCACTATCTTCAAGCACTTTCTTTTAAAAAAAATACATTCAAATGTTTTACATTGAAATATAAAGAAAATAATTATTATGAAATTTCTATTACTAAGCAATGTCTGAAAAAAAATTAAATTTGAAATAATAAGCAAAAATTTTATTTGTTATTCAGACTAATGACCGTTTTTTAATTTTCCATTAAAACAGCTTTTCTTTCGCAGTTTTTAAAAGGCATTTAAAATAAAACATTACACATCGAAAAGCTAAGTTTATTAATTTTGATTAATTTATTCCTTTCAGACTTAATTATTTGTGATAAAATTTATTTTGAAATTTCTTTCAATTATTTTCACACAATATTTTAAGTAGCAATTAAGTTTTTTTTAAGTTTAAATACTACCCAAAACTTTTTTTTTTCCAGAGAAACTTCAATTTTTAATTCTCTCTAAATTGATCTTTCTGTAGTTTAACTCAAAAGGCAAGAAACTTTAAAAAAAAAAAAAGGAAAAAAATCGCTTCAGATCACAAAGATAAGCTCGGAAATTTCACCTGATCTTTACAGATCCTTCACTTCGCAGCCTAAATTTTATCTGTAAAAAATATATATATTTCAAATTGTTTTGTAATCATTCTCACACAATATTCAATTCAACAATAGCATTAAAGTTTTTAAATTTGAAATTTTAAACGAAATTCTGCGATTTTCCAAACAACTTCAATATTCATTCTTTTTTAAAACTGCCTTTTCCTTTTTTTTTGCAATTTAGCACAAATCACATTGAGAAAAAAAATTTCTTCCACAAATTCTGCTCGGTTTGCTCTTTGCAAAATAAATATTTATAATAAGACTTTTTGGAAGTTTTTAGCAATCATTTTAAAACAATGTTTTTTATTCTAAATTTTGAATTAAATGCTTTCATATTTCAGTAAAAACTACAAAATTTAATTCTCTGTAAAACATTATTCCGCTCAATTCAACATAAAACCCAGAAAACAACGGCTACGGTTTAAAAAAGTTTGAGTAAAAGATTTATTTCCTTTTAAATCTATTCCTCGAAAATTAAAGTGTCGACACTTAAATTTGTTTTCAAATGTCTTGCAAATCATTTTAAAAAATCATAATCAAATATTTAGTTTAAAATCTTAAGTAAATACATTTCACATTTCATTAAAAATTGCAATATTTAATCCCTTATGAAACTGTATCCTACACAACTCAACTTTTATTAATGAAAGAAAAAAAAATTTACGCACTGGAAAATTTGATTTCGAAAACAAATGATTTCTCTATTCTTCGAAGTATTTATTAAAAATTTTCTTCATAAGAAGATGTCATAAAAAATTTGGAAAAATATTGAAATTTGAAAGTTTAATATTAGAAATTAAAGTTAAATTTAGGGAAAGAAAAAGTTGAAAAAAAATCTTTAATGGATTTAGAGTCACCAATGATCACCAATGAAAAACACAAAGAAATCCAAAAGAATGTTCTACTCAAAGCCTTAAAAAATAAATTTAAGCATAAATTAAGTTTTATAAAATTTATAATTTTTTAAAATTATTTTTCCAAACAACTACACTATTCATTCCTTTTCAAAACTGTTTTTTGCAGTTTACCTCAAATCACATGGAGGAAAAAAAAATTCTGCAACAAATTTTTCTCGCTTTGCTCTGTACAAAATAAATATTTATAATAAAACTTTTTTTTTTAATTTTTTGCAATCATTTCAAAGCAATGCTTAAAAAAATAAAAAATTACTTCGTTTCTAGTTTGAAATTTTAAATTAAATTAACTTTTGATCACTAAAGAAAAACACGAAAAATTTCTAATGAATATTCGACTCAAAGTTTTAGTTTAAAACTTTAAATTAAATCATCTTTTGATCACCAAATAAAAACACGAAAAATTCCTGAAAAATGTTCTTCTTAAAATTTTAAAAAATAAATTCAAACATAAACTTAGTTTTATACAATATATAATTTTGTTTATTTAAATTTATTTCAAAAATTAGATTATTACAGTGTCTTACGCAAGCTTGGCTAATGCTCCTCTGCTCAACACCTCCTAGAAAAGAAAAGGTCTCCACACAGATTACCATAAACGAGAAATCCGATCCTACAGTAGTCGGAACGTAAATAGTACCTCTTTCGTATTTTCCCTCACTGCACAGTTTAGTAGCCTATACGTAATGACATATTTCATTTAACCCCCTCTGCACAGTTTATGTTTGTTACGTCAGACTACTAAATTTAATCTTGCAGAGGACTTCCTCCCTCTAGCAGGTGTTGCTCCACCCCCATTTAAGGAACAATAGGCGAAAACAAAACTCTGTCCCCTTAGGTGCTTTCGTAAAATTTGAACTGCCCCAAATTAAATATTTAACTTTTTTTTGTAGACAATTCGAGTATACAAAACAATAACTTGTAAAAGATGTCAAAGTCCAAACAAATGTCCTTAAAAAATGTCCTTGAAAAAAAATGTTCTTGTAAATAGATATGGATTTCGGCGAAACCCAAGAAATTATGTTCACGACAAATTGTCACTACGGCTATATGTGCTATCGAAGAATTGTGCTCTCGACGTATAGGGATCACGACAAATTGTCGTAGCGACAATTCGCCGACAAGTGCTAACGACGAATTGTGCCAATATAGTGCTCACAACGAACTGTCGTTGCGATGAGTTGTGTCCTCTAAGAATTGTTCTCACGATAAATGATTCCCACTATGAATTGTTGTTGCGACAAGTTATACCCGCGACGAAATGCGCGCAGCGTTTTGTCCAGTAATAAATATACGTGGCACCTTTTCAAACAATGTTTAAAATATGAACTATGGCTATTTTTTTCTAGTTTGAAAGCCTAAAAAAAAAGCTTGGAAATATTTTTTTTAGCTGTTCTTAGGAGATTTAATTAAAATTAGCAATTAAAATTGTTTCTACATTTCTTGAGATAATTTTCAAACTATGCTTTAAAAAAGTGAAAGCTACTTTATTTCTAGTTTGAAATCTTAAAATTAGCAAAAATTGCAATATTCATCCTCGGTAAAACTGTATTCTCGGCAGTTTAATTTTAAGGACAGAACAAAAATTTTACTCACTGTAAAAGTTAGCTGGAAGATATTTTCTTAAAAATCTATTCCTCGGAGATTAATCTATTAGCAATTAAATTTGCTTCCGAATTTCTTGCTATAATTTTTAAACAATGTTTTAAAAAAATGAACATTACTTTATTTTTAGTTGGAAATCTTGAAAGTTAGTTGGAAGAGAGAGAGGAGGTTATTAAGGTTAGTTTTTTTAAAACTCTATTTTTTGGAGATTAAATTATTAGCAATTAAAACTCTTTTAAAATTCTCGCAATCGTTTCAAACTAGGTTTAATACATGAAAATTACATTTTTAAAGTGAAATCTGAAATAAAATAATTTTATAACATGAAAATTGCAATTTTTCATCCCCTGTAAAACTGTATTTTCCGCATTTCAACTTTAAAGGCAGGAAAAAATGATTACTCAGAGAAAAAGTTAGTTGGAAGATATTTTTCTAAAAATCTAATATTCAAAGATTATTAGCAAATTAAAATTGTTTCCAAAATTTTTTGCTATAATTTTTAAACTATGTTTTTTAAAAAAATGAACACTACTTTATTTTTAGTTTGAAATCTTGATGTTAGTTAGAAGGTGTTTTGAATAGTTTTTTTTTTTTTTTTTTTTTTTTTTCGAATCTATTCTTCGGAAATTAAATTAAAAATCTTTTAAAATTCCTGCAATCGTTTCAAACAATGCTTAATAAATAAAAATTACATTTTTAAGTGAGATGGGAGATAAAATAATTTAAAAATTCAATAAAAATTGCAATTTTTAATCCCCTGTAAAACTGTTTTCTCCGCATTTCAACTATAAAAGCAGGAAAAAATGATTACGCAATAAAAAAGTCAGTTTAAAGATATTTTTTAAAAAATCTAATATTCTGAGATTAATTTATTAGCAATTACAATTGTTTATAAATTTCTTGCGCTGATTTTCAACCAAGTCTTAGAAAAATCAACACCATTTTACTTTTGATATGGAATCGTAAGCAACATGTTTTTATATTTCAGTAAAAATCGCGATATTTGATTCCGCTGTAAAACTGCATTTTCCGCTTTTCAATTATATGGCAGGAAAAAACAAATTACTCCATGAAAAAGTTAGTTGAGATATATATATTTTTTAATAAAATTATTAGCAAATAAAAACTTTTAAAAATCTCGCAATCATTTCAAACACTATTTTAAAAAAGGAAAATTACCTTTTTTGGGCCCCCTAATTCATTTATAATTATTTCCTTAGACACGGTAGCATAGTATATCATAATATAATATCTGGTAGAGTTTGAAAGTTATATGTCTATATTAAAGGAGAAATGAAGCCAATTATAAGTACAGTGTATGAGCAACAATTTACGCTCTATTATACGCTCTTAGAAATGGAAAAAAGGATAATTATTATCGAAAAAAATCTTATTTTCGTTACACTATTGCGAAATATTTATAAAATTTTTTATCGTTATTGAATATAATTTTTAAATATAGAGCATGACTAGCGTTTGATCCCTATTTTTATATGATTATATCCTCTGGTTCGGTAGTATATTATAATATAATATCTGGTTGAGTTGGGGAATTATAGGTCATTATCAAGGGGAGTTATGGGACCATTTTTATATACACTATATGAGAAATTTTTTCTCAATTTTTAAGCTATTATTCGCTCTTATAAAAAAGAAAAATAATAATATGAAGAAAAGGAATATTTTATTTACGATATATTATTGCAAGATTAATTTTAAAAATATTTATTTTTATTTCATATAGTTTTTACTTGTTGAACTAGGCCGAGACAGCCTGGTTGGTAGGGCGCTGGGCCCATGTCCGAGAGTTCGTGGGTTCGAACCCAGCCTTTACTACACGGGGGTGTAGTAAAGTGACTGATGCATGTTAAATCTGTCGAGTCGCAAAAGTCCTCCATGTTCCCATAACAAATCAATGCCTCTGGGGGTACTGTATTGGAGATCGAACGTTCTCTGATTCAGGTCAAAATTACGATCTGTGGATGAATGAATGGATGTATGAATGGGTCTGCCCTATAAACGGGTGTGACGTATGGTGTGGCAGAAGTCGAATTCTTGGCCATAGATGGCGCCACTGAAAAAAAAGAAACGCACACTCTGTCTTAAAATTTGCTCGGCTTCACCAAGCAGGCTTGCCCGTGTAGCAAGTGGAATTAGAAACAACAACAACTTGTTGAACTTGACCGGGATTCAAACAACGGATCCGCAGGACTACCGATTTCTAGCTTCCTATTAGTTAACTTCAACGGCCACACCAAAACTGGCTGAACGACTAAAAAAAGCTTTAGGTACTTTCCAACGCTGTTTAAATGGAACTATATTGCGCCTGGTTGTGGGCCCCCTAATTTGTCTAATACTATTTCCTTTAGTACGGTGGTATAGTATATTATAATATAATATTCGGTCGAGTTTTAAGATTTATAGGTTAATATTGAGGGCAAATAGGGGACCATTTATATGCCCAGTATATGAGAAACAATTTTTCCATATTAACGCTATTATTCGTACTTAGAAAAAAGAAAAATAATAATTTTAAGAAAAGCAATATTTCTTTTAAGTTGCAATACTGTAAAACAAGCTTTAAAAAATTTCTTTTAATGAAGTATAATTTTAAAATACTGTGCACAAACGGGATTTGAATCCCGGACTCTCAGGTTCTGCAATCATCTGATTCCTATCAATTACCCCATACAGCCACCCCACACCTGGATGTCCGACTTATAACAATCTTTAAATACTTACTCGCGCTTCTTTCAATGGAACCATATTGTTAACACATTGTGGACCCCCTAATTTGTCTATAATTATTATCTTTGGTACGGGAGTGCAATATATCATAACATAATAAATGGACGAGTTTGAAAATTTTAGATCAATTTTAAGTATGCCGCAATGTTTTTATGTACAGTACATGAGTAACAATTTCTCCATTTTAACGCGATTTATAAGCTCTTAAACATGAAGAAAATAATAATTTCAAATGAAAAAAAATTATATATGTTACACTTTTGTAAAATAAGTAAAAATAAAAAACATTTATGTTTTAAGTATAATTTTTTAATGTTGAGTACGACCGGTGCTCGAACACTGGATCATCTGGACTCGAAATATATATATATATATATATATATATATATATATATATATATATATATATATATATATATATATATATATATATATATATATATATATATATATATATATATATATATATATATATATATATATATATATATATATATATATATATATATATATATAATAAATAAATAAATACAAGAAAACACTAAGAAAGTTAAGAAAAACAATAAGTTTCATTTATTGCGCTTAAGCTGCAAGTAAACAGCACTCATTAGATAAGTTCAAAATGAAGAATAAAACAAAGAAAAATTATAGACATATGAAAAAAAGGGGGGTGGGAAATAATAAGTAAAAAAATAACAAACAACATTTTATTAAAAAAAAGAAGAAAAAAAAATTTTAATTAAAAAACCGGTTTATTGATACAATATCAGAAAGCACTCTGTTTTGCGGATATAATCGTGTGGGCTGAAGAAAAGGTTATATCTTTTTTTTTCCGGTTTTTTAATTAACATTTTTTTTTAAATAAAATGTTGTTTGTTATTTTTTTACTTATTATTTCCCACCCCCCTTTTCTTCATATGTCTATAATTTTTCTTTGTTTTATTCTTCATTTTGAACTTATATATATATATATTATACTTATATATATATATATATATATATATATATATATATATATATATATATATATATATATATATATATATATATATATATATATATATATAAACAAACTAAGAAATTAAGAAATCTATAAATAAAACACATTGAATCAAGGACGTTTAGTTCTGAAGATAATCATAATCTAGAAAACAGGAGGAGGTCTAAGCAATGCAAAATACCTGAAGTTTTTAAAGCAATTTTTATTTTTAAGCAAATTCAATATTTAAAGAATAATGAATTCTTGTTTTTGCTTTACATCATCAAATCATTGGCAAAAAATAATCCAAATTATTTTAACAATTTTGTCAGCATTATAAGTGGTTAATGTCCGATCATAGAATACGAGACTAACATTGTTACTTTCAACTTTATTAATATCAAAAGTGAAAATCTTACTTTCACGAATTATAATTCTACTTTTTTTTCTAGTTAAAAAATTATTACAGTATAGGCTCCTACGTGAAACACGATCCATTTTTTTCCCTTCACAACTGAAGTCAATGCACTCAAAAAAAAGATTACATTCATCAACTTGCTCTCTACTTAAAGAAAAATAAAATAATCTTTGTCTGTGAAAGTGTCGAATAAAAAAAGAGGAGCTTTCAAAAGAAAGTCATTTTGGCGATTGCGATTTTAGTAACTTTCCTTCATTTCTGAAAGCTTCTTCAGGTCGTTAATACCCACGTAACTATTACATTTTTCATGAGGGTCTGATAAGAGCTACTGCAACACATTCCACATATAAATCGATCCGAATAAGTACTATCTGAATCGGAATCTATAAATTGTAAAGCTTATGGTTTTGGATTTGTTGAGTTCGTTAACTTTTAAACTATCAAATACTTGTTTCATCGTATATACTTATACAACTTATGCTATCGTTATATCGTACAACATATGCTGTGAGTACCAATAGTGCAATATTAGTCCACCCTTGTTTTTATAATCAGATCTCTATTTTTAGAAATATGAGAAGAAAGGCAAAAACATCTCTTTTGCAGATATTTGTTGAGGTCAAACTTGAATGTTTCTAAAAGAAATGAAGCTCGTGATAGTTATAATAAAGTTCGAAACAAACTGTCAATTGTTACAGTATAAAATGTATATGTATAAATATTTTTATGCTACACAAATTTAAAAAAGAAGTATTTTGATGAGAGAAGCAGATGCATAATTCTTAAATTGTAATGGGTGGCTATTCCAAAGTTGCTATTCTATTTTTGTGGCTGAACTAAATTTCGTAAGAAATATTCTGAAATGTATAAGGAATCAATATTTAAAAAAAAATATTCTAATATTTTTTTCAGATTATGTATTATGTAAAAATAAAGGAATTAAATTTGAACTTTGAAATTAAAAACATTTTCTTAAAAAAAAAATACTTTAGACCACGGGGCTACTCATATTTTAAGATAAATGCTTTTTATTCATTTCTGTCTTGTTAACAGTAGTTTCTGTCTACAACTACTGTGAATTCAAACAAAAACAAATTCATCGAATTGTCCGCCCTAATAGTAAAGCTATATATGTTAAAAAGTTTTAACACGTTAAAAAAAAATAATAAATAAAACGCGTTTTTTCATTTTTTGTAAATGATTCTAGAATAATATAGGTATTTTCAGAAAAAATAACACTCATGTAAAATAAAGTATAAGTTTGAAAGAGTTTCTAGTTTTACGCACCTTTCAATTATCAATAATACTAACAATATATCAGAAGAAACTAAATCCAGGATACAAAATAGAAATAAATGTTTTTATTTATATCAATACTTATTCAAAAACAAGTTTCTCAATAAGGAAATCAAGTTAAAAATCTATTTAACAGTTATTAGACATATAGTTACGTATGGCAGTGAAACTGGACCCTAACAAATAAAGACGAATCCAAGCTATTAATTATCGAAAGGAAAATTTTGAGAAAAATTTTCTGACAATTTAAGTAAATAATACACAGCGGAGAATAAGAAACAACAGTGAACTCGACCATTTAATCAGACGAAAGACATAATTCGATTTATAAAAATTCAGACGCTTGGCATGGTTGGGGCACATTGAAAGATTAAATGATAATAGAAATTTCAGAAAACTCCTAAAATTCCTTTCAACCTTTCAACTCGAGGACAAGTGGAGGACCGAAGAAGTACTTTCTGAATTGGTTGGATGATAGCAAAGATGTAACCACCTTGAAGGTAAAAAAACTGGAAGTTTAAAGCAAGTAATAGGAAGGAGCGGGGCGATATAGTTCAGCAAGCGTGCTGAAGTGCTGTATAAAGTAAATACTCACATTTTCATTTTAAACCATTTTCTCATTAATCCAGCTAGTAAAAAATTTTTAAATTATTACGCAAAGACTTTTATCCTTCTATTCATTTTTCTAATGATTTTACGAATTTTGAACTAAATAAGATATTTTTACAAAATTTCTATCATGGTTTTAGATACAAGTGTTTTCGGAAAATGTGACGCTTATATATTAGCAAGCCTCCAATTTCATATGAATCGTGTATTGCAGACAAGTTTTTTCAAAAATAGTTGCAATATCCACCTTATGTTAGATTTTTTGTTACATGACTTACGGTATATGATATGATGCATATTGTATATGTTTAAGACTGCTTGAGATTTTTTAATTTTTTTTCTTTACATAATTTTTGATATACATGATAAAATTAATCTATAAACAAGGATTAATTTGACGTGTGTGGAAAAGAATTTTCAAAATTTTATATATTTTTATTGTTGTTGTTGACGTATGCCTGTGTAGGCAGAGGGGGTACGATTGTTTTCGTTTTCCAGTGGCGCTATCTATGGCCAAGAATTCGACTTCTGCCACACCATACATCGCACCCGTTTATAAGGCGAACCCATTCATACATCCATTCATTCATCCACAGATTGTAATTTTGACCTGAATCAGAGAACGATCGTTCTCCTATGCAGTACCCCCAGAGGTATTGATTTGTTATGGGAACATGGAGGACTTTCGCGACTCGACAAATTTAACGTACATCAGTCACTTTACTACACGGGGAGTCTTCGGCCGACGGGGTTCGAGCCCACGAACTCGGACATAGGCCCAGCGCCCTATCGACCAGGCTATCCCGGCCCATATATTTTTTAATTATGTATATAATATGATATTATTGCACATATTATATTATCATACATTATATTATACACGGTATAAGAAATTAAGAGAATTTGTGGACTTGATCTGTCGACCTTGTGGACTTGTCGATTATCTGTAGAACTACGGGGCCGATTTTAATGAAATTTAATATGTACATACGTTGATACAATACAAAAGAAATAACCATTCAACAATTGTAATACACATGCATGATCGTGTGTAATACTCGTTGGAGTCGGAAGGTATGAAACAGCGGTTGCAGAATAAACAAAAAAAAATGGGTTAATAGGGGGTAGGGCCTTCTCTTACGGACATACAGGCCTTGAAGCGTGATTTCATACATGGAATAAGGCAGTCTATCATTTCCTGTGGCAATGGGTCCCACTCGCACAGCAACGCTGTTTTCTTTTCCCGGATAGTTCGATGATTCTAAAATGGGAGTAGCGATTCGCTATTGCCCTCCCCAGAGGGTCCAGACATGCTCTATAGGGCTGAGGTCTGGAGATCCTTCTGACCAATCCATCCGGCGAATATCCTCATTCTATAGAAATTCGTCGACCAGAAGAGCTATATGTGGCCTCGCGTTATCGTTCATTAAAATGAACTCAGGGCCAACTCACACCAGTCACAGAGCCTCTTTCAAAAACAGGGAGAGGTGTGCGGCCATCCAACATGATTCTTGCCCATACCATTAAACCTGCTACACCATAATGTTCGATTTCTCGAACCTGTGGCTGCATACAAGTTACGAGAGAGCTAAGAAGAGTAAGAACAAAACACATTTTATAGATCATATAAAATTCTGTTGTTGTTGTTGTTGTTGATGTAGATTGTAGGCCCTTAAAGCAATGGGGGTGCGGTTGTTCTTGTTTTTCAGTGGCGCCATCTATTGTCAGGAATTTAAATTCTGTCACACCCATACGTCACACTCGTTCATGGGTGCAAGTCTTCCGTCCCCAGGACGGATTTCCGTCTTTCGAAAAAGTCAGCGGACGGAAATCGGAATTTTTTTTTTCTGTCCTTAAAAATAATTTTTAGGTCTACGCTATTGGTCTACTTTCTTATGTCCTGTTGTTATTTTATCAAAAGACAGATGAATAAATATTTTTGTGCAGTATTTATTGTTGTTGTTAATTTGCGTCGCACTAGAGCTGCACAATGGGCTATTGGCGACGGTCTAAGAAACATCCCGGAGGATGATCCGAAGACATGCCATCACAATTTTGATCCTCTGCGGAGGGGATGGCACCTCCGCTTCGGTAGCCCGTCGACCTGCGTGCGAAGTCGAGCACTTTACGGAAGCACAGTTTAACGAGGACCAAGGTCGGTAGGGCGCTGGGCCCATATCCAAGAGGTCGTGGGTTCGATCCTCGCCGGCCGAAGACTCCCCGTGTAGTAAATGGTGACTGATGCACGCTAAATCTGTCGAGTCTCAAAGTCCTCCATGTTCCCACAACAAATCAAAACCTCTGGGGGTACTGATCCAGGAGTTTCCTTGTCTTCTGGATTGGTTCAAAATTACAAGGCTACGGAGTTGAACGTAAGTAGTCGTAAACCCATGAAATTGGGTCGGCTGTTCATCGACGGTTATAAAATAAAATAAAATACCTCGGTCCCTACGCAGACTGATCCAAGTAGTCACCCACCCGCACGCTGACCGTAGCCAGTGATGCTTGACTTCGGTGATCTGCTGGGAACCGTGTCTTAACGATCAGTCCACTGCGGGACGTATTGTGTCTAAACTTGATGTATTATGGTAAAGCTTTCTTAGATAGTTTGCATATGTCGAGGGGGTATTGTGTATGTTATTATTTCAGTAAAAAAATTTTCTGTCTTGGCCTTTTTTCCAACTTGCACCCATGCACTCGTTTATAGGTTGGATCCATTCATACATCTATTCATTCACAGATCGTAGTTTTGATTTGAACCAGAGAACGATCAATCTCCAATTTAGTACCCCCATATGTATAATTTGTTATGAGAACAACATAGGTATAATTTGTTATGAATATATAGGTATGTTTATCATGATTTTGTGACTCGACAGAATTAACGTGCACCAGTCACCATTTACTACACGGCCGGCTAGATTCGAACTCCCATTCTCAGAAGCGACAATCCAGCGCCCTGCCAACCAGCAGGCTTTCCCGGTTTAATCAACCTTTTAAAGCGGTCTATTTGTCGTACATAATATAACTGTGTTCGTGACTGTTACTTCAGACATAAACAAACTAACGTCACAACAATAAAACGGCATGTTTTCAGTTTGATAAGGCACTAAGAATGTTATTTACACTAATGTCACCTTATAGCTTTTAAATAACTTTAAGAAAACACGAACTCTTTCTCTTAGATTCTTCTACAAATTTCTTAGCAGAAAAGAATTTTTTTCTTGAGCCAAAATGTCTAGTAAGTCCTCAAACTTAAGTTTTGTTTTTACATACGCATTCAACTTCAATTCATTATTTAATACATCAAACCGGTTTTCTTTTTAAAAAAAGTTTTTAAGTAATTTATTGCTCCAATATAAAATATTGTTTTATATTTTCCATATTTCATGTGGTATTTCTGAAGTATAGACTCAAGAAAAGTTTATAATAGTTTAATAATATCTAATTACGTTTCTTAACAAAGAGCAGTTCCTGAGAGCAGTTTTTAATATCAATAAAAAATTTATATTTAACAATTTAAAATTTTTTATGTAAGCAAAAACTTTCATGAACTGCATTTATGGGTACTAACGTATTATCCCGTCGACCAGTTTTGCTTAATCTGAAAATAAATTTGGTAATAGTTTATATCTAAATATTATCTCCCTTTTTACTATAACTTTTGTTTGTATTTACCAATTTTTTATAACCAATTACTATATTAGGATACATTTGAAAGATACCAAAATGAATAACACAGTGTTGGCGAAAAAGGTTTACGTAATAATACACAAGTACCCTTTTATGCACTGTTCTTTTATTTATTTTTTATGTGTTACGTTAATCCTTGGCAGTAGAAAGGTAGTGCTGCTTTATTTTACTCTTTTTATATGTTTTATTTCTATTTCCTTATTACTATTTAAAAGGACAATAATAATTTAATTTGGAGGTATAATAAAATAATTTAATTTGTTTGTTAAGCTTTTCAAAATAAAACTAGTGTTTAACTTATCTTCCAAAATTAACACTGTAAGCTGTTGTAGCTTTAGTAATAGAATTATATACCATGTAATAAGATTATATGCTAATAATATTCTATGTTTTATACCAAAAAATTAAACTAAAAAATAGAACAACCAAAGAATCCAATACAACTCTCCTGGGTTGGGCTTTTAAAAAAAAGTTTTTTTTTCTTTCAGCCCTGTTTATTTGGTTGGCCCACTATTTCTTATTTGCACTAGAGAATTCTGTCTTAACTTATTTTATGTGTCTTTTCTGATATTTTTAGTGTAAGTAGAATTACTGTAAATGAAAAATATAATTTTTGTTAATTTAAACAAACAAAATTTATAGTTCTTTCTTTATGATGCTTTAAAAATAATATTGTTTTTTAAGAAGTAACATATCAATAGTAATAACTACAGAGCTCATTCTAGGCAGAAAAAAGGGCAGGGTGCAAAAGTTTAAAAAAAGGGCATTATTATTCTAAAAAGGCAATAATTTCTTTCTATGGGCTTTGCACGTTCTATTAAAAAACATTGTCAATTTGTAAAAGATTTTTTTTCCTTTACTTTACTAAAAGTAGCAAAGCAATCATATTAATTACTAATTTTTATTAATAAATTAACATATATATTGAGTTAATGGGTAGAAATTTATTTAGTAGCTTAGTAATTTATTTAAAATGCATGCATATATTAACAAAATAATAAATGTATGTTTTTAAGTTTCTGTAGTTATGATTTAATAATTAAAATGATTAATAATTATGATTTAATGGTAATGGAAGTAACTGCAAACTTTCAATGACAAGTGCAACAAGGGGTGTGATGGCTATTTTTCCTTTCCCATATAAATGTATTCCTATGTATTGACAGCAATGACAAACTAAATAAAAGGAGTTGAAAGTAACAAAAGTTTAAGAAATCCATAGTAGAGTTTGGGGAGAAAACAAAGAAGGGTTGAGGAAAGAAAGGGCAAAAAGGTTATGGAGTCTATTATATCAAGGTACTAATTTACTTCAGGGGGGTGGCAACAGGGTGGATTCTTTTGACTAAAAGGGCAGCAGGGTGCCCTGCACCCTGTTTACCCTGCCTAGAATGAGCTCTGATAACTATTTATGCTAAAATATAATAGAATGCCGTACCTTAGTTTTATGTAGCATTTGAACTTCTTTTACATACTGTATTCAGTTATTAATTGAACATTATACTAGTGTGTTCAACAACATTATAACTTGTGTCTTCATTATTTCCTTGTAGGTGGTGCTATACAAAGGTGTCAATATTTGTATTTTGCTTTCAAAACCTTTCAACCAATGAACCTGTCAAAAAATTTCCTCCATACATCAGGAAGGCCAGTTTTACTGGCTCAACCTACCTGCATGACTCATAACCATTTGCTGAAGCTGGGAGAAATTACACCAGGTCTCACTTCCAGTGTATATCATGAACGTAGGATGAAACTTGTAGAAAAAATTGTCAAAAATTCTCCATCTGATACTGAAAGAGCTCACCTTATTGTGATCCCTTCTTCATCAGTCCTTTATATGACAGAAAAAATCCCCTACCGCTTTAGACAAAACTCAGACTTCCTCTATTTATCTGGTTTTAAAGAACCAGACAGTATTTTAGTAATAGATACCACAACTAAGAAGTTTCCAGACTTCAACACAACCATGTTTATTCCGAAACAAACTTCTTATTCTGAGCAATGGGAAGGATGCAAGATGAACTTGAAAACGGCCGTAGAGTTCCTTAAAATTGACAGAGCTTTATACATGTTTGAGTTTGAAAACTACTTACAATCGTTTCTGAAGTCGGATAAAAAATTCAGTGTTTGGTATGACTATCTTAATGTGTCTCCGTTTCAAGTTCATCAAACAATGAGAGATTTCATGGCTGTTCATACGGGGAATGTGTCTATGGAGTCCCCCCGGTCTTTACTTCATCGGCTTCGACTCATTAAATGTGATGCTGAAATAGAGTTGATGAGGAAGACTTGTCGGATTGCTGCTGAATCTATGAAAGAAGTTATGCGATTTTCTCATGTAAACCGTCAAGAGTCTCATTTGGATGCTAAGATGGAGTATGAGTGTCGTTTAAGGGGTGCTGACTTTCCATCGTTTCCGCCTGTTGTTGCTGGAGGCGATAGAGCAAACACTATTCATTACATTGACAATAACCAGATAATAAGTGATAATCACCTAGTCTTAATGGATGCTGGTAAGAACTAACGTATTATTACTGTTTGTGTTTTATTTTATTATTGTTCATAAAACCTTCAATTTATCTTTTTTTTCTGATAATATTAACTATGTTTTAATGAATGCTTGTTTAAAGAGTTGCCATTTCGCTCATTTGGTGAAATAATGACATAACTGCAAAATCAACCTATATAGAGTAATTATGAGTTTCGTCACTGTTTCACCAAATGAGCGATATATAGTATATAATAGTATGTGAGCGATATACTATCATATATCATTCATTTGGTGAAACAATGATGTTACTGCAAAATCAACCTAAGTAGAGTAATTATCAGTTACGTCATTGTTCCACCAAATGAGCGATTTAACCCTAAAAATCCTCCCAAAAAAACACCTGCTTAACTCCCACCTCCCCAAAAAAAAGCATTTGTAATTTCAGATTTTGTTTTTTTCTTTTTTTTTCTAATCTATATTTTCTGTTATGTATTTTCAAATCCTTTGCCAAAAATAAAGTAAACCTAGAATACGAAATAAAAGTCACAAATTAATGTTTAATCTAGAGCAAACATTATCAAAATATAAGACATCACTAGAAAAAGATGAGACTAAGAACATCAAAACCTGTTTGATTGGTGAGTGAGATGAAGAACTACAAAAATGTTTTTTAGATATATAAAGCTTTTTCAGAAAGTAATAGAGATTTTGATATTTTCATTAGTGATTTGATGTATTTTAATAATGCTTTTGTCTTTTCCTTGCTAAAATATTCATTTCCCACCTCTAATATGTAAACTACTTTTATTTCATTTCTGACAGGATTTGAACCACCCTGTATTATGTTGTCTTGTGATTAAATAACCAAGTCTGATTTGTGGTAAAAGAATAAAAGGTTGTTTTTATAAATGGATTAATTATTTTGAAAACGGTGTCTTAAAACTATGCTGTAATCATCTAGGAAGCAAAATTTAACATCAAAAAAAGAATGCCAACGCAAAGATATTTATTTAGAAAAAAATGTGTAAATGCAGCTTTTAAAGTTATAATAAATAGTCATGATTGTTAAAAAATTATTACCTTTATCACTCCATTCAATTTTCTTTCTGTTTCCAGAAATTTAAGTTACCAAAGATGCACTATAATTGCTCATAGTTTGTAATAATGTAAAGTGGGCAATATGCACAGTAATCTGAGAAATATGGTCCCGATTATTTAGTTTGGAGATCAGACCGAAGTTTGGATCCCTTAATGTTAATTTTACTTTTTGCATATTTCACCATATCGTAAGATCTTTTTAAGTGAATTGAAAAAATTTTGCATGCAATTATAAAATTTTTTTATCCAAAGACAATTCCATGCAAAATTTAACTTTTAGTAATTTATTATTTTATTTAATAATAGTTGGCAAACTAGGCAACAAAAAAAAACAAGTTATGTTACATGGCATATGCCCACAAATCTCTTTATTTTTGCTAATGTTTTACCTAATAAATATTGTTTGCATACCGAGAGCAAGGTCTCAGGATCAAGTAAAGCCAATAAATTATAATGTAATCTAGTTCTTTTGTTTAAGGACCATCACATATTATAGTTCAGCTTATCTTTATAATCAAAATTAGTATAGTAATATATATATCAAATTAAGGTATATTATAATTAATGTGTAATCTTTTCTATTTTTTTCCTTCCTTTTCCTCAGGTTGTGAATGCCATGGTTATAGTAGTGACTTAACGCGTACATGGCCAGTCAGTGGAAAGTTCTCAGGACCACAAAAAGAACTATATGAAATGTTACTATCTGTTCAAGAACAACTAATCACTTTATGTAAATCAAAGTTATCACTTGATCATCTTTTTAAAATTATGTGTAAAAAACTAGGAAAAGGTCTCGGAGAATTACGCATCATTCCAGAAAATTTTACTGAAGTTGAAGCTAGTGAGGTACTTGTTACATTTTTTTTAAAAAGAATGTATTTTTATTAGAAGTAAATTAACATAAAACTTATCATTTTCATTTAATGTATGTCACATTACATCATTCATCATTTTATACCATAACTTACACCAATATGTTATAACTTCCTTTTCTTATAACTCTTATGTTATAACTATCATTTAATTTAGTTATACTAAATTTGCAATTGCTGAAAGTGGTTAAGATGTTATTAAATATTTTAGAAACTATGTGCAAAAAGTGTTAACCAACTTGCTTGTTTCATTTTTCCGCTTATCTACTAAGATACTATTCCGCTTATCTACTAAGATACTATTCCGCTTATCTACTATCACTAAATCACAGTTATCCACTTGACCTGAATCTGAAACTTTCGCAATCATAATTGTTATTTTAGCCAAACTTCACATGAGGCATATTTTTTATTTGCTACTTCATTATATAACTCTTAATATAACACTTGTGAATTTTCTTTATTTAACTACATATCATCCTCCAAAACCAGAGCAACATACATCCTCTTACAACTATTACTGCAACTTTTTACAAATAGTAGCAAGTTTCATGTGTACAATTTGCTAACCCTGATTTTTAAATACCACTTAATATAATAATTCTTGATTTACCCCTTTTAATGCAGACTAATGCAAATAAATTTCCATCTTTTTTTATTATTAGTCATATTTTGTCCTTTTCAGTAGTTTTTTTGTTTAGTTTAGTTACATTTGAATGTGTATTGGTGTAACTTTTGTTTGTTTTGATCTTGATACAGCTTGTGCCATGAAATGATACAAAGTTATGAACAGAGTATATCTGGTCACATAATTCATTACAAAGGTAGGATGGCGAAAGACCTTTCGACCTGCAAAATTAACCGTTAGAACTTATCTGAAAAAGGGTACATTTTAAGTTAATTTTTCTAAGAAAGGTTACAACGCTAAACCCTTTAAACTATCAATTCTAGCCTGTTGATGAAATGAAGAATGTGATTGAAAGTATTATCTTTGCTACTGTTACTTAAAATAACATTTACAATTAATTAGTTAACGTTTGCAATTGTAATAAATAGCTAAGTTGCAGAGATTAGTATGTAACTCATGAAGTGTTTTATAATTTTATTTTACGCAAAGCAATTTCCATAATCAACTAAAAATAAAATTTGTTCAGCTTATGAGCACTAAGGTTCTTTAGATTTGAGCCAATGGCATTATTTTCAATCATACATATATATACACATACATGTAACAACAAGAATATTAGTTTGAATTGCAATTATTCTGTCGCGTCTTAAAACATCTAGTTATCTTTTAAGAACGAATTATACTATAATCTCTTCCTAAATTTTTAGTTTCAGACTTTTAATTTTCTCCCATCATGCTAATTATTATTTAAACCTTTAATTTTTGTTTTGCTGGAACAAATTTGTGTACAACTTTCCTGCAGAATATAGATTTTTGAATGGAAAAACTAGCTTTCTTCTAGAAGAGTATTATCTTGAGTTTAATTTCCAATTATCATTTAATTTCATTATTTTTAATTTCAGGTTTCTTTTACTGCCTACTTCATACATTATTAGTTTTTATTTCTTAAATTTTTTAATCTTTTTATATGAGGATGCTTTTGTATTCTATCCGCATTATGTTACTCATTATTTAAATTTTTGTTTTTCTTTTCAGGCTGCTTTTGCTTTCTGTCCTCATCATGTTAGTCATTATTTAGGTATGGATGTGCATGATACATCCACTATTTCTCGTGGCATAACTCTTCAACCGGGAATGGTAATTACTATTGAACCAGGTAAATATTGCTTTATTTACGAGGAAACATATTTAAATTATCTTGGTCATGTCTTGATGTCTTTAAAAAAAGATGATTATGTAAGTTACCTACTGTGAAGAAAAAAACTTCTTCAAAGCAACAAAATAGTTTTACAAAACATTGATTGCATCTGTCGAATGTCGAGAATTATTTATTTATGGAATAGTTTTTTGAAAATTTTATTATTTTCAATACAGTATGTCTTAATTTCATGCCATAACTGGACATAGAGAAAATTAATGAGACTGAAACATGCATGTTAAGAAAATGTATAACAAATACATATTTTACTAGGAGTAACTTATTTTCTACTCTACCCGGATAGGAGGAAAATAGAATAAGTAAAAAAGAGGGGGGGTGGAAAGTGTCCCACTGAAATAAAGCCAATTCTGATTACAGCCGAAATATCCGCTATTTTTATATGCAACACGAAATATGATATGCCATTCCCTGGAGGACACTGGCATCAATATCATGCCATGTTATAATGATGGCAGACTTCAATTCTGTGACAGACTTAAACTAGTTATTTTGTATTTACCAGCTGTACTGATAATAATCTTTATTTACTTATTATTCTTTTATTCATTTGTTTATTTTTTTGAGACTTCAGGTCATGGAAAAGGGCTGGCATATTCTATTATATGCAACTTATTATTCAAAACCGTAAATGTTTAAATTTTGCCATTTGAAGAGAGGTGTCCTGCTGGAAAATTCAACTCGGTCCGTCAATTCTTTCTGAAGATGGTAGTTTGTGACTTTCTGGATTTTGTTACTAATCAGCAGCATTTATGCGGCCAGAAGAAAAAAACCAAATTAAATTTTCCGCCATAGCCAAAGTTTTCCCTTACTGAGCCTCCTCTTAGTTGACAATTAGAAATAATTTCTTCTCCCTTTCTCATCTGTTTCTTTTTATGTTTTATAAAATTGCATTTGTTATGTTTTATATTATTGCGCGTTGGTGAAGGAAAATTGATCGAGTTTTGGAAATCAAAGACCGAATGCTCCAAAATTGGCAATTCAAAGTTTGTCGGTGCCTAAAAACAGCATTGACGCAGAAAGATCGTTTTCTAAGTATAAAAATGTATTAAGTGATGAAAGACGAAGCATAAATGAGAATAATCTGACAATGTACAATACTTTGTACCAAACTGTTCATTTAAAACTGTTAAATTAAAAATATTAATATTGCTTGAAATTCAAAGAAATACTTTTGTTGTGTATTTTTAAGCTTTTTTTATTATTTGCGCAATTTCTGCCTTTTGCATCATTTACATAATAAATTTTTTTATGTTTAGAATTTGTGTAATTTTCAAAATTTTCCAAGAACTTGGGGTCTTTTTTCACGCGACAAACTTGCAGCCCTAAACATGGTAGATGCATAGGTTATTAACAATAGTGGCTTTATTTTGGCATGACACTTTTTTTACTTAACTTTTTTCCAGCCTAGTTATTGCAGGATAGCTCATCGCACTCTTGTGCCAAGGTCCTGGGTTCGATACTCTGGCCGGGCAAGGTTGACTCGGCCTTTCGTCCCTTCAGTGGGTCGATAAAATGAGTACCAAGCGTGCTTGGAGACTAAACTCTGGGGGGTTCTGCGTTCGGCTGACCACCCAATCGGAACAGCTGCTCCTGCACCCCAGTGCCTAAGGTCAAGAAAACTGAGATGGTCACAGTAGACCTTGGCCCTCTATGGGCTGCCACGCCAATGAGTTTAGTTATCGCCGGAAGTTAGTTATTATACCTTACAATGATATGTGTTTTGGATATAGACTTTCATTGGGTTTTTTTTATCTCCAGTAATTGTACAAAATCAAAGAGGCTTTGTTTCATTGATATCCATTGTATTAATAAATACTATATGTTCATATTGTGTTATGGATTTTGTATAAAACAAACTGAGTATATACCATTTACACATTTTTCTTACCCTCAGAGATAAAAAAACTTCTATTTTTCTTTATTTTTGATTAATTTATTAAATTAAAAAACAAGAAGTAATTTAAAAATGCAATTTTTTATTTGATATAATTATTAATTTTTAGGAGTATATATATCAAGAAATAATATGACTGTACCTGATGAATATCGAGGCCTCTGTATTAGAATTGAGGATGATATTCTAATAACTGAGGATGGTTGTGAAGTACTAACCAGAGACTGTCCGAAAAGTGTTGAAGAGATAGAAAAATTGTTCAAAGATCAAACTATTGTACAGCTATGAAGTTCATACAGTTTTTTTTTCTTCATATTATTAATTATTGTTCTTTGTATAGTTTAAATTAGTTTTATATTTATTAAAGTTGGTTTTACAGATTCTTTTATATGTCTTGTTTATTTTTGTAAAAGTAGCTTTAAACCTGAATTTTAATTAGTGTTACTATGTAACTAATGGGCTCATAAGCTACGACTCAATACATTTATTTTCCCTTTATTTCAAACATTAGCATCTCATAAGATAATTGATTTTTTGCCTTGAAACTCATTACACCTGAAAGTTGCATTCGGTCGTGTCCTTTGCCCTCCTTCCTCTCTTACCCAGTAAGATCTCTCTTGTAACATTCCAACTCTCCAAATAAAATTTGTTTCTCTCATTGGTCGCCATACTTTCCCATGTTCTTGATCTACCTCTCCCCATGTTTCTATCTGGTCACCAAATCAATGCAATTCTCTTTGGCATGTTTTCTTCCTATGTGGCCAGTCCAGCTCTATTCTCTTATATGTACTATATGGATGCATAGATATATATATTAGTGGCTTGGTACTGGATTTACGGTATAGATCCCTGTTCAATTTGTTTGGCATTATATTTTTAAGTATTTTATTTGAAATGCTTCTATTTTGTTTTCTTAGTGGCTGCTATTTCCACAATACATATTTTTAATTATATTAATCTTTCCTGGCATAGAAACTATTGATTTTAAACAAACATTTATATATTTTTTAGACGCATTTAAACTAAGCGTATAGAACAATTAAAGAGCTATCTCTTTTAATGAAAAACCAATACTTCGTATTGTATTAGTGTCTGAAATAGTTTAAAGTTTTTTAATCGAGCAGTTTTAAAATAATAAAGATAAATTATCATTAGAAATTTAACCGATAATCAAAAACAGTAATGATGACTTTTAAAAGAGTTCAATTAATTGGTTCTATATATTAATACTTATATGAATATGTAAAGATTATAAAAAGAACTAGTAAGATTACAAAAGTTTAAGTATTATTATATTTACTTGGCCAGAACAATTTTAATTTTTGTCCATATTGAAGCTATGAATTTAAAGCACATGTGCATCAAATGTTCTTATTTTGTTACTATTATTACAAACAGTAAATATGTTAAACAAAATTTTAGAACAGTAATGTCCTTTTGAAAAACATATAATTTTCATGGCTAAAAATTTTTAGCCATCTGAATAAAAAAAACAGTGATGTCAAGAAATTTAATGAATTAATTTGAGTTGTAATTGAGAGTAATATTTGAGTTGTAATTGAGAGCCCTGTATATAGGCAGTAAAGACTTTTAAAGGGAGAAAATAAGTTCTTCAAAAATGACCTGCAATTTGTGAAGTCAAAGATAGAAAAGTAATGTACGGTTTACTACGTTCTACTTAAAAACAAGGCATTTATTTTAAATTTCAAAGTTTTTCAACAAATAGTTATATTAACTGGATAAAAGAATGTTTTCAAAATAATTATTTGAAAAAACATGGCGCAGTCTGAAGACAAAATTAACTGAAGCCTATATCTGACATATCGAAGAATAAATGTTTTTCTTTTAAGTCAGCATTACCATGCGTTGAAAAACTACTACTCATTTTGAAACTTGGTGTAAATTAATTACCTGACTTTATAAGCAGAACACAACAAACTGTAATTTTTATCTCCTTATATTTCTGCAAAATTAGTTTTTCTAACTGTCTCATTTTTGGAACATCTAATAAAATACATTGAGGAAAAAGTTTCATACTACATGCTTAATCTGACCATGCAATAAAACAATTACATTAACTACATCATTAAGTTAATTAAACACCATATTTAAAATGAAGCTTATGCGTATATGGCACAAATTTTTATATTGAATAGACTTGAATGCGATAATATTTATGTAATGGCTGATGAAATGCAATGGAATCGATGGTTGCCATTTCAAATAACTGTTGTAATAATACAGTTGAATAAGTTAGTTGAAAAAAGAATATGTTTATATTTTATTAATGAATTGTGATAGTTATTTTTTCAAATTTTTTTTTAATATAGTACATGATGGCAAAATATCAATTATTTGATAGTATTTTTTAACAAAAATTGGTGCTTTTCATAATAAAACAAAAACTTGAGAACTGTATTTTGGTTAATTTTTTTCAAGATCATCCAGCCTTATTTATCTCATTGAATTCAATCATTCTGTTAATTTAATCATATGTAGCTTCCAATCTACCTGCACTCTCTCTTTTTACTCACTTAAATATTTTTTAATGCTGAACTGTAAATTTGTGAAGAGTTGGAATTCCTTGATTATGTGGAAAATAGGAACTAACTATTTAAATTTAAGAAAAAATGATCATATTCTTTTAAAGGGTGGCTGTAACTTGTTTTAATCTTATAATAATTTGATTTAAAAGAGTGACAGATTTTATATTCCAGTGATTTTATGAATGGCGATAACTTACATAGTCTTAATTAACAGTGAGAGAAATTTTTCTAAGAATGTTTCTTTTACAAACGTTATATGTAAAACATAGTTTATTAAACAAAATTTATACATATAAGTGCAATAAATCATTATAAAAAAATATATGTAGTAATCTTTTTTATAACAGATATGGTATTATTTATTTTATCAATAGAATATCTGAATATTTACAGAAATAATGGGTTAGTGGCTATATACAGCTGATAGATAAAAGTATGAAAATATCACTATGTTAACTATATGGGGCTATTTTAATATATGGAAGTATTACATTCATGTTAACTCTTTCCACTAAAAATATGCCTTAGAAAGGATGTTTCTTAACATTCCAGAAATTTTCACTTCGTAATTTAAAAGCTACATTTTTAAGTAATTATAACAGCATCAAATTAATTAACTATGAAGGTACTAATATGAATCGAATCTTATTTATGGAAAAAAAAATCATTTGTCACTTAGAGTTAAAAAAGAAATTTTATACATTCAAATTTTTTAAAACAAAAATTTTACTATGAGAAAGTTAAAATTACTTCTAAAAACATGTTAATATAAGTTTCAACTTAATAATTTAATAAGGACGTAGCACATTTGTGTAACTTTTGTTTTTACCCATAGAATTAACATAGTGAACATTCTATAGTTGTATCTAACATCTGTGTTTATACATGTATATATAATCTTTTCTATTTCAATTGAGCAAATATTAATATAGAAAATTTTATTTTGATACAAAATAAAATTTTCTAATAAAAATATGTTTAGAACTTTTTTCTGAGTTAAGAAATAATCAGGTATACAAACTATCAGGAAAGACATGATTTCTTTAAAATTGAATGTCAAAAATAATTTTAAATCTTTACTATTTAATTTCACACAATGAAAGTTTTGATGTTTATTTTTAAATTGGCATGATATGACTATTTCTGTAAATGTTTGTGTTATAATGCATACATACATAAAAAAAATTTACCTTAAGCAATAAAGAATGTAATAAAGTTTACATTTATTCTCAATATTAAATCTAAATAGAAAATTTTTCTTAAATTGTTTTAGTTAAGTTTTAATTAAATCATATTTTTTTTTTATTAACCTTTTAATATAGGACCTGCAAAGCCTGTTATTTTGGTCCACTATTAGCCTTTAGAAAAGGGTTAAAAAAAAGTTTCTGTAATATATGTAATTGAGAAAAAATAAGTAAATTAAAATTTTATTACTGAATGTCTTGAATTAATATTCTTTATGCCTTTAGTGAATGAATCTATTAGACCTTAATTCACCTATTAAGTTTTATGAAAATTTTAGTAACCTACAAATAAATTTTCATAATATAAATATAATATTTATATATACATACAAATATGAATGTTATTCAAATTTAAAGCATAAATTTTATAGAAAGCATTACTTAAAATCTGAAACATACGAATATGAATGCTATTCTTTAAATTTAAAGCATAAATTTTATAGAAAGCATTACTTAATTTCTTATAAGAATGGAATATTTCAATTTAATTATAACTGCTAGCTGAATACATATTTGTGAAAATATATATCTTTGTATGCTGTTCATAGTTTACGAAAATTTTATGTAGCATATTTGTAATATATAATTGTAATTTAAATCAGTAACTACTTCCACAATGTCTACATTTATAAGAATTGACTTACTCATATATAAGCAGGTACTTGTGTACAATTGACATAATTTTAAGGCTGTCAATTGCTTTTTACAATATCATTTATCACAGTGCTAGAATTAGTTTAATTTATGTATGCCCCTTTGCACTCAAGTGTCCAAAACATCATTAATTAAATTGCCAACTGGTGGGCAAATGGCACTTATAAAAATATCCATATACAAAAATTCTGCTTTAGCCTCAGTCATTAAAACAAACAATTGAAAATACATATAAAAAAATCTTGAATTTCAGAATAAATATATGTGTTGTGAGCTCTGAAATTCATTGTACGATTGTTGATCTATGAGATCATGAAATAGGAACAATAATAAATATTTCTGAAGAGCATCTACCACTCCAAGGCAACGGGATATTCTCCTGTCAAACACGCTGTACAATGTCTCTCAGATTTTTTATCCATTGTTGAATTTGCTTTTACTGCATTTTTCAAGTTGGCAACATCGAGGTAAACTAAACTGTTGGCGCCAATTTGTTCAGCTAGCTGATCAGCATTCAATTTGTTGGCGATAAGCTCTTCCCTGGTTGGAATATTTATTCCCATATAACATGGATGATGAAGAGGTGGTGATGCTATACGTATATGAACCTAAAACAGAAAAATTATCTTAATTAATTAAAAACCATTAATCTTCATTATTAAATTAACATTGGCGTTATTTTTTTCACTCCTAATTCATCTCTAATCAGTATTTTTTTAATTTCATTTTTTTTCGAGAATTCTAAAAATATAAATTTAGGATGATCATTTTAATACACACTGTATGATAAATAATATTATTAAACATAATTCAAAAAAGTTATATTAAAAAAATAAAACAGTATTTACCAAGAATTTGGAAAATTGGATCTTCGTTGAATTGTTTAATTATTATTTGCATTATAACTAAAAGTGTAGTTTAGTAAAATACTAACAATTAGGAGTGAAATAACAAAAATGTTTTTAAATAATATTAAACTGTTTTTGTTCCTCTAACTGATTTTTTTTCTTAACTGTTACAATTACAAACAATCATTTGCTTCGATTCAAAAATTTTCAACAACAATAAAACTAACACCCAATATTATAGAGATTGGCCATTTGATGAGTAATTTAGAAGTTAAATATGATTTTCTTGTTTACACACAAGAAATGTATTGATGGTCTATTGGTGTCAGTTTGGGATTTATCCTAGAGGTGAACATTATATGTTTTTAAATATATTGTATGTTAAATAAGTTTCAAATAGATATTAAATATGTTTATCAAAAATATGTTTATCAGCTTTGATTTTTGGGAATCTTTGTTTAGATGGCAAATTTTTTGTTTCTGAAGTAAAATAACAATGGATTAAAGTGGATTCTTTCTTTTTGGGGGGAGGAGCTGGTCTCACACTTTGTCAAACACTGAAACTATGTAGACAAAACAAATATTTTACTCATAACTACTAAACTATAAACCTTAACAAACCTATTTCTTTCCTTATTTCTAAAAAAAAAAATTATGTTTTATTTTATTTACTGCCTTGCATCACAATGAAGAAAAGTTACTACATTCAGTCCCTTTTTTAAAAATTATTTTTAAAAAAAATAATAATTTTGTGTGTTAATTGTTTAAATTACCTCTTCTGCTCCTGCTTCCCTTAGCATTCTGATTATGGCCCCCATTGTGTTCCCCCTTACAATTGAATCATCAATCAGTACTATTCTTTTCCCTTTGAAGTTGGCACTCAGAGGACCAAATTTCTTGAGAACTGCCAACTGTCTTAGTCTTGTGCTTGGCTGGATGAAAGTTCTTCCCACATATCTGTTTTTACAGAGTACTTCCATGTAAGGGATTTTTGCCTGGAATAAGAATTTGTTAATTATTTGAATTATTACATCTATTTCAGAATAATTAATTATAAAATTAAAAAAATATTACTTATTTGCTAAATTGTAAGTCGTCATATTTTGAATTATATTTCATTCTGTGTTAAAAAAAAAAAAAAAGTTTCTAAGTTGACAAAATTAAAAAGTTAACAAAATTTCTAAGTTAACAAAAATGGAAAATATTTGTATAATTTCAATTAGCCTATATGGTCAAAAAAATAGATAAATAAATATTCAGTTTATGATGAAATTGTAGAAATATTGATGCTTAAAACAACTACTGTAACTTTAACTATATGTCATTATAAAAACATATTACTTTATGTTAAATAATGAGTAAAAGTGTATCCATAATTATGAATTCATTTAATTTATGAAAAGTTATATGAATCATAGTTTAATGAATTTAATATGTTGCAATAATAAACTTTTTAGCAGCTTGCCTTTTAAATGATCTTTTTAGTACTTCTTTTTATGATCGAAATTACTTAATATTGCATATAGTCAGATTTAGATATCAGAGTAAAAGATAAGTGTAACACAATTATACATGCCTCAATTCTTCATAAACCACATTAACTTTACAATCTCTTAAAGTAAACCGAAATTGGTAAATTTGTTGGTTTTTAGTCCTAATGCAATTGACAATTTTTTCTGTAAATGATTAATACTTATGTGCATATTTTTGCAATTCAAATTAATTGCATTCAAAAAATATTTTAAAACAATAATATTGATCCACTTTTAGAATGAGTGACTGAAATCCTGTAAAAAGGCTTGTTTTTGTAACGATGAGAAGGGCTCAAATTGTGATGGATAGTTGCAGTTGAGAGAGATTTTGGAATTTTAATAAGTGAGGAACCATTGTCAGAAAAAGGATTGCTTGCAACTTCTTCCCACCCCTTGGACAGTGCCCCCCTCATGATGACGATGAATATTGATCTGTTTCAGATATGTATGTTTTTATGTTTAATTTTATGTGAAATAACACAAAATTCTATTCAAAAGTCTTCAAAAGCATGATGTTTGAAAGAAAAAATATTTTACGGGAATTAAAATTTTTTTAAACTTGTGGCCACTGTTGGGAATTCAGTTTGTCATCTTTTATCTATAGCATTTATTTCTTTATTTTAACTTCAGATGATATCATAACTTTTAAAAAATATGATGTTAAAATTGAGTCTTATTTAATACATCTGCAATATAGCATGATATATGTATGTCATTGTAAAGTATTAAAATCTTGCAAAAGTGGCATACATTGATTTCACTCAAATAAATGCATTAATGTATGTCTGAAATACTTGTTATGTGAGCAAATACACGTATAGCTAGTATTTTATTAATTAATTAATTATTTTTTTAATATCATTATTTTATAACTTACACCTTTAAATGTTAACAGTCAGCATGTAGTGTTTGGAAAGCAAGTGAGCAAAAATGACATCTTTCTTTTCAAAGATCACTATCAGAACATGCTATTTTAAAAAATATTTTGGAAAAAAAATACTAAGAAATAAAACACTCTCCAGAGAATACATTAATTTTAGACTTGTATTGTGCAGTTTGGCTCTTCATTGTATTGTATCACAGTAATAAACACATGTAAGAAAAACATTTTCATAATTTTAAGCTGTACCATGTCTTAAAAGCCATGTCTTATTCAAAACCAGCTATAAATTTCAAAAACTGAATAAACTAGAATAGAAAAATACAAATGCACCAATGAAGAACATATAGCTCGGCTGAATTATTTTTGTCATGCAATTTGTTAACCTAATCTTCCTCTCTGACACCTATTTTATATTTAAATGGAGCAGTGGTTGATAAAGAACAAGTACTGCATAAAGAGAAAAGCTTAAAACAAATGAATACTAACTTGTTCTGCATATCCAATTGCAGCTGGAGTTGCAGATTCTGGCACTGCACTTACAACATCTGCTTCAATAGGAGCTTGTATTGCAAGCTGTCTACCACATTCCATTCTTGCTGTGTACACCATTTGACCTATAATAGTAATTAACAAATAGTTATTGATAAAAATTAGAAGTAAAAAATATTAAATTCGTTTGTATAAAAATAACTCCTCATTGCATTGTATCATGCATTTGAATTTGTAGCTTTTTATGTCTCTCCAAAGAAAAAGAAAAACAGAATACAATGATTTAAAAATTCTACTAAAATGATTTAAAAATTTTACTAAATTACTTAAATGTTAGTGTTTCCATTATTATTAAATGTCTATTTTAATTCACTATCTAGATCAGGGTTTCTTAACCTGTGGTTCATGAACCCCTAAGGGGTCCATGAGTTATAATTTGGGGGTCCGCTGACTACTAATTTTTAAAACGTTTGAAAGCCTACCCATTGCTTGTAAAGCGAGCTATGTCAGCTATTATTCCGTTTGCTACAGTGTATCTTTGCGAAGCGGGATTTTCCACAATTGTGACAATAAAAACATAACATTGAAATCGATTGAATGTTGAACATGATATGCACGTTGCTTTGTCGAAAACCATCCCCCAATGCAATTTATTAATTAAGGAAAAGCAGCAGCAACCTTCACATTAAAAATTTTAATTTAAAAAATTTTGTATACTATTAAAATAATAAAATTAAATGTTTTCTAATAATTGATGTTTTTTGCTTTTGATGTTTTTTGATTTTATTTTTTTCACAGGGGGGTGGTCCGTGACTTCTTAAAAATTTTTAAAAGGGGTCCATTATATCAAAAAGGTTAAGGAACACTGATCTAGATGGATAGAGATTTAATTTATCGATATCTGACGTACTCTATATAACAAGTTGATAATGTATTTGAAATATATACCTTGCCAACGTTGGAAAAATAAAATAACGGAGATTTTACTATCGACATTTTTTTAGGCTATGAGTGATTGATACATGATGTAAGTCAATTAGCAAAGTAAAAAATATGTATATAAGTCATATAATCTAAAGAAGATTTATTTAAACCTTTGTTTATAATTACTTAAACTATTAACACTCAATATACTGGAGTACTGGCAGTAACACCATCTGTTGAGGTATAAGAGAAGTAATTTTGCCATCAGCAGATATTTTATAGGCAAAAATATATTTTTTATTATATATATTATATATTTTTTTTTAAATTTCTGCAACAAATACGGGTAAATAGCAGACAGTCATAAAATGCAGGAGTCTTCGTTAAAAAACAGGAGACTTGGCAGTTTTGTATATAATACAGTATCTAGTAAATATAACAAATATGTTAGCAAGTTATATGGAATTTAATGAGGAGATAGTAGGGATTTACAAACCTTCCATCATGCTGTCTGGTCTTGCAAAATAAACATATTCAAAAATACAAAATGCTGGATTGCTGCTCCCTTTTGGTCTGGGAAGAATGCATATGGATCGAATACCCTTTTTCGTTATCTCAACAATCTCACCAGGCTCGACTTCACGAACCAGTCGTCCTGCGACAGAAGGAAATGCACAAGACTCCGACGACACAACATAACCTTCTAGTTCACTTTCATCATCATCTGCAAGATATATTTCATTAATAAATAAATAAAATAATTATACAATTTCTACTTTATGTTTACATTCATTTGTATGTGTATTTTTTTTTTAAATTTTATTTTCTTATATCCGTCATAATATATAAACTCAATTCTGTAGTTGCTGACATGGACTATAGATTGAAAAGAGACTTTATTTGTTTCGTGTTTGTTTATTTCTTACTTTTATTGTATTGTATTGAATTAACAAATTTACTCTTATTATTATTATTATCAAACTTGAATACTTCAACAACAGATTGCAAATAAATTGTCACAAAAATATCTCTCAAAGTTTAATAATTCACTCTAATAATTATAAATAAATTCACAGTATAAATGGGTTTCAAATTTGAACAATTCAAAAAAATAATGCGCAATCAAAAATTAACTACTTCTTAAATAAATTGAAATACCTTACAAGTTACAATAATTCAACAAAGCTATAACTACAGACAAATATAATTTTTAATAAACTATTATTAATACTTAAAAATTTATTATTCTTAAATTTATTATAATCTATTATTTTTACACAAAAATTATAACATGAACTCTCATATACCATTCAAATGACAAAAAGCATTCTGTAAGGTATCATATTCATTAGTTGGTTTAGACTTCACATCTTTCTTTTTCAAATCTTTGGCTGCTTTTAGGGACATGAAAACAAGCATTATTACATGTATGCTAAGCAAGCAACATTAACAAAAAAGCACAAGCAAAGGGAAAATGTATACAAGGATTACAAAAAGCAAGGTAAACTAAACTTATATACTTCTTAATGTAAATAATTTCATACTCTAATTTTAACTTTTTATTAATTATTTTTTTTTAAATATGTGTTAATTTCATAAAATTTTTAATGAAAGTAAATTTATTTCTAGTTTGTTGCTTGACCTAAGAGTTTTTCTTTTGAGAAATCAAGATTACTAGAATTTTAGCCAAAATTACTAGAATCAAGATTACTAGAATTTTAGCCAAAATTACTAGAATCACGATTACTAGAATTTTAGCCAAGATAACTAGAAGAGTTTGTTGCTTGACCTAAGAGTTTTTCTTTTGAGAAGTCAAGATTTGCTAGAAGAGTTTGTTGCTTGACCACCTAAGAGTTTTTCTTTTGAGAAGTCAAGATTAATATAATATTAAGATTGATTTTAAGTAAGGACAGCAAAAACGTTTTATAATAGAATTGTAAATGCTTTGGCAAGTAAAGTTTATAGTTTTTCTGAAAACTTTTCTACTTAACTCATTTAATAATTATGGTATAAACCATAATAACTATAGAATAAAAATTTTCCACATTATTTGTTTACTTTAAAAAGTAAGTAATGAAAATTGAATAAAACAGTTATCGAATGAGCCAGAAAACTGCAAAATTTAGAAGTTTTTGATTTCAGAATTTATAATATTATTTTTAAATAAGTGTTGATTTCATAAAATTTTTAATTAAAGTAAATTCATCCCTCGTTTGTTGCTTGACCTAAGAGTTTTTCTTTTGAGAAGTCAAGATTACTAGAAGAGTTTGTTGCTTGACCTAAGAGTTTTTCTTTTGAGAAGTCAAGATTACTAGAATATTGAGATTGAATTTTAACATTAAGGACAGCAAAAACGTTTTATAATAGAATTGTAAATGCTTAGGCAAGTAAAGTTCCTAGATTTTCTTAAAACTTTTCTACTTTAACTCATTTAATGATTATACTGTAAACTGTAATAACTATAGACTAAAGATTTTCAACATTATTTGTTTACTTTAAAAAGTAAGTAATGAAAATTGAATAAAAACAGTTATAAAATGAGCCAGAAACCTGCCAAATTTAGAAGTTTTTGATTTTCCTGAATTTATAATTTTAACTACCACTATTAGTCACATCTTAAATGAAAAATTTATGATGTTTTAATTTATGTAATTTTTTGAAGCATGCAAAAATAATAATAAGTAATGTAAATAATTGATATAAAATGAAAAAATTAATTTGTTTATTCAAAATTCATCTATAAAGAAATGAAATAATTCATCAACAGATATAGATTTCAATAAGCATTTTACAAATTAGCATGCAATTAAGACCTAGTTATAATAAGAACTTTTGTATACCATTTCGATGACTAACGCCATTGCGAAAAGTATGTCCATTTGCGAGGTTAGACTGCTCACCATTTTTTCGTAAACCTTTAGCTGCTTTTACAACATAAAAACAATCATTAATAGAGGAACTCTAAGCTGGCAACAAGATAAAAACAAAAGCAGAGGAGAAATGTTTATTGATTACAACAAAGGACAAAGCAAAATATAAAATAATTGATAAATTTTACTAATTACTATAATAAAATAAACACCAAATTTTAAGTTTAGCTATTTTTCACATACTTTTATTGAAACTTGCACATCAAATTATAATTTAGAAATCGAATATAAAAAATTATAACTGAAATTTTAGAGAATTAAAATATTAAATTATATGAGTCATTCAACAGCTAAACTTGATAAAAATGTATTACTACAAGTGGTTTGTGTAAGGTAAGCTTAACTTAGAAAATCTGAAATATTTTCGCTCAAATGTAACTTAAAATTATGTAATAAATAACATTTATTCAATAAAAAAAAAGAGAAAAAAATTAAAATATTTTTTAATTCGTTATCTTTTACAAATATTGAAAATGTATGGAATTTAGTCTTTTTACACAGCTAAATTTATTAGTATTAAATTCAAATTTACTGTAAGTAAGATCATCAGATACTATTTTATTTATCTCTATTTCTAAATAACAGAAATATAGGCATATATTTGTCACTAATTTGTATTTTGATAGCTTGACTCCAATTCTAACGGAAATATTAATAAAATTTCAGAGCTTTAATTAAAACAATTCATACTTAAGGTTTTTGAAAGATATTTGAAAACTCAATTCATAAGTGATAGCCACTGAATTAAAAGATTTAGGGAAAAAAATTACAAAATAAAACCTCAGAAACAATAAGAATTTGATAATTAATTAAAAAATTTCACATGAACATTTATCTTAGTTTGAAATATACTACAGTACAGAATCCGTTATCCGGAAATCAGAAAACCAAAAAACCGGAACGAAATTCGATACATTTTCCCACCATTTAAAAAATAAAAAAATTTTTTCCTCATAAGATTTTAGGATTTTTCTTTCTTTCTGAAAGATGTTTACCTTACCATCATTTTGGAAATAATCATTAGTGTATTACTTCATCGTTTTTTCTTCTTTTTAAGATTATTTCCTAATATATATATTTTTAGTTGGGTTTAACAATTAAAAAACGGATTTTCGTAGCGATTCAGAAAACCGGAAAATCAGTTATCCGGAATAGCGATGATCCCGATCGTTCCGGATAATCGGTTCCCTACTGTATTATAAAATAATTATAATTAAATTATAACTTCACACAATTCCTATAAACCTATTTTAAAAAATTAGAAGTATATAATCCAATCCTTACATTATATATTTCTATTCATAATTGTAATATTTCCCAATTTATATTAAAATACTTAAAAAAATTTATTTTAAATTTTATTTTCCCAAATTATTTTAATCTGAAAATGCATTAAAATGTTGATGGCTTCAGCACTATGGCTTGCAATGATAAAATTAAACACTTCCTGGATGAAATGTTTTCTTCTAGAGCATGCATTTTGTACCTCTGACTGTATTAGAAAAATTCATTTTGATTTTGAGCTTAATATTATTTAAAATTAATAAGCTATAACAAATTTAACTTAATATCACAATTAGAAATGCATAATGAATGTGATTATTATTGGCTTAAACCTTTGAAGCAGAATTTTTATTAAACATATTTTTCATACTTTTTTTATTATTCTATAAATTATGGTTATAAAATGCAGCATTTTTTTTTTTTTAAAGGTAAAATTTTTCAAACAAGGCTCACTTACAAAGAAAAATTTTCATTTATTTGCCCTTATTTAGATCTAAGAGAAACAGTTATTTATCACTGGAATATATTTAATTTAACAAATCAATTATTGATATATTTTTGAATATGAATGGAAAAATACTACATTTCATACTACATTTTCAGATTTTAGTGCAAATATAATTCTGATAGTTGGACAAAAAATTTTTAGTAACTATTAGACTGTTTTTAATAATTAAAAAATATCAAAATAGATTTTTGTTTGTAATTGGAGCATCAAAAAAGATATATAAAAGTGGTCCTGGCATTTCATCTGCATCAAAGGATTAATAAATTCTGAAATATCACAATAAAGTCTAAAAAACCAAGTTAGTTAAAGTACCTTTCTAAACAAAATAATTTTTTCCCTTTTTACAACCCCAACATCTACTAGAATTCAAAATTTATTTCACCTATCAAACCTTTCATGTGAGTTTTAAATAACAATGAAATAGTTAAATAATAGTTTAATAAAATGGTTACAAAGAAAAAAATTCATCACTTTACTAAATAAAAAAGATATCTGATATCACATATTATCGATTGGTACAAATTTAAGTCACTTTATTTCCTTAACATCAATTTAAGACCAATACAAATGCATGCAGTTAGTAGTATTTTATGAAAAACAAAGCAAGAAAAATCATGCAATGGTTAGTGTAATTTAAATCAACCTCTTATGTTATACCACACTGATTTTTAAGTGAATAATCTTCTGTTCCATTTCCATTTTGTAGACTGCCGTCTCTATTATTAATTAATTCATCTTCTAAAATTTGGATGCAAAAATAAAATGCATTAAAGCAAAGCAAACATAAGCATTTATTGTGTCATAATTAGAGTGTTTGTTTCTAAACCAACCTCTACTATTTTCAAAAATTTTGCAGGATTTTTAAAGGAAGAAATTAAATTTCAAGGCATATGGTTAGCATCCTGTATCTGAGTTACAACACTCTCGAGTTAAATAGACATGAGAACTACTAGACATGAAAATTTTAAATTTCCTGTCAGTTACCAGTGGCCAGTAGTTTAATAATTAAGTAGCCGCTTTTTCCTCAAACCTAACGAATCTGTGAACGATATTGATAGATCCTACTTTTTGCTTTTATTAAATTATATTTTTTAAATAAAAATCATATTAGAAACAATTTACCACTACAAAAAGTTAATTCAACAATAAAAATAATATAAATATATGACAAAATTTAGTTAAACATACTAAACATCATTTTAAAATATTTGAGGCGGCAAAATACATTTAATGCATACATTACAACTTTGAAATATATACGAGTAAATTGTTAAAGAACTCTCCTTCCAAATAAATCTTTCCATCACAAATTGATAGATTCAGAAGGATCAAAATTTTAAATAGAGACAGAATATTTTAATGAAAATTCTAGAATCTTTCTGCGTTATTTTACTTTTATCATTAAAAGATTAAAAAGCCACCAGTTGCTTCTATAATTTAAATCACTATTTTTTTTTCTCGTTATTGTTGTTGACTTGCCGTGAGAAGAGTGGTTATTTTCAGGTCTAGGAACTAACTAAGATATTCCAGAGAAAATTCTTCTGAGACAAGTCTGTTGCTTAGCAACCATATGGGGATATGATCAACAGGGAAAATCAAAGGGTTTTACAAAAGTTTTCTTGGTTGCCTAGCAACAGAGAAATTAGAAAAAAAATTCTGGGCTGTGGATTTATTGGATTTCTTTTTGACACAGCAAAAAGTTCCCTTCATAATTTTTTCTTCTTCTTTTTTTAAGAAGAACAGTGGGACATAATTGGTCTTACAGACATGTAACTCAATTAGAAAAAAAATACTAAAATAGTGCATGATTAATGATTCTATACTAACAAATTTGTTAGTATATTTTAAGACATTGAATATTATCCACCTTCACTAAGCAATTGTGTGTAAAAACTGCTTAGTAAAAGTGGATATTAATCAAAAAAAAAAATTTCATGAACAAAATCTTTTCCTCTTTTCCTAAAAAAATTACTGGAAAATCTCATATCTGGTTTTGGAATCAAACACTTTAATTATAGCAATAAAATATGGCAAGCCAGCAAATAAATAAATAAAAATAAAGCAAAAAACATAAAAATCAAAGCAAAATAAATTTCAGCATAATAGCAAATTAAATAGCAACGCTAAAGAAAAACTAAACTAAAGCACAATGAGCAACACTAATTTTCAAGAAACAAACTTATATGTGATTAATTAAATTTAATATTTAGAAAGTTCTTAAGAAAAGTATTTACTTAAACAAACACACACATATTTAAACCAAACCTTCAACATTTTTTATGTGATATTAATAATTTCAATGAAACAGAGAAATATGATCATTTTTTAAATTTCCAGTGAAAAATATTTTTTAATAAATGCTGATATAATATAGTGAAAAACTTCTTAAAATACTGTCAAAAATATTTATTCAAAAGTGTAGAAACTAAACAGAAAATATGAAAATAATATTAAAATATATCTCAAGGTATATAAAAAGCAATTATTCAAATTGCATAACCATTCTCAAGACCAAAAATATTTTTTGTTGGGATTAAAAAAATTAAATCTATTATCTATAACAAACAGTTACTAAATGAAATATCCTAATATTTAGTTTTAAAGATTTATTTAATAAAATATTCATTGTTGTTGTTGACGTATGCCTGCTAAGACAGAGGGGTGTGATTGATCTTGTTTCCTAGTGGCGCCATCTATGGCCAAGAATTCGACTTCTGCCACACCCATACGTCCCACTCGTTTATAGGGCAGACCTATCCATACATTCATCCATTCATCCACAGACCATAATTTTGACCTGAATCAGAGAACGATCAATCTCCAATTCAGTACCCCCAGTGGTATTTATTTGTTATGGGAACATGGTGGACTTTGCAACTCGACAGATTTAACGTGCATCAGTCACCATTTACTACATGAGGAATCTTCGGCCGGAGGAGTTCGAACCCACGAACTCTCGGACATGAGCCCAGCGCCCTTCCGATCAGGCTATCCCGATCGAAAATATTCATTCATTTGGTTAATAAGAGTAGATTTATACATAATTTTGTGTTTGGAATATGAAATAAACATGCTACAGTGCTCCAACAATCACATTTTACAGATGTACATACCAAATCTGCATAACTTGATGAATTAAATTTTATTCTTTCATGCATTAAATTCTAGACTATATCACGCAACTGAGCAATCTAGTTTAGGCTTAAAATCAAGTATTAAATAATGGAAAATCATATACAAAAGGAACTACACTAATTAAACTAACCCAATGAGCCCCTTGGTGGCACCAGTTTTCCAATACACAAAGGTCGGTTACCATATGGGTCTCTAACAGCATAAATTGTGTCACCATTCATTATAAGTAGAGCATAAGAGGTTTTTGTGCGACTCATAAGATTTTTTATCCTGGCTGGCCAGTCTGGTTTTCCTTCACATTCATTGTTTGGTTCTGGGGGTGGCATGCACAGGATCTGAACCATAAGTTCACTGTCCGATTCTGTTGACAAGCCAACGCCTTTCTCAATAATCTGAAAGAAAAGACTTGTTAATTTAGAACCATGGTTGAAATAAAGCAAAATCATAGAAGTGTGGAGAAAAGTAGCATTAAACAATGAATTTTCAATTAAAAAATAAAATAATAGCACAATTTTGTGAAACTTACAAGAAGAAAAATAGCTTCTGAAAAGAATAACGCTAATCCCGTTCGAAAAACTTGTCGTCAATGAAAAAGTGCAAAAGAATGTAAAACTAGAGCAAAACAAAGTTTTTAGCTAAAAGAATTACACAAAATAAAAATTGTGGTAAAAAGAATAGCTCACATTTCCCAGAACTACCTAGTGCAAGATTATCTTGCACCAGTCAGAACCAAATTATAATAACAACATAAAAATTATTACGTTTTTAGATAAAGGAACAACACAAAACTGAGCTTAAAAAAAGCATACAAACCACAGGGCTTGTTAGCAAATTCTTTGAAAATTAGGAGGGTATTGAACCATAATATCATTCAAATTTGCAGAACTTTAACATGGTACTCAAATAAATCATATTATCAGACTCCTTAAACGTAATTGCACGTTACTATGGCCTCACCTGAACAGTAACATGGTGCAAATAAACACCTTATTAACACCGTACTATGGTTCAAGGAACCGATATCACGGTTCAACATTAAATCAATATTCCTGAGATTGTAAAAATAATAAACAAAAAAAAATTTACACAGTTAAAAGAACTCACTTCTCTGCGAAGCTGTGGAGCATTGACTAGTTCACCATTATGGGCTATAGCAAGAACTCCATGCTTCGTATGAACGACGAACGGCTGCGTATTCAAGTGTTGCGTTCCTCCGGCTGTGGAGTACCTTGTGTGACCAATACCCAAGTTACCTTTCAGTTTTGCCAGATCCTCTTCCTTGAAGGCATGGGTCACTAAGCCAGCCATTTTATGGGTGTTCACATTGCTCAAATCTCCATTGCTGGTGGTGATTCCGCAACTTTCCTGACCTCTAAGAAAAGGGTTAAAAATTAATTAATTTACTTTAAAACAATAGCACTTTTCTACTGAAAAATTCGGAAAAGTCGGACTTGGAAATAAAATAGGACAAAACCAAACAAACGCTTGACAAGAGATGTTTTTTTAAAAGGAAGAAGAAGAAAAAAACGGGCGTCGGACAGCCGACCCAATTTTTGTAATTTTAAGACCAATCCAAAAGACAAAGAAACTCTTCGATCCAATATTGGGAGAAATTTGTCTTCGTAAAGGACTTTTTGATGGAACTAACCTATACTCGCGTTACATGGAGAGGAAAACCACGAAAACCTTCCACGGTCAGCATGGTGCAAGGGGACTGATTCGTCTACCACTGAGGATATTTTACGTCAGGACTGTGGTCGACTCAAACCGGATGCGGAATTCGTATCGACCAGACATCGCTGGAATTCAAACCTGGTTAACCTCATTGGAAAGCGAACCATCGCGGCTCTGTGTTATACGTATCAAAAACTAATTGCTGTGAGTTAACAGAGATGGGTAAAAATGCACTTTAGTACTAATAATAGTACTTTATTTACGTTGCACAAGAGCAGCACAATGGGCTTTTGTTGACGGTTTTGGAAACATTCCTGAGGATGATCTGAAGGTTGTAATTTTGATCCTCTGCAGAGGGAATGGCTTCTCCTCTTTGGTAGCCCGTCGATCTGCGCGCAAAGTTGAGCACTTTACGATCAAACAGTTTAACGAGGACCGATACCACACACCCTCAGTGCCTTCGCTGGCTGATCAAACTAGCCAAGCACTAGCTCGCTGATCGCTACCAGTGATATTTGACTTCGGTGAAAAACGCGCTGTAAATTGAGCAAAACTTAACAATATTTATATTCAAAATCGCATAATGAAACAGTGGTAATTTTTAAAAAGATAGGAAATTTTTTAAAAAGAAAAAGCAATACCGTGTAATTAGCGAAATAACATTGTCATTAGTTCTTTATTTAGACCCGAAGACCGTTAAAATTTATGTTTACAAAAAAAATAAGCCAATTCATATTTACTAAAGCAAAAAGTTACATGCAAAATTCTACAGATAATGTTTACGCTTAATTTTGACTTTAGTTTTTAAATATACATGTTTTAAGTTAATTTATCTTAACCTTAATTTTTCTCTAAAAGTTGCGAACGTTAAAATATTTGTATTCTTTTTAATTTGTTTGCCAGTTTTTTTAATTTTCCATGGTACGCGAGTAAGAGTTTAACAATTTTTGTGTATAGCATACAAAAATAAATAAAATGTTTATTGAATAGTGTATAATAAAACGAAGTAAATCAGTTTTCTATTCTTTGATCATTCTTCCTCCCTTTGATTTCTCAAACATCGATAGCTTAAATGTATGTTGAAGTGACGAGTATATACGCTATTTAGGTTCTTATCAGTCGGATGAGGGACATCTTGTAAGAGATAAGTTGCAGAAAGAAGATTGACGCAACAGTTGTACGATGTTACGTTATAAGGTGAGATGAAAGTTGTTTAACTAAAAAATTCAGATAAGATTACAAAATATTACATATTTGGGATTGCTACAGCTACTTTAAGACGCGTGTTTGAAAAATAAGCACTTTCGTTTGATCTACTTCTTTAAAATTGAAGTACAAGCATAATTAAACTCCCCCAGTATTTTGCAGACAAATGCCCTCTTTATAAATGAAAACGTTTTTTCAATGTAGGCTTCGACACCTGTTGGAGTCTATTGAATAAATAAATATCTATCTTTTGTTTGATAAATTATTTTTGCTTGGTTTGCTGCGTCTGTTGTCAGTGGAGTAAATATAGTTTGTCTATGGAAAGAACTTCCCTCGCCACAAAGTCTGAGGACGTCTGCTGCTATGGCAACAAGAAACAGTAAAAGACGGGAGCTTCTCTTTCCCCTGGTTCCCTTTCTCCCTCTGACTCGAGCTAAAACCTGCTTAAATATTGACTTAAAGCCCTTACAAGAAATAATTAAACCTCGTAACAATAGTCACCGCCACTATACCAGACGAATGGAGAGGGAAGTTAGTTCCATAGACAGACTGTAACACCCCCGAGATCAGGGGGGGAGCACGAGGTTTGAAGGTGCACTCGTCAGATAAAAATAACACAATGAGTTAAAATTAAAAACACTTTTTATTTATAAACAATTTTTAGTTTACTTTTAAATAGTAATAACACTTAACTAAACTTTGAATATAATTACTATAAGTTAGTGGGATTTCTCTTCTTATAATTAAAAAAAAAAAAATTCATTTCAATATGGTAAGTGTGCAACAGTGTTTCAATTTATTAATTTAATTCTACTTTTTCAGTTTCTTAAATTAAAATAAAATTAATGATTTTTAATATCAGAATATCTCTTCACCATAGTGATTTTGTTTCTTTTTATAATTTTAAACTTTTTATGGTAAGTCTAAGATAAGGAGCTGCTAAGTCTGTTGTCAAAATTTCATGTCATCATGACTCATATGACGCCCTGCACACCCCTACAAAGAGCTGAACCTACAACATCGAACTACAGCTGTTAGGCACTTCCAACCATAAAACTGACTAAATTTAAAAAATTTAAGCGTTCTGTTTCCGTTCTAGTTCTGCTATACTATCGTGCAAGAAAGCTGAAATTGCACACCAATAATATTCTACTTGATGAACATCTTATTATGGTAGTAGAATATTGCACAATATTACAGTTTAACGACCATTAAATATTTTCCACGGTTAAAAACATTACCAAAACATAACATACTATTCTATATTCATTACTATTTTTTTTTCTCGCTGAAGCTCAAAATTTTTTAGGTTCAAATATAATTTTGAGCAACCAATTCATTAAAACTGAAGAGAGGATGCTGTTAATGACAAAGGAGCAGGCGGCTAAACTTTTCTACTTTTAAAATAAATTATCTTTTTTTTTTCCCTCGTATGTTTGATTATATGTAATGGGAGCTAATGATTTATTGTAGTTAACTCTAAATAATAATTAGTGTTATAGATTATAATTCTTTGCTGTTGTGTGGTTTGAACTACGAAAAAAAATAGAGTTTTTAATTTGCATTCCTCATCACAATCGTAAACAATTGTGATTTAAAAAAAAGGATTTTTTATGTCTTTAATTTACATTCGTAAAGGACTAATACATTTCTTGGAAATTTGGTTAATATAATGTTTTTCAAAATCAACAGACACATAATTAAGTTTCATCCTTAAGTATTTTGAATGAAACAACACTTCGCATAGTGAAAAAGTAATAACATGAATCAATATATCTCTAATTATTCCTAGATTTTAAGAAGGGAAAAAAAAAGCTTTGTCGCTAAGCGAAAGAAAGGAATTTGAAGAAGGAAAAAAAAAAGCTAATTTCATAATTCGAAGATTCTTTTTCTTTCGAAAAAAAGCTTATAGCTATTAATCTCTTTACATCAATATCACATCTTATCTCAATACTTGCGTCGCAAATATCCTTGAAATTTGAAAAAGTTATCTTTCAAGATTAATTAATTCTTCATGATTCATCATTTCCGACTTCAAATTTGAAACCCATAATTGAGCTGATTATCTTGAGTATAGTTTTTCTTCTTTTTTTTTTTTTTTGTTGAAAATACTGTATCTAAGAGAGAACGCTACAGTAACTGGTATGAAAAATAAATAAATAAATAAAATAAAATAAAATGGCATAATTAAATTGCATTAGTACGTGTACGTTATTTTCTAATTTATTTAAATACTTTATCAAAGAATGTCTTTAAAACTAAACGCGTGTATGATCCAAGGTAAGGGGACCAGACGCCCTAAAATATTGAGGACCTCGAATTGCATTGATTATTCTCAAATTCTTTCATACTCCTTGAGGACAAGAAGTGTTTCTAAATTTTAACACGCGTTCTCAAATGTTCCTGAATTTTTTCGAAAACTTTTTTTTAAATACATGAAGTGAAACATCAATAAAAAAAATCAGAAATGTTCCAGTTTTTTTTAACAAGATAGTCTTGTCTTATAGCGAATACAAACGAAAAGCTAAAATACACCATGTAAAGCTGAAAACGCAAAACTAGTCTTAAAATAATAAACAAATTTTAATTTAACAGAATATCATATGATACTGCTTGGTAATGAAATCAAGTTTGATGAAAATGGCTTTGTACCTGATATTAGTTATCAATTATAAAAAAAATTTTTAGTTGTACTTCTAAATCAAAATTTTCCGTAAATATATGGCGCACTCAAATCGTAATATTTTTCGACAACACTCAGCTGATTAGACCTCAATGTTTATAAATCAGTGGGCTAGATCAATGGGCTGTTTTTGCAAAAAGAATTTATTTCCACTATTCTTTTTTACTGAATGGCAACAGAATCGAACCCAAGAATGAGATAACATTTTGGAATTTACAATTATTTCTTTCAGATTAGTGCTTCCGGATAATGTTTTTTTTTTTCTTTTTTTTCAATAAAATGTTTACTGTAGAATCATAATAATAAAATAACAATTCTATATCTAAAAAAAAAATCATTGATCGTAAGTTGAGTCAAACCCACTTAATTTTAACAATAATATAAACCACTAAAATTGTATTACCTTTAATCTGTTTAACTAGTCAGTTTTTAATCGTCCATCACTCAAAATTTTTGAAAATATAGATAAACCAGATCTCTAAACTTTGATTTTGACGAAAAGAACAATTCTTATGGCTTTTCTTCACTAAATTTTCAGACTAAAATTTCCTGCCCTTTAAAGGGTTGAAGGTTGGATGTTTTGGAGGGTACCAAAGGCAAACAACATTTCAGACTCTAAAAAAGCTGATCATATGATGTAGTAAACTAGGTCTGACGGCTAAAAAGAAAGAAACATCACTGGAGTGGAATACCTTAAGTAGGGCCGTGTTCCCTTAAAAAACCGAGATAATGGCATAACATACAAATGTTAAGCTAATCAAACGATTTATGTTGTAAAACAAGAGTTCCGCAAATTCTTTAAACTCGGGATTGATGCCCAGTGCCCCCTCCATGCCATTAGACAACATATAGAAGCAAATAATAATAAAATTCCAGTAATTGACAAAAACAAGTGACAAAAGCACTGATCCCTCTTATGATCAAAACTATCCCCCCCCCCCTCTTCCACCACCGTAGTTAAGAATCGGTGTTGTAAACTAAGTCCGACGAAGAAAAGAGGAAGTATTACTAGGGCACCTCGGAGTGCCCTAGTATTCGGAGTTTTTATCGCAGAACCAAACGCTTTCCCTTACAAAAATTTAAGGTGTTTTGAGCTGTCAAGGTTGATTTGAGGTTTATTTGAAGTTGACTTCAAAAACAACCTTAAAAGATCAACCTCCCAAGGGGTATAATCAAGGTATGTGAAATTGTTTAATTCACACTTGAGGTTGGTTTTAGGTTGATGGAAATCTACTTAAGAGCAACCAAGTTTTGAGAGGTTATTTTTGAGATATACTGGTTATTTTTTCGACACTTCAGGCAAATAAGTATATTTGAGATGTGAATTTTATCACCCAATCTCAACTAATAGTATTGCTGAGTTATAAATGAGGTTGATTTTATGAGGTGTAAATTGAGGTTATTTTTGCTGCAAAACATAACCTTATTTTCTACCTGGAGTCCTTTTTTTTTTTTTTTTTTAACATTCGTCAACCTCAAAAATACTATTTGTAAGAGTTACGATATTAAATACCTTCGATCAAACGGGAAAAAAAGGAAAAATCAGTAGCGCCTGAAGAGGCTAAATGTAGAGGACTTTACTTAGTAAGGCGAGGTCTGACGAAAAAAAAAAAAGAAGAAAGATCACTGAGACAGCGCGACCTGAGGAGGCCGGCCCAAATGTAAACAAAATTACGCTCCCCAGAAAAATCTAACTGTGTTGTAAATTAAATCTGAGGGGTGACGACAAAATCTCCACTCTTTCTAATAGAAATTTCAAAAGAAAGGCGATTTTAAATTTTAAAAAAATAAAAATCTCGTACGCACTAAATGAACATGAAATCTACAACACTATTACATCATGCATGGGAAAATTCTTCCTGCTTCAAAACAAGCAACTATCAGACTCTTAACATCGTAGAGTAATCTAACCATCGTAAATCATCGAAGATAAATGGATGATCCGTGTTATGAAACTAAAGTATCATTCATTGACCTCGGAGCTTGTTTTTGAACAAATTCAAACTTCATTCAGAATAAAAGGAAGGAAAAAAAATACACGCTAGTTTTATCGAACTTCGAACTAGATATAAATTTTATGGAAATCAATAATACTTGAAAACAGAGTGGGGGGGGAATAAAACGGAACGACGACAAAATAACTTTACAGAATCCATGACTGATGACTCCATGTGACAGACTTTCTAGAATTGATGACACATCAAACATACCACCACAAAAGATTAAGCATGATAATTTATTCATTAATTTTTTTTTACATTTTTTACCTACACTAAACCGACTTTTACATTCAATGTATTATCAATTTACAATAAGTGTTTAATGCACATATGATTATGACGCATAGTTAGTATTAAAAAAAAAAAATTCCTTCAAATTCTTAAAGAAAGAATGCGCGAATGGAACACTCAACATTTTTGTTCCATTACGTAAGCACTGCTTCTTCATCATACACAAAGCTATTAGCTACGTTCTCCATTGTAAGAACATGCTAATCTGAATAGTAATAGAATGTTTAAGAGAAAAAAGAGAGGTAGGCATACGCACATAATCGTCTGATGCTAGTAGGTCAAATTACCTCTGTAATGTATACAAAAACAAAATATTTCTTAATACTAAATATCTTCTGATGTTTTTATTCCGTGGTTGTTGGCAGCATATTTTTTTTCTTATCTTCCAATTACACAATAGTTAAGAGCAATAAATATAAACCTGATAATTTGTAACATTCGAGCACAATTATCTCTAACTTCATCTCTTTTAAGATAAAATGTTGCCACTATAATTTAATTATCATGCAAACTAATGCGACTTGAAAAATTGACACCGTCTTGAATGCACATTCTTATACGGATGATATAGTTGGCATTATTTACATTAAAAATTATTCATGTATTGTAGGAAAAACAAAAGTGGAAGGGGAAAAAAATGTTACGCATAAGAAAGAAAAAGCCAAAAGTCAGCGATAAACTTTTAAATTGAGACTTTTACATAAACCAATTCTATACCGTCCACGGAGTGTTCGGAGCGCACCAATCGAGATTTTTTCAGAAATCATCTAGCTGCAAATACTGAGGCAAAAGCCAAACGGTTCAACATCTAAATTCTCGACACGCCGGGGGAATCATATTAACATCAGGGAACCAATCGAAAAGTGGTGCAGAACAAAACAACAGCAACAAATCATAAGAGAAATTATTAAAAGCACACTAGAAGATACCATTACAATGGACGATCCGATGGACCCTATACACTTAGGTTAACTTGATGTCTCCCCTCAATACCCTGATCTGCCAATCCACTTCTATTTTAACGCGTCATTCCCATTTTATATTTTTCAAACTTGAGCATCCTGGGGGACTCCGTTGGTCTTCTGTTCTATCACCTCAACACTAATTTTAATTCATCTTGATGTTTTTACTCACTTGTATATTCGCTTTTAGCGTTTTTATCAACAAAAATAGACGGGAAAGGAAAAGAAAGGGTTTTTTTTTATTTTTTATTGTATTCATATCTTTAATTGAGATGTTTATATCTTGTAACTACTCATTATGTATTGTAACACATACTGTATTCTCTGTAACTTTGTTGGGGTCTTCAATACTATTGTAATTTGGCTCAGTATAAGGGTGGGCCGTCGGCTTTAAGCACTGTAAGGCGGCCCTCCCAGCTGTTGGCATATGACTCTTGTATTTTATGCACTTTTTGCTTTTTATGTTCTTTTCTGTTTTTACTTGGTTTTAATAAACATTTACCCGTATGCCCTGAATTGGGGCAGGTCGGGGTAAATATTTTCATAAGAAAGAAAAAGGATAAATTCGTTCAATAAAATGGTGACAAAAATTTTCAATCGGTTGCACAAAATTTTCGAAACGAATTTCTTTATTATTAACTCCTCAAAATTAGTTTTTAAGAGATAAATCAAATTTTAAACAATAATTTTCGAAATTAATAAAAAAAAAATTTGGAATTCATTTTCAGAATTAATTTTGTAATGAAATTGCCACGATCAATAATAATTCAGCAATTAATAAAAATACAATAATTTACTATAATTAACATTTACCTAAGTAATTCAGGTGGATAAGTAATAACGCAGATGATTTTGAAAATTATTACGAACTGCAAATTATCGCAATTAAAAACAAATGGAAATAAAATTTTGAAAAAGTGGTATTGATTAAGAAAGTTTTTGAATATTTTCAAATTGATTAATTTATTTATAAATAAGTCTATTCACCGCTTCGCCCATTTACTAACGGTGTCGTAGTTGTTTCATCCTCGGGTCCAGGTTTTCATTTTCCCTCCCCTTCGACTCAAAGCCTCATATGATTCTACTGCTTAGCCCGTAAACTAGCTTGGCGCGATTATCGCCGCTCTTACACAAAATGTTTATTGCCGATGAAACTTATAGAATAAAATATATAACGAGTGTTCTTCCTCACATTTGGGTGGTGCGCTTGTAACCTTTTCAGCAATTTCTTGGGGGAAAAAAAGACTGCAAGATCATGTACTTACTTTGTTTGAAACTGAAAGGGGAACTAACAGTATTATGTTTTCAACAATCAAGAAGTTAGAGACATGCTTCTTTAAATTTTGTTTTTAAAAATTATATTTTTTAAAATAAAAGTTTGTTTTTTAAAAGAAATTTAATAGGAATTTCTTGTTTTTAAAAATATAAGCATTCTTATTGAAGGAATTTTTATTTTTAATAACAATATTTGTAAGTTTAAGGAAATTCTTAATTTCAAAAATCTAAATAGATTTTTTAAAATCATTATTTATTTTTATTACTGGTTGAAGGGAATTATTATTATTATTTTTTAAATATTGCTTTTTTATTTAAAGAAAATCAAATTTTTATTATTATTTATTAGAAAATTCTTATTTTGTTGAATATTATTTATTTTAAAAAAACATTCTTTGTTTAAAAAATATTTAATTGCTTTTTAAAAACCTTATTTCTATTTAAAAACATTATTTTCTATATTTAAATTTTTCTTAAAAGAAATTCTTTATTTTAAAATATAATTTATTTTTTAAAACTATTACTTGTTTGGGGATTTTAATTACATGGTACATTTATAAGTAAAAAATTTTATTTTTTAAATCTTATTTTACTCTTCCTGTTAGCGATTTTTCTAGTAAATTTTATTCAAACATTTATTTGATTACATGATTACCTCTTCTAATATTAATTAATATTTTATATTAATATTTTTAGAATATATATATCTTAATATTTTTAAAAACTATTATCTTCATTTATATCGAAACACAGCTAAATTATGCTAATAAATTTTTAAAAAAACTGTGGTTAAATATTTAAACTTTTAATCAAATTAGACTTTGAGTTTTCTATACATGGGATGTCAAAAACTGTGCAGTGAATACCTCTTGATCTAAGGGTTATAGAAACATGGTTAAAATTCCAAATATTTTTCAAATTAAGTTAGTATCATATAATAGTTATGATTGCGTGACTTGTTTTAGTAAGTTTTTAGAAAAGTAACCTTTTTAAACCTTGTTTTAATGCTTAAACCTAAAATCAGTACGCTCATTAAGTACTTTTATACAATAGTCAGTAAAAAAAGTTTTTAAAAAAAAATGGTAAAGTTTACCTCAAAAAAGAATTAAAAAAATCTTTTATTACTTTCTCACAAAGAAATAGGAGAAAGAAGTCGTCTGCATAACATTTTAGAAACCACAATAAAAACTTTCTCACTAACATGGTTACAAACTTAACTGAACTGCAAACTAATGAAAATTAAATTGAACTTCACTAAACTGAATATTTCAATCTTATGATAAGAGCCATGATGGCTCAGGAAAAGAGCGTTCGCCTTCAAATTAGATGAACAGGTTTCAAAAGCGGTAGACGGATCAAGGGTTAGTGTCCCTTTACCGTCAGCCTAACCATGATATGTTTTTGTGGTTTTCCACTCCATGTAACACAAATACAGATTAGTTCCATCAAAAAGTCCTCGACGAAGACACATTTCTCCCAACACTTGGTTCAGGAGTTCCCTTGTCTTCTGGATTGGGTTCAAAATAACAAGGATACGGAGTTGAAGTGGGACTAAACATATGAAAAGTTTAAAATTGAAATACCTAAGAATGAAAGATTTTTAAATGCAATGGCCTCTTAAATGGATTGCATTATAAAATTTATTCTTATTTGGTTGAAATTATCCAAAGCTAATAGCACTGAAAAATGTATAAATGAAATGCATTGATAGAAAGAAAATAGTTATAATTAATATTTAATTATTTTTACAAAGTTTATCTCGAAGTTGATGGTTGACAGTTAGCAATTTTTCATAAATTTGAAAGAAATAATGAAAATTTTACTTCGATTTACTTTTTTTTTGTTGAAATATTTAAATAAAACTTTCACTTAATAATATGAAGCATATTTATGAAAATTGCTCAAGGAAAATAAGAAAGAATTAAAACACAGAAATCTCAATTAAGTAATAATACTATTTTATAAATTTTGTAAAGTGTATTTTACAGATACTTTGAAGTATGAAAATATTGAAGTTATTTCAGTTAAAATTAAAGTTCGGTTAAAATAAATAATAGTTTTAAAAAAAATCGAACAATTTTATATCATATTCTAAATTTTTAATCTTGTTTTATAATCAGTTAATCCTTTTTTCTTAACTATAAACGAATGGATTTTTAGCAATAAATAAAAATAAATATTATTTCTTCATTTTGACAAGTTTTTTTTTATAATTATTCCCCTAATCAGTCAATTTTGACATCTAAAAAATACTATTTATTAATATACTCTAAAAAAACTATTTGAAAAACTGTTTAAAAAAATAAAAAACTATTTACACATTTATTTCGCCAATCTTCCTATTTCTAAACTAAGAAAATTGTACTACTCATGAAGTGAAATTGTGAAAGTTGCACCTACTAATTTTATTAAGAAATTAAGAAGTTTATTAAGAATTTATTAAAATATTACGACATATCTTGATTCTCACAATCAAAATATAAGTCAGTGAATAAGAATTAATCTAAAATAATACAGCATAAAGTAAAATTAATACTTGACCCATGAACATCATGCGCTTTTATCACGCACTTTTAAATATACGAGTGTTTTACAAAGTTTTGAAATATTAAAAATTCCAACTCACAAAATTTTTTTCCCAATTGAAATTCGAAATAAAATATTCTTAGATCAAAAAATCATGACAAGTAAACAAGCCTTTATTAATATGTAATATTAATATATAGTATAAATAAGGATGTATATAAGTATTTGGATAATGAATTAGAGCTGATAAAAATGAAGTTAAGATTAAGGTATGAGTAAGAATTAGCTTAGGTAAAGCCATATTAGACAGGTCTCTTTAAAAAAAAAAAATTTTTTTTTAGTATGTTTTAGTCTTACTCTGTAATACGAGCTTGATTGTTAATATACAGGGTGTTTATAAAGTCCCGGACCCATTTTGACGTCTAATAACTCATAAAATAATAAAGATAGATTAAAATTAATAACATAAATTGTTAGATAGACTCAAAAAGTTTCATGACCCCTGTCAATGAACTTCCACGTGTGCCCCCTTCGTCGCACGGAGAATATCAAGTCGATAGTCAATTTCACGCCAGGTAGCGACAAGCATGTCGATGTATGCATTCTCCTTAATATCTGCTCGAATAAAACATCACATAGAAAGTAAACATAGCATTGCAATAGTTGCCAAAAAAATGCAATTAATAAGCAGACGATATTTAGAAAAGTACAGATATTTAGACAGGAAAATGAAATTATCTGAAATTAACCACACGTGCAGACGATATTTACAAAAGTAAAGATATTCAAACCTGAAAAGGAAAATATAGGAGTTATTCCATCAATAAATGCCATAAGTTTGTTTATATCTTCATTATTTTATGAGTTATTAAACAGCAAAATGGGTCCGGGAATTTATAAACACCCTGTTATACATACCCTCCAACTGCTACGGAATTTCCGTAGTTTCAGAAATCTTCTTTTCAGACGGTAGCAAAATTAATGTCTTAATATTTAAAAGAAATTAATTTTAGCTTAACTTGTCCACTATTACTAATAAAAGTGCATGTCATATGGCTAGATTCTTAAGTTCTGATAAAAGTTTTATGAGAGATCCATTTGCTTTAAAAATTTCTACTTTGGTTCGCTACCACTAGAAAGAATTATTTTCAAAATCCTCATAAGTTGGAGGGTATGCCTGTATATATAGAATTCAATCAATTTGATTTAAATCAAGCAATTATATTTCATTTAAGTTCAGATTTTCTAATAAAATAATTTAAAAATTTTACCACTGAAACCCTTGTTAAAAATTATAATATTGAAGAAATCTTTACTATTCAAAAAAAGAAGAGAAAGAAAATAATAATAATTTAATAACTGCTCAAATTTGTTTTAAATTGTTTTAATATTTGCTTAAATATTTAAAATAATTCTCATATGACTGTAAAAAAAGAAGAATTTAGTTCGTAATACAAGGTTGATTGCTAATATATAGAATTCGATCAATATACCACTGAACCACTTGCTAAAAATTATAATATTAAAGTGATCTTAACTATTCAAAAAAATTTAAATAATTATTTAAATTCTTTTAAATAATTTTAATATTTGTTTAAATACTTAAAATAAGTCCCATATCTCTGTAAAATATATCAAAAAAGTGAAGTTAACTATCGATTAAATATCTGATGTAAAAATAACTTTAATTGACTGAATGCTTCAAATGATTTCAATCAATGACAATTAAATAAAAAATAAAGAATTAAATAAATTTCTCCAACTTTAAAATGAATATTAATCCAAACCTTCATTAAGTTTATATGCTATGTTTTAGTTACAGAAAATAACATTCTTTGGGAAAAACTGACCAAGTTTTGATGTCCTAAAAAATTTCTTATGAAGTTTTCTTATGATTTCTAGAAAAAAAAATTTAAAAATAAGATTCCTTAGTTTTAGAATTTTTTAAGTACGATGTTCCTCAAAAGAGAATAAATCAGAATTAAAAGAGAATAAATTTTACAAATTATTAATATCGAGTTGCTCAGATATATATTAAATTTAATGCAATAAGTACTATTCATGAAAAAGTATGATATAATTTAATTTAAAGACTAAACCTATTGGGTGCTGCTATGTCGATTGAGAATATTTCTTTTTCTTTCCAATTTCTTAGAATTATTGCATTTAATAATGAACATATAAAGCAGAAAAAAAGATTTTGTAATAAACAAATTGCTTTACTTTTATAGATAATTCCACACTTCCAACCAAAGCTCCCATTTCGGGACAGACGAACTGGGAGTCATTATCAAGTGCTAGTAATAAATTTTTTGAATTAGCTGGTATTAAGGAAAGCTTATTACCAAGCATTTTCTGCAATTAATGTTTTTAGCATTGTGTTAAAAAAAGCGATGGAAAAAAACCCACTATTTTCATATTTTACTTATTTTTATTATAAAAATCGAATACAAATAATTGAACTTCTGGGGTTGTATCTAATATAAGGTTTTTACCCTCTCTTGATGTTTGCACGAAATATAATGTCATAATATATTTAGCCAAGAAAAATAAACGGCTATTGAGGATAAGTTTTGCGATTTGTGGGAAAGAAAGGGATCTACATCTTTTTTTTAGATTAATATTTTGGCAAAATAATCTGCTGCGAACTCGTACGTTTGTGGAATGAGTATTTATAACATCAATTTCTACTTATGATATCGATATTGGAGTGCGATTTTCCATTATTTTGCAGTTTCGATTTCTCGAGCACGCGCAGTTAACTTTTTCAGGAGAATAGGGGTATATTTTTACATTATGAGCTGCCAAGTTGCGATTCCCCACATTGGCGAAATTTGTATCTAGTCCTTGGCATGACAATGACTGCAAACATACACTAACCCCTTTGCCCTACCCAGCCACTCACTTTCAGCGATTGGAAGGGGGGTGACAAACACGATGCGAGGATGAAAACTACATGTAACCTTACTAACAGATCCACTCATTAGTTCTTAGCACGCTTTACTTTCTTTTCCTCAACTTTTTCTTCTTTTTTTTATCTATAATATGAATAATTCTATATTCATAATAATTGTTGTCATAGTGACGCTAATCAATTTATAATATTCTTTTAAAACTAAAACATATTTGTAAAAAACATGTAAAATAAAGTAACTAAACAAACACAAAAAAATCTTAAAATGACAATAGACAAAATATGGGCCGTGGTGACTAGCATGATAGAGCACTCAAATCCCAATGAGGTGTCCCAGGTTCGAATCCCAGCGATTGATGATCAATACGAATTCTGCACCCGGCTTGCACCGACCATAGTACTGTCGTAAAGTATCCAAAGTGGTAGTTAGATCCTCTTGCCATTAAGGCGAATCCTCTACATGTAAAGCAAACGCTGACTAGTTTCATCAAAAAGTCTTCCACGAACGAAAATTTCTCCCAATACTCGATCCAGAAGTACCCTTGTCGTCTGGATTGGATTCAAAATCACAAGGTTACGGAGATGAACGTTGGTAGTTGTACGCTCAAAATTGGGTCGGCTGTTCAACGAGAATTGTAAAATTAAATAGATAAAATATAAAATTACGTCGTTAGTGATACAGAGTTAAAAAGCTATACATCAAACTATAAATATCGGAGCTTTGATTTTTTTTTTAAATATTATTTCTCTAAAATTTAATAAAAAAGATATCTATTTTTACACAGAAAACAAAAACACCAAAATATTTATTGAAAAAAATGGATTTATTGTAGAAAGATTTATTGGATGACTCGAAGCTAAAAATAATGAACGTGAAAACCCGATTACGAAACTGTCTGATGAAAAGCTATTAACCTTTCATGGTCAACCTTCTGCTTCCGCTTTATAAGTAAAGGAAATACTTTGTTCATTTCATTAAGGTGCTACAGAGGCGCTAAAACTAGAAGGAAAATTATCAGAAACTGAAAATGTCATAATTGCTGTGTCAAAAATGTCATAACAAAAAAATCCTAGTCTCTTAAACCGAAAAATTACAGTTGAGATCTTATACGAATTATTTTATGGTGAAAAAATAGATCCTTCACAAATTATTTTGTCACAAAAATAGATATTTAGCAAATTATTTCATCCCAAAAATAAATTATTCAAAACTTATTTATTATTTTCTTTTTTATCATAAAGACGGATTTTTTACGTATGATTTTATTTTAAAGACGAATCTTTCACAAATTATTTTGTCCTACAAATAAAAAACCCTTACACAAAATTCTTCCCTTAAAAAATTTAATCGACGACGTCATTAACTCTGCCCTTGGTGGTCAATAATTAAAAAAAAAAAAAATCAAGAATTAAATCGTGGCTCAAATCAAATCGAAATAAATCATCTTAACCCTGATTTAAAGCAAAATTTTTATAACAAAAATCCTTTCTTTTTTTTACCCACTTAAAAAGGGGAAGAAGTGCAGTAAATAAGAATAGCAAGTTTTTTTTAAGAATTTAAAAATTATATCGATATTTTTTGCAATAATTCCAATAGCGACTTTCCTTAAATAAAAACTTATCCTGCACACAATTGAATATTTTAAGTAAAATTGTTTCAAGGATCAAATAAATTCATAAAACACCTGTAAAGCCGTTCTTGTAGTTCATCTAAAGGTGCAGGAAAAATCCATTCCTTTACAATGCAGTAACATGTTTAGTAAATTCGATTAATCAATTATCTGTAGTTTTAAATTTGCTTCAAAGTTTTTCAACTGCTTACAATTAGTAATTTTTTTTTTTCAAAGAAAAGTTTTTTGTACAGAAATGCTTCAGCAAAATTACGCAATAAAATCCCCTGTAAAACTGTTCTTCTCGCACATTAACTAATAATGCAGAAAAAACAAATTTCCATCCGTTGCGGGGACATGTTTACCGTTTAAACAATTCTTTATAAATATAAAATTATACCGAAAATTTTTCGATGCTTTAAGAGCATGAAAAATCAGGCTAAATTTAGGAAAAATATGAAACAACTCAACAAAATATATTAAAAAGCAGACGACATTTTTGGAACTCTTTTTGATCAATTCAAGTAAAGTTGCTCCTGAAAGATTTTTTTCCATAGAGAAATGTGAATTAGCCGTTAAAGGATGAGAAAAATAAAAAATTACTGAAGGAGTTTGAATTTATTATATCATCAACTAAAGAATTATCATGGTATGGAATCGTCTGAATGGATGGAATTGTTAGTATCGTGTATTAGTTAGAAATCGATATACATATGTATACATATTTTTTTTTTTTCTAACGAGAATATAAAACGTATTTTTAATCTGACATGTAAGGAAACTAATTATTTACAACTCTAAATTAATAGGGGTAGGTATTTCTGAAAGATTATTCCTTATGCTTTGTTAGAATGTTAATTTAACAAAGCTGTCAATAGGAAGAATTGAATCACTGAATGGAGAGGGGGGGGGAGGCAAGAATGATCTCATTTTCTTGTTTATGAAGTAGGCAACAGGATAAGCCTTTTTGATATGAATAGTAAGTATTCTTGAGATTTTCAAGTGTTAAGGGAGATAATTTTACTTGAATGTAAAGAAACATATTTTCATAAAGAAATTTCTCAACCTTTGTTCAATGTAGGTGGTCAGTTTTCTTCCACTCTTACAAGTCATTTTGAGAAATTGTTGTTGCTGATTACTGCATTTCTATTACGAGTGTGAACTGAAACATGAAGAAAGAAAAAATTTTCTTCTTTCTTAAAATTTCATTAACAAATACTATGGTCAGACGTCAGCACTTTCTAATTTATTTTTTTTCTTTCTGCAAAATGAAGCTGACTTTCTTTTTTTTAAAACTCTTTTCGAATTACATCAAAACTAATATACACATTTTTTAAAATTTCTTTATCAGTTAATTATCTTTATAATTTACAAAATACTAATTTCTATTTATGGGGATGAAACGTTTCAATATTAGGATAAAAATTAGAACACTTTTGTTGGCATAAAATATGCATTATTCGGCATATTCACAATAGGAATTTATGTATAGAAAATGTATGCAACATATAGTTAATATTAAATGCCTACACATACACATGAAATTATTTATTCATAATATTTTATTTAAATTGTTTGAAATTGTATTATCAACTACATTTTCCTTTAATTTCAGCTTATTTTGTATAAAACTGAACTCTTCTTTGAAATTAAACTTTATTTGAGTGAAATCTATGTTTCAAAGAAGTTACAAAACGAAACCTGGTATATTCTTTGGTAGAGAGGGATATACATCCACATAACAATGAAAATGATAAGCAATAGCGTCTAAACAGATTTTTATAAGTTTTAAAATTATTTCGAAATGTTTTGCAATTATTTTTATGATTTTAGAATGCAGTTATCGATAAAGATACGAATTCATCTAGTTTCATCAAATGCGAAGTTTTTTACCCTTGACATACTCTGAAATCCATACAGTTGGTAGATTAAGATAATTTGGGGTTTCAAAAATTTGCTGACGATTTAAAAAAAAGTATTATCTGAACAAAATTTCATCATAAGCAATTGAGGAAAGACAAATTCATTTCTTACAGCATTATTTTAATTTTTCAAAATCAAAGTCTTTAAAAATAATCACAACCCGTATCTGCGGAAGTTACGAGAAAAACTATTATTTTTTCTGAGGTAAGACTAAAATTTTAAAGTAATAATAATCGGAAAATTTTAAATTTTAATCAACAACTCATTTCTCACTCAATATTTTTCAAAATACGAGGTAGTTTCTCTTTCCCTTTTGTTATTATAATTATTTTCATTAAAATCATATTCCTTAAAAAAAATTATAACTCTATTACTACTCATTTATCTTGTGATTCAAGAATTATTATTAATAAGACGAATCTTAAGTTTTAGAGCAAAGAATGTAAGCGAAATGTTTGTCAATCCTGTATATGTATTTCATGCAAGAATTTTATAATCATCTGATTTGGGTTTTGCAGACGTCCGCTGTGAGACAATACAGATTTCAAAGAGTCTGCAATAGCGTCAAATAATGATAAAACAGATATAAGTCGACTGATTTCGATTTGTGTGGTCTGTGTTTTCCAGATTTAGCGACGTCCAGATTTAGCGTTGTTTGACAGTACAGATTTCAAAATCTATGATAGCGTCAAATAATAAGTCGATTAGTTTCAATTTGTGATGACATTCAGTTTGAATGACAACTGTCATTATGAAGAACTGGGGAACGCACTTCAGTGGATGCTTGAAGCCCATTCACCTTCAGATTGGTGGGCACTAGCTTGCCATCGAAGTAAAATTGACTTGTGTGCGATGCTGACCATTGCCACATGCATGCCGTTGGTCACGAAATTGTGGAGCCTCAACTTCCATGACTCCTAACAAGCTGTTGTGGGAATATCTTAAACATTAATATTATAATTTGCATTTATTTAGATATAAATTAATTCGTTTTTGATTACGTTAATTAGATCATGGAATACCTATAGCATCTCATTCCTTATTGAAGGATATGGGGAAAATTTGGGGATTCAAATTATTTAAGTTGGTTAAAGCATGTAAAATCGGAAATTTTTAAAATATAATTTCACACAATTTTAAAAATAATTACAATTAGGAAAATTTGGGAAACTAAACTTTTAAAAACAGTTTCCTTGTCATAAATGAGCATTATAGATATAAACATTAAATATTAAGTGATTTGGTTCCAACTTTAACATTCGAATATTTTAAGATAAATTACTGGTAGAACATTTTTCTCTTTTTCTTTATTTAGCATTTTTCTGATTTCCCAACATAACCAATTGATGACTTTATATTTAAATTCGAAATCATATTTGCTTTTTTGAAAGGATAAAAGCTAAATTAATCACTAGAAATAGAATGTATCCACTTAGGTTAAACATAAATGCTCCATACGAAATCATTGTCAATAGAATGCTATTGTAGCTTTTATTTTTTAAAAAAATATCGTTAAAAAAAGTTTTAATACTAAAACTGATACAGGCTTAAATTGATATAATTTATCAGCGCCTGACTACCCAGTTAGAAAATTATTTAAGCTCGTAAAATTCATTCTTTATGATTCAAGTAAGTACCCGATTGTAAAACTAGTATAGTTCCAGCAACTTTATCATTTAATTGTAACAGCGGCACAAATAAAAACAATTTCGTAATTGTTATCACAAAACCATTGTCAAGAAAATTCGATTGAATGATAAAGAATACAAGCGTTATCTGACATCTTCATGTTAAAGTAAGGTAGTGACTAGTGAAGTCAATTTTAAAATGATAAGAGAGTGATAAGACTCTTGATAATTATCACCCTGAGACCGCTAAGCCTGATCGAACCTGAACAACCATTTTATGAACAATCATTTTATATTATATATATAAGTAAAATCAAAAGTAAACTTAAACTGTCTTTATCAACGAAGCTCAATGTTTGATCTAGTCGGTAAGACATCTGTTTTAATGCTGCAAACCAGCATGCTGATAAAACAAGAGCAAGAACCTAAAACGGAGGGAATTAATTCATCTTCGTTTTCATTGACTATGATGATTGTCATTAGCATAACTGCTACTTGTTAGCTACTGAAAAGTAAAGTAGATACCAGTTCACTACAAGCTAGCTATGTTGTGATGAACTTAAACGCTAGAAGCAAATATGGGTTATTACTAGTTGCAAATACGGGTAGTAGTAGTCTGGTAATAGCAAATATGGGTTATTACTAGTAGCAAGCACGACAAATTCTTTTTAATATTTTAGTTATCTAAATTTAATTCTGATACTCTAATACGCAATATCACAATTTTTAATAGTTCAGTATAGCTGAATTGGTTTCTTAATGGTATTACATACTGAAATAGAACGACTAGTTTGGACATTTGTTTAAAAAAGAAGAAGGAAAAAAAACATGTTATACAAAATTTTCTAAAAATCATTAATGATTTATAGCTAGTAATTTTACTAAAAGAGAAAATGGTTGCTACAAAAATTGACAAAATATCATAATAAAGTTAACTGAATATCTCGAATTTGTGAATATTTTCTTATTTATTTAGGTTCATTCAATGATTTTTCCTTCAAACTATACTCACACAAGCATAGTATGATTCAATTATATACAAATATCAGTATATTCAGTTATATACAGTTAGTCTAGCTTAGAAAATGAAATTATCTACTTAACAATAGAAAATAAAATTAATTTTTTCTTTTATTTTGTGTTCAGGGCAGTGTCGAAATATTAGCAAAATAGGAGAGTATCTAGTTAGAATATGATTGTACTTTAACCTGTAAAATAATTTTATAATGCTTTTAAAAATTATATTCCCGGTCTTATTAATTAAAATTCTTTTCTTTTCATAGTTTTACAGATGAATAATTTTAGGCCCTATCGAAATAAAATCCTTGCTGTAATAAATATAAAACAACTTTCGACAGACAGTAAAAAAAGTATTAAGACTATTTAAAAATCTAACAAAACTTTTATCAGAAAAACTTTTCACCTCGAACATATTTTTCAATGAAATAAAATTTAAGTTATTGAAATTCATTCGTTCAATAAAGTTAACAACACAACTTTAGTAGATAAAATAATCAAATTCCAACCAATAGTCGAAATAAAATAGAAAAAGTTATCTATAATCTATTAAATTGAAATAAAATTCCTTCTAATATATTCAAATAATGTCTCATTGATAATATCTTTCTCAAAAAAGAAAAATTATAATAAAAATTTAACTATTGACATAAAAATAATCATTTTGAAATAATTGTTTTATCTTTAACAACGTTTTGCGAGCTACATTTGATTTAAATCAATATAGTAAAATGAAAATATTTCTTAATAAAATAGATAATTACATTAAAATATTTTGAGCAAAATTGAATCAAAAACTTACCTATGCTGCAATGCGATCAAACCTAGGTAAATAATGTGGGCAACATCTAAATTAGTCGGCCACTCTCCCGTAGCTAGGCAACCAAAGATGCCGCAAGCTGTTTGCAGTTCAAAATCTTCATATTTAGACAAACTCATGTTAAATTATAGTTATTGACAGGCTAAACTATGCGCACATGTATAAACTTATTCAACGATTTGAGGTGGGCGCCAATATCAGCTCGAATAAAATCCACCACGTGATTTTACTACAAGGTCGCTTGTTTACGCTCAATCAGAAATATAACTCGCTGGTTGGCTGTAAAAGTTTTACTCTATCTGCTGATCAAACATGTATTCTTCCGCAAGGAAACAAGTTTTTACAAATTACTCAATTTAGCGCTCCATTTGAAAACTTTGTCAACAAACCCAGGCGTACAAATTGTCTGAATAACTAAAATTTTGTCAACTGCGTAGTATTCAAAATTCAAGTAAGTTTCTTGTAATCAATACTTAATTATGACTTCGTTTGTTTCATTTTTTATTTCTTTTTACCATTTCAATTTTTCTGAGAGAACCAAATGCTGTCTTGATGTGTGATATCAGTTTTTAAGTGCTTATTCAATTTAGATAACACTTATCTTGTCCTCCGTAGATAAAAACATTTTGAAATCAGTGATAACATTGAAATCATCTTATCTTATTTAGTCACTAAAGCGTTTCATCATTCCAAAGGTATAAATCTTCAGTTGGAATTAAGATTCCTAATCATTATTTCTTTACTCTTTTCTGCTACTAATTTTATTTTTCAAAAATGGTTTACGGTAAGTTTTTCTTTAAACAAACAAAATCCAATTTTTTAAATTTTAAACATATCTAAAGGTTTTATACCGCTTAAATGAATCTAAACTATAACAACACTTATTATTTGTCTTATCTTTATTTTGCAGGGTGGAATCTAGTAATACTTTGATTAGAGAATTATTTCATCATTAGCTACTGCTTTTTTTTTTTTAATTATTTAAATTTTTCCTGGCTTCATTTGATAACCTTTGAGCATAATCTGCCAGTAGTCAACTTTTTAACTTAGGCATTTTGAAATTATTTATGCATGGGAAAATGCCATCTTCGCTCAAATTTTTATATAAAATCTGAATCTGACCCATTTTAATTAATTTAATTCCATTAATTAAAAAAATAAATGTTTTAAATTTCAATCATGATCAATTTGTTACCTTATGCATTTAAAAATAATTTTCATACACTAATTTAACTTGCTCAATTAACCTGCTTGACTAATTAATCTGCTCAATTGATGCAATATAGCTTTTTAATCATCAACTGGTTTGCTGAAGACTTTATGAAAGTGATATTATTACCGCACCAATTTATTCTTGATCTAAAATGAGCATTCGATTGGAAGCTTTTCTTGTGCAGTTTCATATTTCAAAACAGAAGAATTTCTAAAAATTTCAAAAGCTTTTGCTTAAAATTAAATGTTTACAAAAAAGCTTTTATTGCAAATGCAATAAAAAGACTTATTTGGTAATTTTAGTTTAGTTTATATCATTTAAAAATTTTTTAGTGAATTTAAGAAGAAAAAAATTCTAATTTTAAACAGATACATACAGATGAACCGGAACTAATACTTATATGTATCTTAAACAATATGGAAGCTATTTCAAATCAGAACTAACAAGCAATTTATTTAAATTTTTACTAAGATGGAGAAAATAATCCAAATTACTTAACAGCACTCTGACTGCAAATTTTTTTTAAAAAATAATGCACTTAATTTCACAAACATGTTTAATATTTTTAATATTGAACATTACAGAAATTACTAAACTACTTTAACTTGAATTACTGCCTGTGCTAATTAATTAGCCTATATTTATTAAGTTTAGGCTCTCAAGCCTGTAAGATTGTTATAGTAATCCTTGAATTGCATCCATTGAAGAAAATTGAAATGTTTTTTGATACCTTGAATTAATATATCTCTACATTTTGGAATTTTAAAGCTATAATTTTGTCATACTTTTTCAAAGATTATCCGGAATTAGTTTGAATGATAGTTATAAAATTTTTGACATTATTTATATTGGTTTTTTCTAATTAACTATAAGTTGTAATTTATAATGAATGCCAAGATCATAATATGAAAATAAATGCATTACTATTTTATTTTTAGAAATGAAAGTAGGAGACCTTATAATTGAAGGCAAAACCAAGCAGATCTTCAATATTCTCAATGAGCCAGATAATGTCTTAATGATATCAAAAGATAGAATAACTGCTGGTGATGGAGCAAAAGCCCATGACATGGAAGGAAAATCGGTAATCTCGACTGCTACTACTGCCATGATCTTCAAATATCTAAATGAAATAGGTAGTCTGATTTTTCTTTTACAATATACTTTGTTCTGCTTATTTTTAATTTTTTTAACTAGCTTTTATTAAATTTTTAATATTTTAGGAATTAAAACTCACTTTATTAATCAACATGATGAGAAATCTTTGGTAGCCAAAAAATGCAGTATGATTCCCATTGAATGGGTTGCTCGACGCCATGCCACTGGCTCCTTTTTGCGAAGAAATCCAGGCGTGAAAGAAGGGTATCGTTTTTGCCCCTTAAAACTTGAGACGTTCTACAAGGTAAGTTGTAGCCAGTTGTTAGAAATACTTTTATTTCATTTATATGCATTTTGTGTGTGTGTGTAATGTAATATTAAAATCTGTTGTAATATTATGCATAATTTGTATTTATGTAAACCTGATTCAGAGAAAGGACTATGTATAAACTGTGAAATATACTCAGATTACTTGAAAAATTTTGAAACAAGCACTTGACTAACTATTTCAGAAATTTAATTATTTCATTGCTTTTACTAAAGTAGCAGACAAACGCAAAAAGTTATACTGTTGAAATATAATTTAGAAAAAATCTCCTAATTTATTTTTCTGGTTAAAATGTATTGAATGATTTTAAAATTAATCTAACAGCAGGAATTATCATCATGTTTTGTGATCTAAGTAAATATTCATTAAGTGATCAAAGTATTTCCTTCGTAATATGTGATAAAAGTAATAAAAAAGAACTTCAAATTAATTAGTAGTTCTTTATTATCTCAAGAAGAAGCGTACTAAATTTAAAGAAAGATATGCAGATACTACACTAGACTTTGCAAAGCTGTTTAGATATACTTCCTGTTCTTATCCTAGAAAAACAGATCCCTCTGGCCCATTTTATTAAAATGAATACCTTTTTTAACTAATTTTTTTACAACTAATTTTTTTTTAATTTGCTACTGTTTCTTTAACAGCATTTGTTGCCCTTAGAAGCAACGCATTTTGCATTTGAATGCTAAAGGTTGATGCCTTAGTTTGGACAATTGTGTCCACTAACTTAAAATATAGAATTTTGAAAACATTCTATTTTTGCTATTGATTGATTCAGGTATGAGATTCTTCCGCGGATTCGCGGATTTCCGCTTTTTCTCAGATTTTTCCATTTTTTCCGCTAATTTCCGCTGAAATTGTTATTTGCACAAGTTAAAATATTTTATGAGGAATTTAATTTTCCGCGGAGCGAAATTATTGAAGTCCTCATTCCTTCATCTGAAGTTTCTCTAAAAATCATTTTCTTGGGATAAAACTGGTTGACCTTTATACAGGGATGAGATTTTTTTCGCTTTTGTCTCTCGAATTTCAGCCTTTTTATCAAAAACTCAGATTATCTAAAAGCTTTTTTTTTTATTTATTTATAAATATCCCCTTTTTTTAAAAAAAAAATTCAGTCGTTGAAGTCAAATAATTATATTTATTTACGATTTTCAACGAAAAACAGAAAATTCAAACTACGTCCTAGCTGCTAACCCTTCCGCAATGTTTACTTATATTAGCTATTTTCTCTGATTTCACGCACAGAAAATAAGATTTTCCGTATTTTTCATCCGTCAGCGGGATAGCTCGTATTTTCGTAATTTAGACGTGGCTGTTTCTTGTATTCTGGAGTGAAAGCAAACAAAAAAAGCGAAAAAAAATAGAGGTGAAATTATTTATTTGCTCATTCAATTAATCTTGTAAATTTTTATTTATTGTGTAAACAAAAAATAATTCAAACAAGCTTTTTAGAAATTCCAAGTCCAGACTCTGCAAATATCTCGATTTTTATTCACGCGATTTTAATATCAATCATCGATTTTCGTATTTACCTGATTTAAAAGTTGCGCATTGCAATTCTGACTTACGCTTTTTAAATATCGTACATTATGACTCGTATTTACGAGATTTAAAAATCTAATATCGTGTTTTGTATTTTTGAATTTTTAAAATCGCGATTTTATTATCAATCATCGATTTTCGTATTTACCTGATTTAAAAGTTGAACGTTGCGATTCTTATTCAGGCCATTTAAATATTGTACATTGCGATTTTTATTTACGAGATTTTAAAACCCTATGTAGCTACGCGAGCTTAAAATCCAATATCGTGATTCGTTTTTGCCGTTGTAATATCTCGCGATTTTAAAATTATGCATCATGATTTGTATGTTCGCATTTTTTAAATTCGATGTAGAGTTTCATATTCACGTGATTTAAAAGCCTCATATCGGGATTTATAATCACATGGCTTACAAGTTTAAAAATCGCACTTTTTTTGTCAAATGTTTGTTTATATATGGATTTCCATATGGTTTATATATGGATTTCCATTTTGTTTATATATGGACATAACATTCTTGGATTTCCTCTTTTTTACTTTCTGACTACTCTCATCCCTGTTGATTGAACCTAAATGAAGGAATTTGCAAAGGCTCTCTATTTTTTACAATTCTACTCTGATTGCCTTAAAAGCTAATGAAAATATTCTCGGAGTGATGATTTTGTTGATGAAATACTTACGATATGCTGTGTTTTTGTTTATCTAATTTATATTCTGTGTATAGTTTTATAATTTCATTGATTTTAATAGGATGATGCTAATCATGATCCTCAGTGGTCAGATGAACAATTGATTTGTGCCGAGTTAGTTGTTGGTGGTCTTAAAATTGGAAAATATGAAGTAAAAATAATGCACAAGACAACAGCTTGCATTTTTGAAGTTCTGGAAAAAGCTTGGGCTTCTTTAGGATGCAGTTTAATTGATATGAAAGTTGAATACGGTGTTACAACTAATGGTTAGTATTTTTTTTATTTATTATTATTTATACGTTTTCTATTTATATTGTTTTCTTATCAGCTATTAATCTATCATGATATTTTAATCAATTTAGTGTTAAATATGCTTACATAATTTAAAGAATGCTACAATTATTAGTTAACTTCAACAAATAGTTTTAATTTTTGATGTTCATGATCAAATAACTGCATATTTAAGTAGAAACAGGGACATTAACGAGAACATGAAAAAGTCAGGGAATTTTATTATTTAGGGAAATATCAAAAAATTTAATAAATAACAGAGAATATTAATTTATATTCTCCTAATAACCCCCTCCAAAAAAGCAGAGAAAATTGATTATAGGTAACTAAAACAGGGTTGCCACAGGTGAGTAAAATGCGACTATTTGCAACTATTTTCGACATGAAGCAACTATGGCTAATTTTTTTTGCCTGAAAAGGCTATAAAAGCAACTATTTTCAGGAAAAGGGGAATTTTCTGTGCTCCTAGCAATGTTTTTTTTTTTTTTTAGCATAAATTAGGTTGACAGCCTGCAGCCCATGGTCGCTTCTGAACGTAATGAATTTTTTTTTTCTTCTAAAAAAATATATATATACATCTATTGAATTGCAAATTTGAGTCATCGCTTTTTAATGCTCTCAATTTGCACAGATTCCATTGTGAATCTATTTTGTTTCTATAACAGTTATTGCTACGAAACTCTGCATGATTTTAAAGAACCCAATTTTTAATACGATACTATGTTGCGTGAATTTTAAATTTTAGCAGTCACTTTTTCAATCTATATATATATATATTTGCTAAATCAATTATTGATAAAAGGAAAAACTATGTGAAAGAGAAAATTAATAGAAAGAGTGTGTTTTTTTTTAACAAAAAATTATTTTTCTGCTTTAATTCTAGCGTATTTAATGTTCTGCAAATATGCTTATTTTTTTGTATAAAAATTTAGTACTAGAACACTAACGTTTATTTAAAAATTATCATTTGACAAAGTGGATCATGGTATATTACAATGAAGTCATTTAATAAAATTTTACTCATAGTATTGAAACATTTTTGTTCTTATTTAGGCAACTATTTTCATAATTTTAGGCGACTATTTTCATACTTTAGGCTACTAGAACCAACTATTTTGTTCTTTTTTTCTGTGGCAACCGTGCTGAAAAGCCTAGTATTTTTTTCCAAAAAATTAGTCTTGTAATTTTTAGAAAGAAAACAGAATTTTTTTCTCCAAATAAAGTATTTAAAATATTTATATTTTTAAAATATTTGTATTTTTCTTTACAGAATTCTTTGCATATGTTCCAAAATCGTTAGATAATTTGTTCCTGATTATCAGATTATGTTTTGTTTCTGAAATAAAAATCTGTAAAAAAATTATTGGTCTAGAATAGATTAATAAATTATTGATTTTCAGATATATAAGTCTTTATTATTACAATTTGCCCTTTCGTTAATGCTATAAATTGCGAATGCTACTCAATAATTCTCTGTCATCTTAAATTCCCTTTTACCATAACTAATTGTAAGTAATGTTGTAAAAAAGCTTTTTTACATTGTATATTTTAGATATAATTTATTCCACATTTAACATTTTTAAAATATTGCATTCTTTTAAAAAAGAACAAATTTTTTTAAACACACTTAATGAATTTATAAGTAATTGTGTGTCATCCATAATTTAGGAGAACTTGTATTAGGCGATGTTATTGATAGTGATTCATGGAGGTTATGGCCATCTGGAGACAAAAGACTTATGGTTGATAAGCAGGTCTATAGAAATTTGTCAACTGTAACACAGGAAGACTTAGATAAAGTTAAAAGAAACTTTCAATGGGTTGCTGAAAAAGTGAAGGTAACAATAAAATGAATAATTTTTTATTAAATCTTTCTATGATCTGCCAAAATGTAATGTGACTAATTGGCATAATTTGGTTTTTTTTAAGCAGAATAATGGGCTTATTTGGATTTTTTTTTTTGTTGCCAGAGATAATATTTTTAAATATTATGTTTAATATAATATGATGCTCATCAATAAATAAAAAAATCCTACCAACAGTAACGGCTTAACTCCTCCAGAAGAGCATTAAATTTCAGACTAGCAATGTCTCTCATTGATTGAATCATAAGTTATTACTTATTATATTTTTTAATACCTTCATTAAATAAGAATAAAAGCTAGGTAATTTATAATAAAGCTCAAAACAGTTTTTAGAAAATCTATGATTTAAAAATCTATCTTAAATGGAATCTATAAGAAATAGTGGTTTCTGTGCTATAACATTTATCACCCTCAATACCGGACATGTGATCAAGCTTAATACTGCAATAACATATGCTAATTTTTTTTTTCCTTTAAAAAAAAAAAGACATTGCTTTACTATTAAAGAGATTTAACAAATGATGTGTCTTCTTTCGTTTTAGCTAGAAAAGGCTTTACATTTATGGTTAAATTATGAACTAATTTAATTATTATTTCAGGAATTTTTACCTTCTGCCAAAGGCCAAGTTGTAATTCTAATGGGATCTGCATCAGATAAGAGTCATTGTGCCAAAATTAAAGAAGCCTGTGATAAATTAAAAATTCCAACTATCTTGCGAGTAATGTCAGCACATAGAGGACCTGCTGCTTTATTAAATATCATCTCTGAATTTGAAGGTATAAACAGTGCATTTAGTACGATTTTGAGTTGAATTCTGCATATGTTTTGTAACTTAGGTCTTTATTATTGTATATAATAATCTAGATAATTTTTATGAAACAATTTTTTGAAAAAAAAATCAATACTATTAAGCATTATGGGTATCTTCACTGAGCTCAGAAAAACTTCCATATTCTTTTCAAGGACAAGTTTTAGAATGTACTGTTAATCAAAATCTTCTCCAATCAGTGATCAAAACTATTAATTAAATTGCTTTTTATTGTCATACCTTTCTAAAAAATTTAATAACCTTTTCAAATATAATGATGAATGGTGCTCAAATTATTAATCCCGAAACATTGAATCTAGAAATTTACAATCAACGCTCCATATTGTGACCCCTGTTTTCCGAACAAAAACTAGTGTTATAATGTCACTATTGTGAATGCCTATAAAAATTATGTTTGGTGGATATGTGTTATTAAAAATTAAATTTAAGATTAAAACTGAATATATTTTCTTAATTGAAAAATAATTAAGAATGTGTCAAAATAATTGATAATGTGACATTTGAGAGGCTGACAATCATGGCAAAGCAAGTGTTATAACGAGGTTATTTTAAAATGAGTGTAAATATGCCATAAATATTAACTCAGGGTTTTAAAAAAAATACTTTACTAATTTTAACAAATCTGTGTTTTACTTCAATAAGAATTTGGTGACTAACAGAAAAATTGCTGAAAACTGACTTTTTTCTACATAATGTGAAAAAAGAAAAAAAAAATCCAAATATTAGGAGAATCCTGACAAAAAAACAATATGTACCTTTTATATCATACTATTATTGTTCCTTACAACTATGCTTAATGATCTAACATAATTCTACATGCCTATTTGATAGTTATTAATCTCAGAATGCATGCTTAGTAATTGCAATTAGCAGTTAATGTATATGCTGTCCATTTCTAAATTGAATTAAATAGTTCAAGCTTGAAGAAGCAATTTTTTTCCATAATAAAGTGATAAATTGTAATTCCTTTATTTTTATTTTGGGAGTGGTCTTAACCCTATATAGTCCCCTATCTACGTCACTGCTTAAGGAGTAGATCTTATTCCATTGATTTCAAAAAAGCTTTACTCAGAAACAGGTGGTATGTTGATGCAGTTGGCCTTATCAATTTGGATTGGTGTCATATTTCAGCTAGGGTAGATCATTTGATCTCAAAGGACTGAAATCAAATTTAAGGGGGAAAATGTTTTCTTTTATAAATCTAAGATTAACATTTTAAACAGCAGTTTGCAAGCAGTCTTTAATGTCAAATGTTAAACTTTATTTCTTTCACACGTGATTAAATATGTCTTTGGAAAAACCTGTTTAGTACAACTAAGAATTCTAATTACTTATATCAGTTTGGTAATTCTAAAATTTGTAGTCTATATACTATTGCCAATGTGTTTATTTCGTAAATGTATAGCAATATACTTTCAGTATACTCTACTATATTCTAACAAGTCAATCAATTTTTGATGAAACTGATTTTCTTTCTTAACACTGCTGCACCTTTTTTTATTTGATGACTAATTAATTAATATCCTTTTTTATTCAAGGTCATGGTCAACCAACTGTATTCATAGCTGTTGCTGGCAGAAGTAATGGATTAGGTCCTGTTACATCAGGGAATACAATAGCTCCAGTAATTAATTGCCCACCCATTTCTTCTAACTGGGCTAGTGAAGATATTTGGTCTTCTCTTAGGTTGCCATCAGGTAAAAAATTAATACAAAACTTCTGTCACTTATTTTTATTTTCATAATCATTTGGTTAAACCTCATTACTTAAATTATTAGTCTTTAATTTTGCTGAATAAATTCAGATGTTTTTGTTTTCTGTGGGAGTAAAAAAAAAAAAATTTTCTTCGAAATTTTAATTACTGTTGTCCTTCAATTGTCTGAAGAATTGTAGCTAACCACTAATAAGCAAATTATATACATAATTCTCATAACATTTGCAGAAATATTTGGTTTGTATATATATTTTATAGTGTTATTTGCAAAATTGGTTTTATTAATGACAATTATAGTTTATAGATTTTACTTAAAGAAATTACTAGGTGACAGTATTTGAATGTTTTTAGTGAGAAGAACATTCTGAAATTTCGAAAGCTTCTTCTTTTTTTTCATTAGTAGCTTTCAGACAAGTTATAAAGGCATAATATATTTTGTTATACAAAAGACTTAATAAATTTGTGATTTTAGCAGGGTTTGAAAAAAAACCAACCCGCCTGTGTTTTATTGAAAAAACCTGGGGGAAATTGGGTTTTTTGATTTAGTGCTCATAAATTTTAAGTTTTACTTAGCAAATATTTTTATTTATTCAAAAGTGTTGTATGAGCTTAAAACTAGAAATAAATCCAAAAAGTTATTTTAATTTTGTTATATGTATTTTATATTAAGTTTAAATAATGCATTATCACTAATATATATTTGAATCTTCTTTATTGTTAAGTACATAACGTTTCACAATTTTTAACCCAAGCATTATAATATATAAATGCAGTAATATAAAAGGAATAAGTTTATTAATCTTTTTGTTTCAACATGCATTTATTTACTATATTTATTAAACATATATATTACCCATTATGAAATTATAGTCAGTAAAAACTAAAATTTCATCTGACTTTTGTTTTTAATAAAAAACTGAGATAAATATTGAATGGTTTACCATGGTTTTATATTAAGATTAATAGAAAATAAATTAAAATTATGTATAATTATAAAGAGTATCAGTTACTTCTCCATTATTTTCAAGTAATTAACCCTAAGAAAATAATTTCATTTTTAGATAAATAATTTTAAAAAGTTCTCTTTATAAAAAGTTTTAGCTTATTTTTTTAAGACTTGAAAATAAAACTGTTTAAATTTGTTAATGTATCACTTAGTTAAAAAAAAAAAAAGTTTCTTTTCAATTTTTTAACCATATGAATTAATAATAATAACCTGTTTATTTATATAAAAAGCATGCAACTATATTTGAAAAATTGATCTTTTCAGACTATATTATTTAAATTTCTATTTGATTTAATTTCATTAAAATATTACTTTTTGAAAAAACCCACTTAAAGTTTTCAATGCTACTATAAAATTATAGATTCAAGTTTCTTTTACTTTATAAATATTAAAAACTTAATCATATAAATCCTGCAACTCTATTTGACAGATATTTATGCCGCACAATAAATTATATAAAATTAAAATTAAATTATATACAATATAAATTTTAATTTAAATTTTTTTTTTTTTTTTTTTTTTTTTTGAAAAAATCATTCCAAGTGGTTTTTTTCAAGGTGGGCCCACCCAATAAAACCCGGGCGGGTTTTATGGATTTTTGCAATGTTGTGGTATCTGCTATCAAAAATAGTAATTAAAAAAATAATTTTTACATTTTTGTCGTTGTCAATTGAAATGTGTTCTAAGAAATTTATTTTATACATTGATTTATTTTTCTTTAAAAAAATTTTTAGGTCTTGGATGCACTACAATATTATTACCAGATGGTGCTGCAATTGCTGCTGCCCAAATCTTAGCATTGAACGATCATGTCATCTGGTCTCGACTTAGAGCAAGGCAATTGAATGTGTGGGTTGCTATGCTACAGACTGATAAGGATATAGTATCTGAAGAATAGTGCACATTTTAGGGTGTTCTTTTTTGTAAAAGAATCAAACATTTTAGTTGTCATTCCTAAATGTCTTTCAAATCAAAGTAATGTTTTTCTATATTCTATGGAAAACTCAAGCACCAATAATTCCTAGTTCTATTCTTATACGGGTTCTTAATCAGCACGCTAATATATATTTTAAGAATTCTTAAATTTTTCGAAAAAGTGTGCACAATAAGATACGGAAATAAATTTTTCGATAAGGAAAAGGAAAACTTTAATAAATCTTTGATACACAATGCAAAGTTTAAAAAAAATAAGATTTTATTTGATGCCTGAAAAAAATGAGTAGATATAAAAAGCCACTATCAGAAACATCTCTAAGTTTTATCAGCCAAATTGGTTTTGATGTTTATAATTTAGTGTTTCTCGATAATGATTTGTATTGCAACCCTAAATACCTATTCTTTTCTTACGCTACAATATTTTAAATGTTGCTCTATATATATATTTTTGAGACTGAAGAATTTTAAATGAATTTTTTGTTCCATTTATAAAAAAAAAAACAATAAAATATATTGATCATAGATCTAATGTGATCATTTACTGTAGATTTCTGTTTCATTTTTTATGTATATTAAATGCAAAATTTTTCAATTCTGTGTGATGTTGCCAATCCTTTGAAAATATTTTTATGGAACTATTGCCAAAATAAAAGTTTTATCAGTATAAATGGAATCCAACTTGGTTATCAGAGTGTACTGTATTCACTGCCCTTATTATACAAGAATGAAGTCAATATTATATACACATTAGATAACAGAACATTATTTAATGTAGAAAAACAAAAAAAAATGAATTTTTTTTTTTTAGATTGCGATGTTATCAAACTCTCAATTCAAGGAATAAGAAACTTTGATTGTATATGATTTTTCTAAGTTTGTCTAAATGAATTTTGCAATAAATTGCTGAATGGTTAATTTTAAATAAAAAGAATATTTCTATGATCTTTTGTTACAGTAATTTTAAAATAAGTTATTAAATTAAGTACATATAGCATTGTAAAAAATTAAGTTAAAAATTTTTTCAATTAATCAATACTGAGTTATTTATTATATTTTTTAAATCTTAATGCTTAATATTAAAAAGGAAAAATATTTCTTATATTAATGCTACGCTCAGTGGTCGGAAAAACTACATACTTTGTGTATTTTGCTACGACTACTTTGTTACAAATGTAACAAACTAAAACTTTTTTTAAATGTGTCTATAAACTACTTTCAAAATGTAGTAAATCATGTTTAAAATTGAAAAGAAAAAATTTGCTTTTATTCATGTTTACATGAGCAGATTGCTATTTTACAATTTTCCATACCCTTCTTGACAGTGAATATTTAGAATACTTACAATTTCATTGTGTTTAATGCTCTTTTCCTTTAAGAAATTATTTACCTCGAAAATATGTTCCCTTCCTTTAAAATAACATCAATGTTTCACGAGTGTACATTCACATGTGAAAGTGTGATTGATGTGATAAATAATTCATAATAGTTAGAAAATATGTGTAATTCTTGATAATGCTGAGCTGCAGCCACGGGCTTCTGAATTTCGTCCATAGACGGACCCGCGAAGATTTGCACCTATCAAATTCGAAAAATTAGTTGCATTAGAACTTCCTTACTAAACTAACGTTAAAGGTAGTTCGCAGAAATCACTGCAAAAAGATTTAACTACAGTAATTCAGGGCTGATTGTGCTCCGGAAAAAATCCAGAATTTTTGCTAACCATGATCCGGAGATCGAAGGTTCGGACGTTTCAAAAAATCGTTGATCACATAAGTTTCTGGGAATCAAATTTTCAAAGGTGGAACTTAAAAACACAGTTTATTTTATTTGTAAGGGAGAGTCAGATACTTTATAAGCTTATATTCAAGATTAATATTCATTTTTTATTAGTAAATAGTTATAATCATAAACTCAAGAAAAAAAGACATATTTGTGAATTTTAATTACTTCTCCAGGTCGACATAGGTATTTGTAAATGGTATAGGTATGTGTAAAATTTTAAATATATTTTAAGTAAACTAAGAAATATGAGAAAAAGGAAAAAACCTTGTTTAAATGTTTTTCGATTTAAAATTTTTTTTACTCAAGAAATTTTCACTTGGGCTCACAATCACCCCTGGTAATTTCACTACTTGTAGTGCGCTACTTCCGACCGCTGACTATGCATGTTTCTTATTTATAATTAGGAAAGTATTCATTGCAATTTCCCTAACTGCCTATAAGATAAAATCAGATTTTTTTTAAAAATTCAAATGTATTTAGATGTAAATCAGCTGAGTTATTCGCATAATATAATTTTTTATAATAAAATATTCAATAAAATTTTCTATTCAATATGAGCTTGTCCAACAGAAGGGCCAGAATGACAGGCTTCACCAAGCTCAGCGCTGTAAGCTAAAGGGTTAAAAAAGTAATGGATTATTTATACAAATTAGAATTTTTAGATTTAGGTTGTCAAAAAATTTATGCAAAATGTAATGATCTAATATTATGGGTTTATTTATACTTAACATTCTATAATGTTCATAAAATATTGAGAAGTTAATAGGTATTCTTTATATTAGATCATAGTTTTTAAAGGATTAGTATATATTTCCATATTATCAAATAAAAATATCCCTGAGACATCCAGATATCACACAAAATTAACATCTGATAAAAGTCTTCTAGTGCTATGTTATGTGCTGGATATCTGCAATAAGTCACTATATCTAAAAATGTCTATGAGATTTCTAGTAGATGTCGCAATATTCAAATATCTGTTCTCACATTGCAACCTCTACATTTATGAAGGGTATTTGGGAGATGTCAGTTGGATTTGGAAATATCCAGCTTTGCATAAGATCCACTCTTACTACATACGTTCTGGGTCGCATTGAACCTATCTTAACTTTGTTAAGAGAGTTGAGGGTTTGCAGCTGTCCCGATATTTCTGATACAAAACATTCTGCCCCAATTGTTTAGCCTTTTGTGTATGTTCAGAACAATCTAATTTCTATGAATACTAGTGCGGGTTTTAAATATTCGATTTCAAAAATCAAAAAAAAACTTTTATTTCTTATTTTAATAATACTACTAAAACTCAGTTGTTCAAGTTATCTTGTTTCAGACTATTGGTCATCTTATTGGAAAGAAACTCAAAATTTTTGAGAATTTTTTTTTTATCCATCTAATTACAGTGAAAATACTTTTTCATTTAATTAATTACACATATAGGATGTAATAAAAAATTTTACTATCTGTGATTTTAAACATTGTTTTTAATGAAATTTAACCATCACCATTTAATCACCTCGTAATTTTACAAGTGTGTTGTGTAATTTTAGTTGCAACTGCATATGAAAGTGTAAAAACAGTTTTGTAATATTGTAAAAATTTCGACTGATAAATGACAGAATTCTTCTGTCTTCATTTAACTCTTTTATCCTTATTATCTCCCCATTTATTATAGTCTTGATTTTAATCCTCATGGCAAAATTTGTACATTACATGCCCAGAATTCTGTAACAAAAATCAACATTAAACATGGGTGATTTCCAAACGTTTTTCTGTAACTCAATCATGGATGATCTATGATGGTTGAGGCACAAACATCTGATAGACAACAATGGTAGTTAAGTGTTTATTATGTATGATAGTGCATTATTACTCTTGATATAGTGCCTAGAATTCTATCACAAAAATCAACCTCATACACCAAACATAAGTGATTTCCGAATGTTTTTCTTTAACTCGATCGTGGATGGCACACACATCTGATAGGCAGCTATAATAGTTAGACTTAGAAGTGGGCAGCTCTAAAGAGCAGGGCACATCGACCTGAGGTCTATTGTATGCAAGCTATAATAGTTAGATGAACATTATGCATGATAAATATTGCAGGATCCCCTGATGCAGTGTAAAATCTAATCTTTCATGCTGTGCTATATGGGAAATATATAATCATGATTGATTGTAAAGGTTTTTTTATAACATATATTAAAGCAAAATTTTTTCCTGTTGAATTTTGTTATTATAGGTAAAGGAGCAGTGTAACAAGTCACTAAAAAAAAATTTCTTGAAGAGTGTGACGAGTCATAAGTATCTATATAAGTATAAATCTCTCAACGAGTCCTAAGTATCTTGAACCATTAAAATTGCATAAGGGAAACTGGGCAAAGTAAAAAAAATCGTCAAACATCTCAAGAAAAACAGATGGAGCATAAAAAGTTGCCAGTGCCAACATTAGGATTGCTACAAAGAAATGATTTATCACTTTAGGGAGAAATATTGATAAGTGATTTTTTACCATTAAAGCAAACAAAAAACCTCTTTTTTAAACAGAAGGTTTAAACAAAAATCCTGCAATACCCAGGTAAACCCCAAACACAATTACACCTGATTGAAGTTTAAACAGATTCTTTTTTCCCCGCACAACAGCAAAAATATCAAGACTTCAATTTTTTTTTATTTTCAAAAGAAAAAATTTAAAATAAAGATTTTTAATATTAACATTCAAAGAATAATATATGTATTTTATGTTTATTTTAATCAATGCCAAAATCTAAACAGTAATTTGTTTGAAATTTAATTTTATTCTTTCAGGCTTGTCTTTAAAACACATCTTATTTCTTTGTTCATAACAGTTGTATTAAAAAGAACCTAAAATAATTTTTTTCTCAATAAAAAAAAATCATATATATTTTACAAAATTTTTTACATTCATTTTAAAACTGCAGTAGAAATGTAATTGATTTGAAAAAACACTTGCATCATCTAAATAGACAATTAGATTTTTTTCTCAGTTTGATCCCAATTTTTTTTTTCCGGTTACGAAATCCTAAATCATGAAGCTTCTTTTGGCAGAACCCCGACTTTATAGAAACCAGGATATGATTTCATTTTTCAAAATCAGTATTAAAGTTTGCTTGAGCTAAAAAATACTACTAGCAAAATCTGAGTTCATCAAGCATTTTTTAAAGTAGTATCACAATATATTTTGTGATGCTGAAAATTTGATGTGGAAATTGTTGGGCCAGAAGACAACTAACTGTATTAACTGCCAAGAAAAGGATGTGAAAATATCATTGATTAACTAGTTCATAATCACTAATTGAGCGTTACGTCGAAAAATAATAGAAAATCCAGATCATCAGAAGTTACAAATAATTTTTGCTAATGAGTTTTTGAAACCAGCATTGCGTTTTTTTAACAAGCAATTTGCTAGTCGATGAAAATTGCTTTCTGTTATCAACTCTTAATATACTAAGCAGCAAAAAAAAAAAAAGACTACAAATTAATTTAGAAGAAATTTTTTCTTCTTTTATCACAATCTTAATTTTTATGCTAGGCAACTGAATTAGAAAGTCTGCAGTGGTTTCTAGTTTATGTAATATGCGTAAATTGAATGAAATAAACTGATTTATAGTTTTCGAAAAAGAACTTGTAAACTATAAGAATGGTTATCAGAGAAAAATATTCTTCATTTTTAAATTTGGTAACTTTATTTTGAATTGTAAAGTTTGATGATAGATGCTGATACAGTTATTGGTAAATGCATGTTCTTTTCGTAATTCATTGTATTTTCTTTTCCTGTTATTGAAAAGTATATGCACTTATTTAAAAGTTATTTCTTTTTTCATTGGCATTTTATTTCAATAATGTCATAAAATTAATCAAAATATTAATTAAATAATAAATTATTAGTTGGCTAAAAACATAGTTGCAGGTTTCAAAAATCATAATTGGTTAAAAAAAAAATCCTGATTCACTGAACCACAGTGGTCTTTCCATGGAACCCTAAAGTTCCACGGGACACCTTTTGGGAACCTTTGATTTAGTATATAATTTTCCATTAGTCTTATTTTTCAGATTTATTTTATTATGAATTATCTAGACTTATCTGAATAAAGTTTCTCTTTTTATAAAAAGGAAAATATTTAAATAAATTTTCTCTGAGATTATTTTATTAAACAATGCACATAAAAAAGTTTCTCACAAGAATGAACAAAATAGTTCTAATACTTAGTGTTCACACTAGCAATAAAAAATTAGTGGTCCAATAGGACCACCTAGGTATTAATCTAGTGGTCCAAAAACTTAATACAGTAGACAAACTTGAGAAAAAAAACAACCTTACAATTACATAATTCATGTTATGGAATCTATCAAAATTTATTGAATGCCATCTATAATAAATACCCTAAAACAATTTAATTTCTTCAACTATTATCCCATAATAATTAAAGATTAGTATTTATTAAAATTAATTAGAAACATTAGCAAAATTAAATAAAACATTAGCTAACGGATTAAACATAAGAGATTAAAATGCTCTGCCAACTAACAAAATATGAGAGCTAACGAAATATGTAGACAAAGAACAAATTATATTGTATATCAGAACATGAATGCAAAGCACAGCACAACATATAAATTTGAAATTCCAACATTTTATTTAAAAACGCTTGTACTATACTTTCAGTTATTCTATTTGAATAACACGCATCTAAATTTCATATCATACACAGTACAATAAAATTAATACAACATATTTTTTAAATGCATGGAATTCGATGCAAAAAAAAAATAATTATTATTTTCGTTAGAATTTTGTAAATATTAAGCAAATATCAAGGCGACAAATTTGCTGCTTATGTATAAGATTTTAGAGACATTTGTAGAACATTTGGTGACAATTAGTGTCATGTTGCCATACTGACTTAAACCCTATTAATATTACATGGTGGCCACAAATGTGAAAATTTCAGAAAGCGAAACAAATGACAATTCATGAGATTAATTACAATTCACTTTTTGAAATTAGTTTATTTTACCGGCTAGATATATATTTGCTTTAATATACAAATTCATCTTTATAGAAGAAAAGATTTAATAAAATCAGTTATTTTTCTCGTTTTGGCCATCCCGTATTAATAGGTTTTCTGCAAGAATCATACAGACAACAGATTTCTTTCTCCAGCATAATCAACTTAACATTTGTTATTTTCAGGGCACAGTTTTATTTACACGAGATTTATGAGACAGACATTGCATGAGGCTTTAGTTAATGATGTTTAGATAAATGATGTTTAGTTACATGATGTTTAGTTAAATTAGATTTCCTTATGAAAGATTTTTCACATATAGTGCATGAATAAGGTTTAGTTCCAGTATGAACTACACAATGCTCAGTCAAACTAGTTTTCCGTGAGAAAGTTTTTTCACACACACTGCATGTATAGGGTTTTTCTCCAGTATGGAGAAGATAGTGTCGATTTAAATTAGCTTTCTGCGTGAAAGTTTTGTAACACACACTGCAAGAGTAAGGCTTCTCTCCAGTATGAACAATATAATGCTTTTTTAAATGAACTTTCTGTGAAAATGTTTTATGGCATACACTGCATGAATAAGGTTTTTCTTCACCATGAACAACAGAGTGTTCTTTTAAAAGATTTTTCTCTGAGAACATTTTATCGCATATATTGCACGAATAAGGTATTTCTCCGCTGTGAACAAGAGAGTGTTCGTTTAAAAGAATTTTCTCTGAGAATGTTTTATTACATACATTGCATGAATAAGATATCTCTCCAATATGAACAAGAGAGTGCACTTTTAAATGAGCTTTCCGTGAAAATTTTTTATCACAGACATTGCATGAAAAAGGTTTTTCTCCAGTATGGACAACACTGTGTTTATTTAAACCTTCTTTGCGAGAGAAAGTTTTATCACACACGGGGCATGAATAGGGTTTTTCTCCGGTATGAACTATAGAATGTTCTTTCAAATGACTTACACGTGAGAATGCTTTATTACACACATTGCATAAATATGGTTTCTCTTCAGTATGAGTACTATAATGTCCAATCAAACTATCTTTATAAGTGAAAGATTTATGACAAATACTGCAAGAAAAAGGTTTCTTTTCAGTGTGAATAAGAGAGTGTTCCTTTAAACGACTTTTTCGAGTGAATGTTTTATCGCACACACCGCATGAATAAGGCTTCTTGCCAGTAGGAAAAATATTCTTTATATTTAAATTGCTCTTATCTATTTCAGGTTTTTCAGACATTCTGCTTGAATGAGATACGAACAAAAGTGTTTATTAAAAATTTTTGATTTTTTATTCAAGATTTTACAAAGGCAGGGAATGGATAACGCTTCTTCCCAATATTAAGAGAATGTGTTTAAACCAATTTTCTGCCTTTCGCATATATTCTTCCTTTATTTAAACCATCGCTGCATGTAAATTTAATCTGACATGGATAAAGTTTTTCTTTGAGATATAGAGATGATATTTTTAAGTTAATGGCATGAGTAAAAGATTTAGTGTTGAGCTATCACCAAAACAACAAGAGGATTTTGACACTTTGAGTTGATCCCTTTTCTGTTTCCCCCCCCCCCTCAAATCTTGGCGATTAATTTGGAGTGGAAACCGATTCTGAAACCTTCATGGAAGAATAAGGCTTTTTTTCAGATTTAACAAGTTAAGTGTTACAAATGTTTCATAAATGAGTCGATTTTATTAGGCACTACTTTTTCTTCAGCAATTTTAGTGATACAATTTTTGAATAAATAAATTTCTATAGTAAAGTATCAGTTTTTAAGTTTTAAAAAATTTCTGCCAGAATTTTTTCTCCCCCTAATAGACGCCCTTTTAATCGAGTTAGAACTACTTATTAAATAAAAACAAGGCAAATGATTGCATCAATATAGAATCGCAAGTACATAAAATTAGCATCGAAATTAAAATTGCCATGTTATTAAGGGATATAATCATAAACAACTGTGATATTTGTCGAAATTCGCCGTTTTCAATTATTTCCCATTCATGTTACTTCTATTATTTCACATACATCTATTAAAGGCCATGAGTAGACTTGAGTGCTCACATGAAACCTTTCTTAAATAGAACATATAGCGAAATTCAAAGAAGGCCAGCAGGAACATACATCTAGAGGATTCGATAAAAGTAGCTTTATTTTTTGTTATTGTTCCTCAGTCCTGGTTTAACAAAGTCTATTTTTGTTCACTTACAGAATCGTTTGAAAGATGTGGCTTTTAAGTTCAGAGCTAATTACGGCCTATTCTCACTAAATATAATCTTTTCCGCCGGCGAATGAGAGTCTGGCTTTATTCGGGTGCAAAAAATCACATCCAATGAAAAAGGTCCTCACCCTTTTCCCGCAGTGTACTAATCGTTAAGCACGGTTCTCAGTAGAAGACCGAAGTCAAACATCACTGGCTGCAGTCAGTAAGCGGATGGGTGACTACTTTGATCAGCCCGCGAATGGACCGAGGGGGCACGGTATTGATTTTCGGTTAACTGTTCTACCGTAAAGTGGTCAACTTCGCGCTCAGGTCGTTGGACTAGCAAAGTATAAGACCCTCTAGTCCCCCAGACAAACATGGATTTTCCATTCTTTCAAGATAATTTGATCATTTTTCAAATGCTATAATTGTAATCTGTTAATAATGAAAATTTATTTAAACTAAAACTTGCTAGAAATTATTATAAACAGTATTAAATGTAAAAATTTTCAAAGTAAAAACAAAATGTAATCTTCTAAAATCCTTTTCTTCTTCATTCTTCAATTTTTTTTATTTCACATATTTTTGTTCTATTTTATTTATTTATTGATTTATTTATTTAGTTTCAATATCATGTCTATTAATATTTCAAAATTAATATTTAATAAATATTATTTTTCTAGTTAATGTTTACAGTGGACTGTCCCAACTGCGAAGAGAGGGTGCTCTTTTATGCTTTAATCGAAATTCTGGCTACGGGCTTTCACGCTTTTAGGAGTTACTTTAAATAAAGAATCTAAATGAAAATTTATATTTATTACAGGTTGGTTAACAGTTTGTGTATTTTCTGAAGAAAAAAAAATTTGTGCACCACTTCCAACTCACTATAAAATATAAAAAGGTGAAAAAATACTGTTTGCATTGTATTCTGTCTTAAAAAATCTCAATAGACAGTCTATCTATTGGGATTCTTTAATAACAGCACTTTTGTTTCATATAAGCTTCAAACACAGGAAACTTATGAAACAATGTAAAAATATGTTAATTAAACAAAATAAAGGAAACGAAGGAAATAAAAAATATGACCACCGAAGCCGATGTCTTCAGGGGGTACCGACCCCGGTAGCCATAAAACAAAACCATTTCTAATTGAGAGAGAAGCAAATGCCTAAATTAACTCCCTCAGTACCCCGATGGTTTTGTATAGAAGACCAGGAATTAACATGAAATACAAATAACCAATTTAGAAAAGAAACTCAAACGAAATCATCAGAAAATAAAAACTCACTTAACCAGGTCGAACATCGATTTCACAAGCAAGCGGAATGAAAAAGAAACACTGAAAACTAAAGAAAACAACGCCCTCTATTACAATACGCAGATAGAAAATAAAATAAAAGAAGTCAAGAGAAAGAGATACGTAACAAACTAATAGAATGCTCAACTGGGGCTGCTCAGTTAAGACTTGAATTGCGCCCTGTTAAAAGAAAAAAATATATAAAAACCTAGAATTCTTCAATCAATTTCTTAATTAAAAAATTAACATTACAAAAATTAAAAGAAAAATCATTATTACTCAAATTTTTCAAAAAATTATTCACAGCTTCCCGAAAACTTTCAACATTATAGCAAATATTTTTGATCCTAACCAATTGTGAAAAAACTAAATTTTTTAAATTTTGTTACACAAATTAGTATAAAAGTTGCAGAAAAAAATAACTTTAAATTTAAAAGCTTTTCTTTTATCAAAAACGCCAATTTTAATAAAACTGTTAACAATATCAATTTTAAAATCTAAATATTCAACATTTAAAGAGAATTTTTCTCCGCCGTAATGCTGGTTTTTGAAAGAAAGAAAAAATTGCTTTAACATTTATGCCAAATGCATCTTTTATGCTCTTGTCAATTATGATTTTAAAAAAAAAAACTTTATTCTTGAAAATTTGTTTATTGTTTTTTTTCCTGATAGCAAAGAGTACAGATGAATAAATTAATCTGCATTTTTTTTTCCCTTTCATCGAAGTTTTCGAATAAAAATTAGAATAACATTTGACCGAAAAGTGACATCACAAAAACATTATATATTAGTCACCGGTGAACTTTTTATTCTGGACATAGCTCAAAATGCGTATTTAAGAAAATGGACACAGCTCGAAAGGCATTTTTAACCCTCTGAGCGTTATCCCGGCTCTTTCGAAACTTCCAAAAAAACGATTTCTGTTTGTTATTGAAAAGGAAAATAGTGCATAGATGAAAATTTCTGTACAATTTTACACTGGTGCTCAACGCTTGGAGAGTTAAGAAAACGGACATGGTTCAAAATTAATTTTTTTAAAAAAAATGAACATAGCTATTTAAGAAAATAGACATCGTTTTTCGTTATTTAAACTTCCCCTTTGAGAATTATTCATTTACTAAAGAATTAACCATTAATGAGGTCATAAGAATGGGCAAAGGAGGGCTTGAAATCATATGAATTTATCTGACACAGTGAATATAAAATAATTAAATATTTAAATGTTCGCAATAAACTAGTTTTTGTTCAAATAGAGCTATAAGTCAGAAATTATTACTGATGTTATTTTCATAATATGTGAAAAAACTGAATTGCTTATAGAAAAATTTAAAACAATGACGAACGCTTAACCAATCAGAAAATTCCATTTCGTTTTTCATTCATCACAATTTAATGAATGAATTAATATGTTAAAAAACTGCATTAATATCAAGTATCATCCACTACAAATTTCAAAAAATGTATTTGAACTTGTGTGAATGAATAAAAAGTATTTTATTAACGATTGAAAAATTGAGCAAGATATAGGGAGAGTGTGAACTAATAGTAAGAATGTTAAAAAATTAACAGTATTCTGAAGAAAAAATATAGTAAATAAAAAAACTTGAACAATTATTTCAAAATAATTAATTTTCGAATGCTTGAAGTAAATAGGAAAAAAGTGATCATCAAAAAGCAGGTGTTTCATATTTTAAAAAGATTAAAGGTAATAATTATTATTAATCAAATCTAAGGGATGTTCCCTAATCAACGTATTTCGGTATTCTTATCAAAAAGAAAGTCAATAAAGTGCCAGCTTTAAGGATTGCAAATCACTAGTAAGGAATATGGTATGAAAAGTTTGAAAACCAGTTTGATTGCCTGAATGAAACTTGAAGATTGAATTAAAATTCTTTGAAGGTTTTTCTAATATGCCTCTTTCATCTTTTCCCCTCTGTTTCTTTAAGTAAAAAATACAATAAAAGAAACAACGCATTGTACAATAAAAAAGTGCTATAAAAAACTCTCTTAGTTGAATAATTTTTAACTATGATACAATTATCCGTTCATCGTTTAGAAATGAAAACTGTGTATTAATCAAGCGGGCAGAAGTTGAAGGGGAACCTCTTAGTATATCTATAATAGTTTATATTAGTATATGTAATATGCATAGCCCTTTGGGACACCGGTATCCCTTTTATAAATTTTTTTCTGCCGCTCTAATTGCAAGCAAAAATATATTTTGGTATTCTTTAATCATAAAAAAACAATCTAATAGTTATCAAAAAAGCCTGGTAGATTATCGGAATTATATTCGTACTAAAATATAAAATCCAAAAAAAGTAGTTTTTTTTTTTTTAATATTCACATTCAAAAATTTATCAAAAATTGATTTAGTATATTAAAGAAATTTGAATGATGAATAATTGTTTCTTTTAGATCAAAATAGCTGCAAATAAGTGCTAATTGGAAAAAGAAAGAAACCGGTGTTTCGTTTTATATTTCATGACCATAAATTATATTAAAAAAACAAACATAATAATTTCACTTTTTTTGTCCAATATTAATACAAAATAATAATAAAAAAAGAGTACGAAAAGTATTTTTCGTAAAAATTCTGTGTCAGCAATTGTTTTGATGGTAATCTTGTTTAATAACATTGCTATATCAATCTATAAAATCGATGAAAATATTTTCTTTTATTTAACTGCTTTATTGCATATAAAAATATCAATAACATTAAATACGTAACGATCGTTTAAGAGTCTATCAGCTAACCTCAAGGTGATCTTTATTGGAATTGGGGGCCTGTTTTGAGGGGTTCCTTATTGTGATTCTTCTACCGGAAATCAAGCGTGAGAACGCGTCGATTTTATTCCATTTTCTGTGTCAAGAGTTACGAGATATCGCATTTTTAAGTTCGGCATGCCTTTATCATATTTGGGAATATTACTTTTGTAGAAGCGAAATTTGTAAATTAAAGAGTGAATATCCCTCATTTTCATGTCTTTTTTTTTTTTTTTTTTTCATACTAAGAAGTTAAGTTAATTTTGTTTGTCTTTTTAATATTAAATTCTTTGATTTTCAAAAAAAAAATCAGTCTATTATGTTTTAGTTTAATATCAATTTTTATAGAAAAAATTCTTAAATTACATATTTTATTGCCAAAATTAAAATTTTTAAGAGAATCCTCGTATTAAAATGGTCTAAAAATAAAATAAAAAATCAATCGCAGTTTATCTTTTTTTTTTCGAGGATTGATTCTGAATTTTTGAAAAAAAAGAAGACAATTTTATTATTAAACCGACCATTTAATGTCGAAGTGTTGTCGACTGTCTTTAAAGGGTTAAATCTTTGATTTAATTTTTTGGGTTAAATTTTCGATCATGCTTAGCTTCGATTAAGTTAGCAAACTTTTAACGATAAAGAATATTATTTGACAACACAATTCCTTTCAAAAAAGGTGAGAATAAAAAGGGGCAGCTTTATTAGTTTAGAAGAAATAGCTCTTAATAATTTTTAGAACTTCCATGAAATTTTCCGCAGAACCTTAAAGCAATAAAAATAGTAAGCGATTTGTGACTTTGAGTCAAAAATTTAAAAATACACATTTTTTTAGTTCTTAGATTTTTTAAAATTTATTTTCATTACAGTTCAAACTGGTGAAAAGCGATTCGGGTGATGCTTTAAAATTCTTATAACGTAAACTGCACAATCACAAAAATCTCTAACATAAAGATTATAAAGATATTTAAGATATTAAAACAGACGAATGTATATTTTATATTTCAAAAACAGCTGATTGCAAGACTGCGTTATAAGATTTTGTCAGAAAAACAAAAAGAAAATCTGTACCGCATGCCTCATATCTCGAATAATGATTGGCCTGTATTTTTCACGCATCGAAAGATATTGCAGAATCGAGTAAAAAAAAATCCACCATCAGTTTGTTGGCGAAAATCAAATAAAGAGGATTACAGGCATATTTATCTCTTTGAAGCAGACTTCTTATTAAACATATTTTCATACTTTTTCCTTATTTTGAATGCATTTAAGTCAGAATAAATGAAAAATATTGTATTTAGGGTTTTAATAATTTATGGTTATGAAATAAGGTAAAATCTTCCTAACATGGCTCACTTCCGAACAATAATTTTCAAATTTGCACTTATTTAGATCCAAGAGGAACACACATCAGTAAAATTTGACTAATTTACAAAATCAATTACTGATAAATTTCAGAATAATGAAGAAAAAAAATTGTCAAACTACTATTTTTATAAAACTTAATTTTTAAAAACCATTTTTACTAAACTTATATTTTAGTACAAATATAATTCCGATAATTTACAACAGATTTTTCGGCAACTATTGAACTGATTTTTTTATGTATAAAAAGAAAAAAATGTATTTATGCTTGACATTAGAACGTCAGAAAAAAAAATATATATATAAGGGACACCACTATCCATTTGCGTTAAAGGGTTGTAACTTATCCCCTCCCCCGCCTTCAGATAGTTGAGTTCGATCCTGAAAAGAGAGGGCCCTGAAGTGATAATGGTATTTTTTGTTTAATTTTTTTTTAATGGCGGGCACTTGGGATGTATTGTCCCATTGGCCAGGAGTGCCAGAACAGAACTGCTACTCTCTTCTCGTTACCCAATGGGCACCTGTAGCGAAGCCACGGTAGTGGAGCAGCGTCGCCCACGTCACACAACCACAAACCCGTTTATAGGGCGGATCACAATCACACATAGGACATAGAACACAGAGAGAAAGAAACATCCATGCCCTGAGCTGGATTCGAACCCGCAATCATCGGCTCCGCAGTAAGGCACGCTTACCACTTGGCCACCTGGTCAGCTATTTTTTTTTTTTAAATAAAAGTACAAATAGTTTTTAATGCTTTACATACACCTTTAATTGACAATATTTATCTTCAAAAATAAGTTAATAATTTCCAATTTTTTTAAATTACAAACGAAATCCCAATTTTAAAATTTCTAACAAGATTTTATTTTTGCATACTTATTTTATACTGTTTTTATTTTTGCATACTTATTTTATACTGTTTTTATTTTTGCAGACTAGCAAGCCACCTGCTAGCTAATGCTCGACAAATCACGGAATTCGATTAAGTGATTCCTATCTGGTCTCTCTACTCACGCTCTTGGACATGTTCGTCAGCAGTGGCGTAGCGAGGGGGGAGCAAGGGGGGCATCATGCCCCGGGCGCTACTCACAAAGGGGCGCCAAATGGTCAACAAAACAAAAAAATTGTTGGATAATTTTTATTATGATTTATTTCTGGAAAATATATTTAAAATTTAGTGCTTGTGAAATATAATAAATGTTAATTCGTAAATAAAAAGTAACACTAATCAAACTGTAATAATATATTAATAATAGAAATGACACGTCTTTTCTAATGGCAAGGCTGACTCGACCTGTGTCTGTCAGCACTTCCTTATGGCATCTTCGCTGTGTGGTTACATATATTATCTCCAAATACTTGCAGTGTACAAAGAACAAACATCAGTGTATAAAGTGTTTGTATGTTTGTACAGTGTACAAAATCCAATCGATGTGATATGTTTCAGAATAATTGAAAACATATATCTCTTTTCTCACGTTCAACGTTACGATGGGAATTATTAAAAAATGCTTTAACAAAAACTGTCAAACATGAATCTGCAACACGATGGAGAGCCAGAATACAAGCGGTTAACGTTATCATCGATGGGCTAACGATTATAGTAGAACTATTAGGAAAATTCGCAGAGGACACTACCACTACAAGTGACACCAGAAGTGAAGCTACAATTCTGTTGCGAAATATACTAACTTTTAGTTTCATAACTTTAGTTCATTTCTGATATGAAATCTTAAGGAGGATTGATCGTGTGCAGCTCAGATTACAAGATCCTAGAATGAATTTTAGAGAAGCGTTCCATGATCTTGAATCATTAGCGACTGAACTAGCCGAAATTCGAGACAAGCTCTGTGAAGAGGCAATAGAAAAAGCGAAGTCTCTTTGTGAAAAATGGGATATTGATGCAACAATACGTGTAAGAAGACGCCGCAAAATGCCCGGAGAATTGGCTAGAGATGTCAGTCTTTCCGCAGAAAGTGAAATTTCTCGCGTTATGAAAAGTGTTCTTGATCGTCTCCAACAAGAAATATGTACACGATTTACACAATTAAGTGACCTTAATTTCAAATTTGGATTTCTACTAGACGTTGAAAATTTATTAAACAAGGATAATGTTGATAACGACCTTGAAATTTTTTTTTTAAATTTGGTGGATATTTATAATACAGATTTAAATGGAATAGAACTCTTTATTGAAGTATGTGACTGCAAAATGTTACTCCGCAGTAGAAAAGAAATTGAACTTAAAACTCCATTAGAATCTCTTACTTTTATAATCCCGTATGGAGAAGATGTTTTTCCAAACCTGAGAGTGGCACTTCAAATACTCCTGACTATCTCAGTATCAATTGCTAGCTGCGAATGGTCATTCAGCAAATTAAAATTAATTTTGACGTATCTACGATCAACGATGGGATAAGATCGCCTAAGTGACCTAGCATTTTTAAGTGTGGAAAGAGAAACATTTGAAATGATAAACTTTGATAATATTATTGATAAATTTGCTTCATCAAAAGAGGAAAATTTATACATAGTAATTAGTTTTATTAATGTATTATAATCATATTATTAAATATATGTATCTCCTTAGAGATAATAAATATTTACTTTTTTATTGTTTTAAAACTGCGTGTTTTTAAAATATTTCTTTATAAATATGTAAAATAAATAATAGGTATCTTTTGAACTAATTCTAGATGATCATATACATTTCAAAATCTAGTCTTGTTTTCGCTCGCTACGGCACTGTTCGTCAGCCCATCTTTATATTTTCATTTCTTTTGTACTTTATTTTAAATATATCAGAGGTCTCCACCCCACAGTTGGACGTCTGATGGATAAAGAAATAAAAAATTCAAGATATTGGCGTGGATTGAAATTCGTTCCAGTCGCACAAATTTCAAATTTTAAGATTGATTATTCCTAAATATTTAGCTGCTAAAATTGTAGCTTGAATTTCGTATTTTAGCTTATTTTATTATGAAAGCAAAGAATAAATTGGATTATGCATAAAATGGCTAAAAATGTATCAATTTATGAAGGCCGATTTCGCAACCAATTTTAATTCACTCTTAAATAGCATAGATAAAAACTACGTAATTCATTTCGACTGACAAGTGGGTATACAAGTTTTGTTATTTTTCCCTTTAAAAATGATGTTATCTTATTTAAAATTGCAGAAATTTGCTGAATATTATTTTTTATGACATATATGGAAATTAAATAGCGAAACCGTTTTAAGATTACATAATAACGAAGAATCATGCTCAATTTTCAATAATTGTTATTGCTATAAACGCTTATAATCTTGAAAAGATGTAACACAAATTTTAATTTTTTTTCGAAATTTCACCTTTGTTCAAATTTTGCCTGATATTTTTCTGCAATAAACCCCCATCATATTCCTTTAACTGTTTTCTATAAAAATATCATGTAAAAATAAAGATTTTAATCTTTTTTTCTTGTGGAGAAAAATGTTCCTGCTCTTCTTTTTCTCCTTTTTTTATTTATTTATTTTTTTTTTTAATTTGCGCCCTCTTTCTGCTCGCTACAGCTCGTCTAACCCTAAAACTACTTGCCTAAGGAATTTTTAAAACATTTCTTAATATGGGGTAGAACAGGACCGCCTCGAAAGAAGGAGGAGTTACAGTTCTTCAACTGTAACTCCTCCTTTCGGTAAAAATCATGATATCAAATAAAAAAATTTCTTTTTTTCTTTGCACGAAAATCGGAAATCCTAAAGATTTGAGGAGGTAATATTCGTTTATGTGGTTTGAATTTTATGTTTTAACCCAGTGGTTACCAACTGGCAGCCCGCGAGCCGCAATCGGCCTGCGAAGCCTTTATTGCGGCCCGCGAACCAAGCTATATTAGTTATCATTTTTTCCAGACAATTTTCGTAAAAAATCTATATAAAAAATCTATTTGAAATATCTATATGAAATATTCGTACAAAATCTATATTTTCGTAAAAAATATATAAATACTTTCTTTCCTTAAAAAAAACCTAATTTCTTCGTTTCTGTCAAATTTAACATAACAACGGTTTAAAAAAATTATTTCTCACGTTATGCATCCAAGAAAATATTGATTCAAGAAAATATTTATCATTATTTGTACTTCAATACTTTTGTTTTGTACAACTTGTTAAAAATCTGACAGTACTATTTAATGTTCCTTCAAACAAAGAGTCCTATATAAAATTTTGATGCAGCTGCGGCCCGCCATTTGACTGGTGTTTTTAATTGCGGCCCCATGCCTCATCTAAGTTGGAAACCTCTGTTTTAACCGTTTTCACACATAATATATATTTATGAAATATTATAAAAACCACTTATAGCTTGAGCTAAAATATGTAAAATACCATGCCATCTTCATAAAAAAAGGAAAAAATATAAGATTTTATTAATCTTTCGTTATTAATATTTTCATTATGTCGATTGATTTTATCAAAAACGACAAAACATATTTAAAATTCAGTAATAAATCAAATTTGAATAAAAGCCAAAAGTTTTCTTATATTTAAGAATAAGAGTATATGACTCCGAAAAATTAACCCTTTATTATCCATCTGGATTATAATTAAATTATAACCTTGGTTAGTTCAATAGTTCTTGGTTAGCTCTTCGTATCCATTAAGAAAACGTTGGGAAGAGACGATAATGAAAAATTAACATTTTCGAAAACTACCTCGATTTTTTTAAACTTCTAATGCTTATTTTAAGACAAAAAAGAACTTCTATAAAAAATATATAATTCTACTGAGAAAAAAAATAATAATAAGCAATTTAATAATAATTTATTAATATATTTAATTTATTAATATTTCATAAATCATTGATAATAATTTCTAATAATATTTGAAAAATTGAAAAAAAGTCCACTTGTTTTAACATAAAATTGCTCAAAGACCAATGTCTGCATCAATAACATTTAACATTTTCATATTCGATGTCCTGAAACTAATTATTTAAAATTGTAAATTTTTTTTAATATTTGCGACGATTAGTGATTGCGTTTTGAGAGAGTAAAACACGCGCTATGAAAACTTTAGGAAACAGTAGTAGCAGTGATGGCAACGGAAGTAAATCTTATTTATTTTATTATAGATAGGTGCATTCATTTGTTTACAATGATGAACTATGTAATTTTAGAATTCTTTTCACAAATGATGGCGAAAAAGGATAGAAATTAGTGGTCACCAACAAATACAGTTGGAGAAAAACAAGAACTTAAAAGAAATGCCTCGAATCACAAGTGAGGAAATAGGAATTAAAAATATCAAAACCTGTTCGATTCTCTGACGAAACTTGAAAATGTTTCTAATACTCACCTTGTAAAGTTTCTCCTTTTTCTCAAAAAATCAAGCAAGGCTTGATATTCTATAGTAATTTGTTAGATTTCGGTAGCGTTTTTGCTTTTCCGTCCCTTAAATATTAACTTGAAAACCCTGAAGCGTATACTTCTTGATTGATTTTCGATATGTATTCTAAAAATATGCATTAAGGGTGATCATTGCGGAATCAGATGTACAATAATCCAAGAAAGAAAAAGAAAATGGCACCCTAAATGACCTTTCCCTAATGATCGTATTTTCACTCACTAAAAAGGGTTTACAAGTTTCACTTCAAATATGCTAATTATTTCTAACTATTAACTAAGTTGAGTTATTAAATATAAAAACTCTTGTAGAATAAACACACCTTTAGTATTTGGATTCTTGACTATCAAAACATGGGAGGTGGCCGCGTTCTAGATAATCTGGCCCCTATAGTTTAATCAGAAGAGCAGTTGCAAATTTGGATCCTTTATCTAGCTATAGCCGCAAAATTCTTGGGGATTCGTATAATTTGAAAATACAGTAAAATCATTAATGAGAATTTTCATCGTCTCTTACTATATTGCATTCACTATCAATATTAGTTTTCGACACCAAATTTGTGTTTTTTTTTAAGAAAAATATTTTTTTAAATTTATTTATTTGACAAAAACTTTAATATGTACTAAAAGTGAAGATTACAGAATACTTCGACACAGAAAAAAAAAAAAGATACAGGAAGCGAAAATACAGAATACATATTTAAATCGAATTGTAGACTATTGACCTATAGCATTGAACAATATTGCTTACCGGTCTATATTGCATACCTGTTTAGGTTTAGTGGTGGTGAATGGAATTTCATGATTTAGAGTTCATTTCTGAATCTAAACATTTATCATTAGTATATTCAAGGGCGCCGGCAGAATAATATAAAAGGGGGTGCAACCCTCTGACAAACTACCCTCCCCACGAAAAAAATTTAAAATATTCTGCTATTACATTTTGTTTTGTTATTACATATACTTTCATCTGTTCATTTTTTCAAGATACATTTCTTCATTGTTAGCAAGATATTTAAAAAAAAGTACGAATTTCTTGTACTTGCAAATTTTGCGATCGCGCTGGCATAGCTACTGACTTTGAAACACAAATAACTACAAACAGTTGTGTTGATGAAGTTTTACAGTTGCGAGAAGTCAACTTGTGTTATACACCTTTGTTAAACTGAATAACTAATAGAAAATATAATATTATTTACATTTATTAAATGAAATTTAAAAATATAGCTTAGATATCTGCCAAGTTTGTGAATGCTCAGTGTCCATAAGAAAAGAATCAAAGATGACTCAGAATTCATTGAAAAAGTTAAAAACAGATTTGGACAGCAAACAAGACGATTACAATTCTTGTTTGATTAAACAATTTTTTAATTGTTATGTGTCAATAATTACTTAATTATTTGTTTTTCCATAAAAATATGTTTAATAAAAAAAATTTATAACACATTTTTTTTGTATCTCTTTAATTGCTTTAAAAAAAAAGCCAGGGGGGTGCAAGTGCACCCCTTGCACCCCGCTGCCGGCGCCCTTGAGTATATTTTATAACGAAATGCTACGCATAATAATTTAAAAAGTAAATTTAAAAACAAAATCGCTGTCCATTGCACAAAATAAAAAGGGATCATATATAAATTTTAATCTTATAATTGCCTTTCCGCATATTAGGACTTAATAGCCCTAGAGCTTGGACTCAAATATGCTAATTGATTAGCTCAGTCGATCTTTTAAGTTACGAAATTAGACACAAACACGTATTTTCTTTGAATAATCATACTTTTGTTGTTTTTAAAGGATATGAATTTTTGGTATGGGGGCAGCCAAGCTCTATAAAATATGCTCCTAATTGTTTCATCAGGAGAGCGTCAAAAGTTCGATCCCTTTAATGTTTAGTTCACTTTTTGCGTATTTTACCATATCTCCAATTTTTTAATCTCCAATTCTCGAATTTTTTAAGCAAATTAAAACATTTTTGCTCACAATTATAAAATTCATTTATCCAAAGGTAATTCCACACGAAAAATTTTTTTTACTAACTATTTTTTTTATTTTTATTACGAGTATTTCAGCTAATAATGTTATAAAATTTTTTGTATAATAAGGTATACAATACTTTACATCATTTTAAAGAATGTAATTTAATATAAAAAAAGGCAAAATATGAGCGAAATCAATCAGAAAGAAATTTAAATCGATTTAAAAATTTGTGTATCCTACAATTTAATTTTTTTTCGATAATTATTAAATAGAAGTATAAATAAATATTAAAAATTAGCATTTTGCTTGGAATTATCTTTGGATAAACGGATTTTATAATTGTTTGCCTTTTGCCAGCTACTTTCCTGCCCAAACTATTGGGACGAAATTCGTCGGGGAAAAAAATTGTATGTTTATTCAAAAAAAGTACATTTATTCATTTTTTTTTCATAAATAGTTTCGGATAATAACACCACAATAAATTCTGGTTTATTAGTGAAAAATATAAATAAAGTCCTTCTGGAAAATTTTAATGATTAGTTTATCTGAATGGAATTAGGAAGAGTTTTAAGCACTGTGTAAGTTTATATATATGTCTTTCTGTCTGTAAAAAAAAAAGAAGAAGAAAAAAAAAAGACCATAGTAGGCTATTAAGATTTAAGTGCCCCTTTGTCCAAGTATACGCCCAAAAATTCAATAATTTATTAGGGTATATTTTCCCTTCTCAATAATCAATTTTTGAGATTAGACAGCAAGCACCTCATACTTTTGTTTGGAGAGTATGTGATGATTGGGTCCTTACGAAGCACTCAGTAAACCTTGAGATGGAGATCTCAGTCTTCGAGAACGTATCCAGTATTTTAAAAACTTGGAAATTGAAAAAACTTTGGATGCAATGACACTGTGGGTGACAGTCCTAAGACGCGTATGTGAATGTTTAGAAACTACATGTCAGAATAACTGCATTGAATTGCTAGTGCGAATTGCATTGACGACTCACAAACAACGAGAATGCTTGATCTGAAAATTCTGCAGAGAATTTATTAGAGATGCGTGAACTGCAAGAACCGCACTAGAGCTGCACATCGGGAAATTGGTGACGGTTTGGGAAACATCCCTGAGAATGATCCGAAGACATGATATCAAAATTTTGATCCTCTGCAGAGAGCATGGCCCTCCCGCTTCAGTAGCCCAACGACCTGCGCACGAAGTCGAGAACTTTTTGGTAGAACAGTTCACACAGGACCAATACTGCATACCCTTGGACCCTTCGCAGACTGATTCAATTAGTCACCCACCACCAGATTCAAACTTTTAGAAATTTCAGAAATAACTGAGGCTGTGAAGGCAGCACAACGTAAAAAGCATAATGTATATTTTTATTTAACGACGAATGGCAACGTTAAGGTTCGCTCCAATTCGGTCATGTTTATTGTTTGTTCGTGATGGAATTAATAATTTTAAGATGAAGTTGTTTAATTTCTGTTTTATTTATTGACAAATAATTTATTTGAATTGCCCGTGACTAACTTATGTTTTATGGATACTTTTAAAAATTTACCGTTCCTATATTGTAAACGTTGTGAGCCAACTTTGTGACTATTTGACAGGAAGAAAATAAAAAGCGTCAGTGTACTGCCTGTTCTCATAAAAATATTTAACTTGTTTTAAATATTATATCGATTATGTTATATAGTAATTTACGTGTTGTTTACAAAATAATGAACTATATATTTATTTGAAATATTTGTGATTATTTGTATATTTGGTAAATTGGTAAGTAAATTTGTAAGATTAATGATGCTCAATAATACTAAAAAACTCAACAGTTATTTTATAATTTAATTTTAAAACTTATGTGACATTGAAAGACCTGTATTAATAATGATATAGGGTTGCCAATTTTAAAATTAAAGTAAGTCTATTAAATACCATATCGATGTTTCTTCGTAAACATAATAAAATGGCTTTAGTTATTTATATCCTATTTTAGCGATGTGATTGTTGTTGGGATTGTTCCAAACTACTTAATCTTTATTACTTAAACTTATGCCGAGTTGTACTGCTTTTTAATTAGTAATGGCTTCTATCTTCAACTTATCTAAGGTTTTTTTATAGGATTTCTCCAGTGAAAAACATTTTTCAGAATTTTTGCCATATCTGTTCCAGCTTGCTCTAAGGCATTTTAATAAAATATCACTATATTTGCATAAAAAACTATTTTGCATAAAGTAAAAGTTTATTGAATATATGATGTTTTTCTTAAAAGTTATAAATCAGCTCTAGATATTTGATTTAATCTAGTGATTTAATTACTCTGTCAATTATTCCAAAATTGATGATTGATTGTTAGACTTTGAAAAGCATGGACCCAGGACTTGTAAATTCACTTTTTTTCTTGTTCCCTTTAGATTCATCAAATTTTAAATGATATTAATCATGTTTTTAAAGATTTATATGAAAAGTAAATATCTTATGTCTAGAAAAAAATAAATAAAAATACAATTGGCTTAGCAATAATTCAACTAAAATTTAAAACCAAAATTTTTATATCAATTGTCTAAACATTTCAAATTGATATTTTTCAAAGTTAATAAAATATTGTATAATTTTTTTTTTCCATCTGTAACACATGAAACTATACTTAATGCTGATTTAATCATTTAAAACTATATTATACTAAGAGAAGGATAAGACCATTATCATTCAGAACTGAATTGTATGTATGTTTTAAGTGTGTGAAAAAAAAATGTTTAATAAGGAAATAGCATTTTGACTGTTAAAGAATGATTTTAGATAAACAACAAACATTAAGAAAAAAATGTGTTCTCATAAAGAAATATAAAAGAAATTATGATTTGTCCTTTTCAAAGTTTTAGTTTTAAACATGCATAAATCATTAAAATATGAAATTTATTACCAATACATTTTTTAGTTACGATTATACCTTGTGAAAAATATAAGTAAGTTGCTGCAGATTTTGTGATGAAAGTTAAAATCGTGATTGTGGCATATATCTGTCTTAAATTCAAAATGAAATTATTTTATTCTAAATCAGTTATTTTATTGGGAAGTTGTTTATAAGTCTGTATAAATTATTGCAAAAAATAAATAATAAATATTGTATAGAGAAAAAAAGAAAATGAAGTCCCCCGTAAGGAAAAATAAGTAAAAAAGGATATATTGAACAGATAATCTATCCACTTTCTCATCCATCCATTAATATGCCCATTTATAAATCTATATTTTGAAGTATCAAAATTATGCATTACAACTGATCAAACACCTGCACCAAAGGAAGAACTGATGTGATTTGATGCACTTCCTCTGCTGTTAATGTAGTGGAAGACAAAAAAAACTTTTTATTTATTTTTATTTTAAAAGCTTGGTTAAATCTAGCCTTCAACACCCAAATGACTATGCACTAATAAATTCTCTTTTTTTTCTTTTCTTTTGTCATGTAACTTGAAGAATAGATCTTGAATTTCTTTCCTTGTCTTGTCAATCATATATAATTATGCTGAATTACTAACAACTTTTAATTCATCCTAGTTGTCTGATCATTACTATAATTATTGCATCTTATCTGCAATTTATTTCTCAAATTTCTTACTCCAATTATATACTTAAATTCATATTAGTTTTGTATTGCAGTTATTCAAAATTTTTTTTTTTCCGAACTTGCTTTAAAAATTACACATTGTTTGCAAAATGACCCTAAACTCTTTTAAAAATTATTTTTTGTTGCAAAAAGAAGAAATTAATAGTTTTGGTTCAATTTATAATAATCTAGCTAATTTATCTTATTGTTTTTTAAAAAAAATAATTTTCAATTAAAATTTTTATATTGAGTAAATTGAATTATGTCTCACAGAGTAAAAACATGCTATGTCAAAATCAAAATAATATTACTGCATTACTATTAATCTGTACCAAAACTTTTTTTATTGGTAATTGCAAACAATTAGTCACACCATTGTTTATTCTTAAATATTTTTGTCTCCTGTTAGAGTTTGTAATATATAATTTTAGTAGCAGAATTTTCTGAGTGAATCCTCATAAATTTCATTTAATAAACTTTACTCTCTTATCCATACAGTCAGATATAGACAATTACTGTAAAAATTAGGCTTGATATAGCTTTAAAAGCAAAATTTACAGTTATAAAGAAAAAGGTAGTTCAATAATTTTTATTTTTAAATTTAATTTGATATTTATGCAATAATAGGTAGAAAATAGAATAAATTCATTTACAGTGAAAACCTTTATTTTATTATTAAGTAACTAAAAGTTTAAAAAAGAAATAGTAAGAGAAGAAAATGATAATTATAAAAATCTATTGAAACATTTAAAAATCTATAAATTATTATTAATATTTTTTTAAATTCTTTATCAGCATTTATAATAAATTTGTATTAATCAGCATAATATAAATTCATTTATAATAAATTCAATCAGCATTTATAAAACTCTAATTTAAAGATTTTCTTTATTTTTTAAAATTTTCTTAATTAAAACGTTATTAATTGATTTTATAAGTCATAATTATTCTGCATATGAGAATAACTCTTTATTTTTAGAATTTAAATGTTTTGAACAAATTTGTTCAGAGAACATTTGCTTGGAGGTATGTAATAAATAATCCATATCTGCCGCAATTAGATTTAATAATTTTTTTTTACTTTCCCTATTAAAAGTTATTCTTTTTTATTTTTAATTAGTATAATTTTATTTGCACTTGTAGCGTACCTATGTAGATCCAAGAATTATTAAAAAATTAGTAAACCAGTTGAAAAATGCCATTTTATTTATGCATATTTTAGTGCAATACTGTAATTATATAAGATTTTTGACAGGGGTGTTTTATGAGTAACCTTATTGTTTGTATGAATGAATTTATTGGTTAGTGTTGTTTTTAAAAAAAATAACTATGCCACTGTCTGTTAATGTAGATGAGTAACTTAACTATGAAACTTTTTTGTATGTTATAGTAACACAGTAACATATATTATTGAATTTTTTCATAGAATACCACCAACAAGTTTTGTAAGTTGGATTACTCTATCTAAAGTATATGTATTTTCAGTCGCAACTTTTCATTGAGTGTTCTTTTAATTTTAGTCCAAAGACTTGAAAAATGCCTAAAGCTACATTAAAACAGCCAAGAATTGTGTATCCACCCGGAGTAAAAGAAATTGGTAATGATCTCAGTACTGATGATTTGGTACGGAGGCTTAAGGTAAGTTAACCATTTCACATTTTTTTTTTAACGATTTGTAATAAATTGTGTATTGTTCAAGTTAAGAGATTTTTTTAAATTTTTTGATAACTCGTTTTCCATTTATTTTATCAAAAATCTAAGTTATATTTTATTATAATAACAAGAATAAGTTTAGGCTCTACCATGTTACATTATTACTTAAGAATGCTGTCTGAATTTCTCCTAAATCTAGTTTGTGCAATCAAGCATATTCTGCACTCTCTCCTTAGTAGAACCCTTTACCTGCTGAGTCTGTTTTCTCCCATATAATCACTTATGGTCCTGTTTTTCAGTTTTTGCTTCCTTAAGTCATAAATTTTTATTCTTAATTTTTTAAAATCAGATTCTTTTACCAATTGTAATAAGCAAATTGAAAAGTAATTAAAAAAAATTTTTGTATCAAGAGCAAAAATTCGCGTATTAAAATCGCTTAACTATATTGAAAAACATAAAATCTTACTTGAATTGCCACTTTTTTTTTAAAAAAAAATTTCACATCTTTTTATGCAGACTTCCATAGTTGATGAACGAAAGCAAATTACTAATTTTCACTAAAAGTGTTCATTTTTAAAAAATCTAAAGTAGCTGCACCAGTTCAAATTCTTTTTCCGATTGCCCTGAAATATTTTAACAGTTTAAATTTAAAATAAAAAAATTAATATTTAGTTATGAAATTTGAGGCACTATTCACTAATCTAGTTTTTTTTTTTTTTTTAAACAAATATTAGCGACTGTCCTCTTTTTCAGTCATACAGTGACATATCTTTGTTTTGGTTTGTGAAAACCTTCTAAGTGAATTTTCTAGCCTAGTCTTGGTTGACTAATAAAGCTTGAGCACACTGAATAATTTGAACTATTCTGGCATTTCAGCAAGAGTTAGATTTGAATGGAAAATTTTAAAAATTCTGACTTTTTTATAGGAGAGGGAATTTTCTGATGATCCAAAAAGTGTGTGACTGAACTGAAAATAGAGTAATGTCACTAAAAATTCAGGAAAAAAAATTGAAACATAATGACTTTTAGTGTTTTAAGCAGGCTTCTACAGGTCATAAATGAAATAAACTTAAATAATCAGTTTTTAATGTATGTATAAAAAAAATTGATTTCTTGCTTCAGTTTGTTTCTGAAATTAATAAGAAATTTTCTGGTTCAAAATTTTCTGATCTTGACAAGTCTGATATTATTTTAAATATTTTTTTCTAAAATTTTGTGGGAGCTCTGATATTGCTTTCATTTTATTACAAAGAATTCTCAGATAATTAGTGTAATTTCAGATACTTAATGCAATTTTTTTGTTTACATATGAAATTTTTTTTAGGAATGTGCCCAGTCATTCCAAAACATGAGCCAGGAAGATGATAATTCAGCATACATTCCACTTGCACTACATTTAGCTGGAGAATTATTTTTAGAACATCCTAGTAAAGACGTTAAACTGCTTGTTGCTTGTTGTATAGCTGATGTATTTAGAGTGTTTGCACCAGATGCTCCATACAAAGATCCCGAACAGTTAAAAGTATGTGACTCTTAATCATTCATATATTTTTTTTATTTATTGGCACCTTGCATAGCATTTATAGTTTTGAAAATTCGTCAGAAAAACTGATAGTTTAATATTATATACTCTAGCATTTAGCTATGGGCCTCAAGAAATTCAGTTTATATGTAACGTTCAGTTTAATTGTGTATAATTCTTACTTATTCCTTTGTTTAATGAGACCAATATTAATTTATATTGAATATTCAAAGATAAAGGACACATTGTATTTTTGAATTAAAAATATATTAATTTTTTTGCATATTTTTGCAAATTCCAATGTGTTACTTTTTTTACTGACATAAGTTATTTACATTTTTAATTTGTAAATAATCCTTGAACTTAATTTAGTTAAGCCAAAAAAAAATTTTTTTTTTGAATGATTTAATTTTACATTTCATTTCTAAGGAATGGTACTTTTATATTTCTAAAGTTCTGATTTTAAAATTTTTATGTGTTTTTAAAGTTTATTGAAATAAGTTTAAAAAAACAATTATTATTTTTCTTGTGGTAATTACAATTAATTTTTCTTTGAAATGCGGGTGGTCATAGATTGATCCAATAAAGGTCCCTATTTTAATTGAATCAATGTTGTAAGGACATAAAAACATTGCATCAGTATCTTTTTTTTCACTACAAATGAAGCAATTGTAGTTACATAAGTTTACAAATTTGAGCTTAATCACAGTTAAATTATGTTATAATCAATGTTAAAGCTACATTCATCTTAACTTGAACTTAAATAAAGTATGTTTAAAATATGCTCTTTCTCAAATAATTAAAAAAGTTTTAATAATCTTAAAAACATTCAATGCCTGATATCAATATTTTAATGCAATTAAGGAAAAAAAAGATTTTTTTTCTTTTAAATATTTTTTATTAACATTCTGTTGTTTAAACCTGTGTAATACTATCTGAACCTAATTTTAAAGATGCTTATAACTTGTGCATATTTTATTTACTAACTAATTAATTTTTTTTTCAGGCAATTTTTTATTTTTTTATTGAGCAACTTCAAGGTTTAGAAGACCCCAAGGATACTATATTTAAACGATATTTTTATCTTCTTGAGGTAAGGAAATACTCTTCTCTCATTTTGCTTGCAGTTGATCTGTTACTTAACAGATCAAATTTTAAGAATCAATTCAAGAATTTATGTTCTACATAAATGATTTTTTAATTTTAACAGAATTTAGCATGGGTCAAAACATTCAATATCTGTATAGAGTTAGAAGAAAATCAAGAAATATTTACAAAATTGTTTCAACTCATCTTTTCCATTGTAAAGTAAGTATTTAAGCAAATTTATGAACTGACTTTTTATTGTTTCTTCGTAGTTTTCTATTTTACCTGGTTACATTTTTAATTTTATAATATCTTTTTCAGTAATTTTTTTGGTTGTGTTAAGAGTTGAAAGAGGATGCATTAGAGAAATTTCGCATAGCATTTACCTTTCCTTTATTTGTAACACGAACCACAAAATATTTCTATGCATGTTCGTAAATATTCCTGATAAAAAAGTATTTTGTCTTTATTTTTGTTGGTTTTATTTTCTGATAATGCTGATTTTTGTAAGTGTTCAAAACATTAAATTTTAAAAATAAGAAAACAAAAAGCACATTTTAAAAATATAGATTTAGAGAATCAAAAAATGTTGTTTTTTTTTATTTATCCAAAAAAATTTGTTTTTTTTTTAAATTAATAATGCTGGTACAAAATACATTAGTCAATAATTCCAAACTAAGGACTCTCTGTCGATTATGTACACTATTCTGGTGTACATAGCTTTACCAACAGAATCCACTGTTTAAACCTTTTTTAGGAATTCAGTCATTTTATGGAAAGGAAATTTTGTTAATAATTTTCCATCATCAAATTGTTCTGATGTTGAGTTCAGGGGTCATATGCTTATTTATTATTTTCAGTAAATGCAGTAAAAAATCTTATCAAATGAATTATTGATTTGTCTCTTTTTACGATTTTATTGATTTTTACGTATTTTATTGATTTTAAATCGACAATCAGCAATTATTTCATAGAATTTTTAGATCAGTAATTTGGGAATTAATCATAATCTAAATTTATTTTTGAACAAAAACATTCAGCGGCACCATCAGTCAGTTTTAATTTAATATTATTGTAAACCTATTTTAAAATCTTTATCTCTTTATCTTATTTCAATCATGCATATGCTCTAAACGTCAAAAAGAGTAAACATTTTAGTTTGGAAAAGCTGAATGTTGTCTTTGTGTAAAAGTTCTTTATTGTGCTAATTCATTAAATTTTTATTTTGATTTAAGTGTCTTAAGTGTTTCCTCTTTAAAAAACAAGTTTACTATTTATTAAGTTGGCTTAAAAGTACTGCCTCTTAAAATTGATGAATGTAAAAAAATTTTCGTTTCCTCTTTTTTTTTATTTAATTTTATTTATATTTTTGCTTGTTTATTGATTTATTTTCAAAAGCAATGAAAATGATTTTTGACAACATATTTAAAGCCGTTTTATAGTACATTTAAGATTTTTTTTTTTTTTTTACATAAAATTTAGTGTAGCAAACAATTATATTCAGGGATATGATAATACATAAAATCTTATATATGTTATTTCCTGCAAATGTTTATATAGAAGCAAAAAGAATGTCTCTTTTTCTATGCATTTAATTTGAAATGATGCTTTAATATACTGGTATTACTTAGTTAATGTGTATTTGATTTTGCTACATGTTGAGAAATAAAATAATTGTTATTGTATTTTTTCTATTGTTTTTTTTGTCATGGAAGTAGCAATTATTATAATTCAGAATGGAAGTTTTAATCAATACTAGTATGACACTGAAAATTCTAAGGGAAACTAGTTATGAATTTTGATAAACCTATGATTGCTCTGAGCTTTTGAAAAAAACTCTTCAAGGTGTTTTTGAAGTTTGCTCATGAAAAATAAAAAAAAGTTGAATTTGAAGTGTAATTAATTTAAAATTTAGCATTATTTTAATTTAAGGCTTTATTCTATGCATTGTTCTTTCTTATATTAAGTAATCAGTTGGAAGACTAATTAAAAATTTAAAAAAAGTAATAATTTTATAATATTTTTTATTGAAGTTTTATACTTAATGTTTTAGTGATAATCATTCTACTAAAGTCAAGAACTTCATGCTTGATATGATGTGTCCTCTTATTCTTGAAGCTGATATAGTTTCTCAGCCAATGTTGGATGCGATTTTGAGTCAGATAGTGGAACCAAGAAAGGTAATTTTTAATTTATTTGTTTATACCATATAAAAAAATAAATCAGTAATTCATTTGGCCATACTAAGCATTTTTTTTTACCTGCATCTGAGTGTATAATTTGCCACTTTCTGGCTTACTCATCTTGATAGACACAGAAAGCATTCTGATAGGAAAGAAGTTTCATGTAACTTAAATATATTAACCAATTTATCATTTCCTTTATCTATTATATAATTTCATCTCTTCATATTATAAGTGGGCTTCTAAATTTCTACCGAATTTTCTTTACACATCATGTTTATTGTAATTAAATGAAATGCAAATTATAGCAATAATAAATTATTAAATACAGCAATTAATACAAGTTTTTAAACTCTCTTTTGAGACTTGAGGTTTGTGGTATTAAAACAAAAAGCATTTTGCGTTCATTTAGCAGTATGCACATTTTCATATTATTTTTAAATTTAGTTATACAGAGGAAGCTGGATACCTTATTTGTCCAAACAAAAATAGATACTATAACATGAGATTGTACCAGTTGTTAGTGCTCAAAAATATCTCCTACTCTGTAATGACTCAGGCTTATGATTGTTTCAGTATTTTAATGGATACAGTAATTTTTGCAGAGAATAAGGTTATATTTTCAATATAAAATGTAGCATTATGGAAGGGGAAATGGGAAAGATAGGAATATGGAAGTGGAACTCCTTGTGGAAATTAACTCATTTAACGCATGGTCATCATCATGTCATTGGTCTTGAAACTGTGGAGCCCTTATTCTCCTTGGCCTTGATTTTGTTTGTTATTTCAGTGTTTTCAGTTCTAAATGCGTAACAGGGCTGAGTTTAAACATTTTATTAAAATTATTTATTGTTTATTTAAAACAACCAATTATCAACTCTGAAAAAATTGGAACAATTTTAAGAATTTGAAATAATGAACGTTTTCCATTATATTCATTTCCAAGATGTGTGCCATTTTCATTTCCGAGCTATGTTCAAGCATATCTTGGAATATTTGATCATTTCTTTGTATCTTTCAAGATCATTTCTTTGTATGTTTTCTGTTTTTTAATTTTAATAAAATTGCACTGTTTTGCCTAAATTAAATTTATTTTCAGACGCAGAACAAAAATTCCTACAACTTAGCAAGAGATATTTTAAAGCGAACACAAGCGACTATTGAACCATATATCCATGCTGTAACTATGTTTTTCATTAATATTTAACATTTGTTTTACTTTCTGTAAAATGGAAGTTAATCAGCTTTAATTTTTTTTAGTTCTTCAACAATGCCTTAATTTTGGGAAAAGTGGAAAGTATTTTAATAAACAAACTATATGATTTGATTTATGAGCTAAATGCGATTTGTCCAACTATGCTTACTGGTGTTTTGCCTCAGCTGGAATTCAAACTTAAGGTACATTTTTTATTTATCTTTCTTTTATATGTACTTGTTTGTTTTTAATTATTAACATAGTTTATGACCTGCATTGTCCCAAACTGTTACAAAGCTAGTATTCAAAACTCAATATAAATATAATGTATTCTATAATATATAAAAATTTAATAGAATAAAATGAAAATCGGAAGTTAATAAAAAAAGTTTTTTTTTAATGTAAAATTAATGTTTAATGATTGTGCCTACATAGAGGCAACTATACAGTGACAAAGTCCAAAGAACAAAAGTTCAGAAAACTCATTTGCATTTCATTACTGAATGCATATTTATTTAAGAAGAAAATAAAAGATTAGATAACAAAACATGGCGTGATTAGTAGATAAAGCTTTATAACTTATTAAAAATTTTTTTTTAAGATTGTGTATTTTAATTCTTTTTGTTGCTAATTTTCAATAAATGTGTTAATTTAAAGTAATTTTTTGTATGCATATAGGTAAAAAATATAATAACAATTCTTCTTAAACCGAATAAACTTTGTTTGATTAAGTGTAAAAAATATCACCCCCAATAAAATTTTTTTGACAGCTTTTGACTAATTTTATTTATTATTTATTTTTGGAATAATAGAGCAGTCTTGAAAAAGAACGCTTGGATGTGACCAAATTGTTAGCCAGAATGTTCTCTGACAGAAATTCTGATTTAGCAACTCAGAACAAGACATTGTGGACATGCTTTCTCGGCAGGTTAGTTTGTGTTTCATTTCTGTATGTTTTGAAAGTATATGTATATATATTGTAAAAGTGAAATAATTTTTTATTTAAATTTCATTTATAGATTTAATGATATTAGCAGTCATGTGAGGATACGTTGTGTACAATATGCTATGCATTTTCTCCTGAATCATCCTGAATTGCGTCCCGACATCACAGGTATATTTAGATGTCTATTACATTTATTTCATATGATTAATAGAATTTTCACATGCTCTATTTAATTATAATGCATCAAAGTATTAAAGAATATTAATATAGAGTCAATTTTACCTTAAATTTTTGAATTTTAAATATAATTTTGATTTGCAAAGTAAAAGTATAGTATACTATAAAGTATTATATTATACATTATATATTACTTTATAGTATATATTATTATTTGAGTCTATCATACATTTGAGTGAGTATACTAAATTTAGTGAGTAAACTATACATTTACTGTTGTATATTATTTTTTTATTGTCTGTCGTAAAACTACTTGATAGTTGTGGGAAATCTCAATGGAAACCAAATGTATCAACAATTAATTACCAGTAGTTCTTTTATGCTTATTGTCTTTACTGACTGACCAAATATAAAATTAAAAATCAAATATAAGGATTATTAAAATCTAAAATTTGGAAATTCTCATCCCTTTTCTCCAAAAAACTCTAATCCTGATGTAAAAATTGCATTTACTAAATTATATATTTTTTTAATTTTAGTTAATTACTTAATAAATAATTAAACTAATCACTCTTTTTTATATTTTCATTGGGAGAATTTTCAAGTTTTATTTGAAAATTAAATACTCTATTGTCAACCAGTTGATTCATAAATACTTTTGTATATAAAATTGTAGAAAAGTGAATACCTAAATTTATATATATAAAAAATATTTAATGTAAGTATGTTTTAGAATTTTAAATTCTTAAAGAATGTTTGTATTATGAATGTATTGATGTTTAGTATTATGAATGCATCAATAGTGAAGTCAAAATCACACTAGAATTTGTTTTGATTGTATTTTATAAAAAGTGGCTCTTAAAAAAAAATGAAGTTCAATATTTATAAATAATAATTTTATATAAATTGAGGGTAGAAAAGTATCTATGTCACATTTTCCTGAATTAAACAAAATATTTAAAAATCAAATGCTTAGCTATATAACAGTAAATGTTGCCAATTAATGACTTAATCTTTAAAATTGTATTTGAGTGACATATGCATATTTTTTTTGAGAAATATTTATTCAAGCAAAACTGTAATTGAATATAATTAAGCATTTATGGGAAATAGTACTATGAAGATTTCATATAAATTATTTTTGCTTTCATAATAAATACTGACTTTTTTGTTTATTATAGAACAAATGAGACTTCGCCAGCATGATCCTGATGAAACTGTCAGATATGAAGTTGTCATGGCAATTATTAGTGCTGCCAAAAAAGATTTTAACTCTGTAACAGATGATCTTTTAAATTTTGTCAAGGAAAGGACTTTAGATAAAAAGGTAATAATTTTCTTCAAAAAACTTATGGGTATTAAATACTGTCCCTAATTAAAAATTATTTTATTTACTTATTACTTTTTACTTCTTACATTACTTATTTACATGCATAGATTCAGCAGCTCCATGATTGTGAATTCAACTGCCAGACATAAGACTTATTTTAAGAATGATAAAATTATGAAAAACCTTCCTTATTCGAATATTATAACCCTGCTTTGAATAGCCGACAGAATTCTCAGTTTGCGACTATCAATGTTTATCCACATAGCCTTGTAATTTTGAACCCAATCCAGAAGATAAGGGAACTCCTTGATCAAGCATTGGGACAAACTAGTCTTCGTGTAGGACTTTTTGATTGAACTTGCCTCCCATGGTTCACCCGAGGGCAAGGTGATTCTAACCTATGATCCCACTAGTTGTGAGGATATTTTACTTCATCACTTGTTGTGTGTGTTATGAAGTAGAATTCGTATTGACCAGCCGTAGATGGAATTCGAACTCGGATCATCTCGTTAGGAGTGGAGTGCTCTATCTCTTGAGCCACTTCAGCTCTTCATTCCTCTAATTAAATATTTTCAAAATCAAGCATTTTATAGGTGCACACACAAAATTCCCGTAATAAATTTTATAAGAACGAGGTTCCTCTGAAAGAAAGTTGATTATTTAGGTATGGGACAACTTACCCCTCTCCTGACCTATGCAGTAAGGAAGGGGGGTAAAAAGTTGAAAGTAGTACAATTTAAAGAATTGAAATGTGTTTTGGGACTATGTGAACAAATCTCACTGTCATATTTTTTTGATTCTGAGTTCTAATATGTGTACTTAAACATTAAAAGCTTATTTGTTTAGGTTATTTCCTTATATAAGTGTATACTTATTCCGTTTTACTGTAGAGGCTGAAAAAGCGTTCATTAATACACTGTAAAATAGGGTAGTTATGAGTTCACAACTTAGATTCACACAATGATACTAAAGCTATTTCAGTTTGTCTTTCATGGTTCCCACCCCTGTGGCAGAATTTCTTCGGACCTTCTATGGCAAACTTTTGCAATTTTTTTGCCAGACATTTTTAGTAATAACAATTACTAATTTAAAGTAAAAGAAGCATTGCGCTTACAAAAGAAAAAACTTATCCGTAGTAAATAAAACTGCATATAATTTTTTTAATTGTTAATTTTTTTAATTATCACATTATGGACAATATTCTTACATTTTGTAGGTGGAAAAATTCACTAGTTATTTACTTTTTCTATTTTTGTAAATTATCATTACATTAAACAAAAATAATTAAAAAGTATCCCATTTTGTTAGTTTGTTGTAATCTCCCATTAGATATTTTTCCTTTACACTATATAAATATATATATTTTTTAATGAAATGATTTTTATTATTATATTCCGAGTTACGTTATGGTAATCCATAATCCTCGTTTTCTTTTCTTTTTTTTTCTTCTTCAAATTTCTAAGTTTTTTTTTCTCCTCTCCCCTAAACAAATTCAATTCTGGGGAAAATCTGACCCTTTCCTTAAATTGTTACAGTTGAAATTTGCCTAATTTTAATTTGTTACTAATATGAATTTTTTTAATTATTTTATTATAGTTCAAAATTCGAAAAGAAGCTCTGTTGGGACTTGCTATGCTTTACAAACAGCATATGAGTAATCCTGAAATTCCAGAATCTACTAAGGAATGTATCTCTTGGATTAAGAATAAAGTTTTGCATGTTTATTACCAAACAGCTTTGGAAGACAGGTCAGTATTAAAATTATGTTTAGAAAATTAATTTTTGTTTATTTTTGTAATTAGGTAAAATTCATTAACATTTAAGGCCAAAAATGATAGAACTGGTATCCTGATTGATTTATGATGCATTGGATCTGTGTATTTGTTTTAAATTTGTTTCAATCTCTATGAGGTATCTGTTTTTAATTATAATTATATACTTTCTCTACTTCTAAAAATATTTTCAAGATTTTTATGATTATGAGATTTGCTTACAAAACTATTACTGAGAAGAGTTTCTTTTTTTTTTGTGCAAAATTTTGCTCTTTTCTATTTAATAAAAAGAATAATTCTTCTTTTTCAAAAAAAGTTTCACTTCTTTGATTATTTACGTTTTTTCTTACCTATGCAAATACTATTAAAATTACAGACTCTAAATTTAAAATGCTGCCGAGGTTCATAATTCAACATTTTAAAATTACCCATTACAATTCTTATTCCCTTGATTTAAAGATCTCATATTAATATTCGTATTCATGCAATTTAAAAATCACACATCAAGATCTGTATTCATGAAATTAAGAATCACATTGAGATTCATATTCACATGATTAAAATATCTCATAGTGAATGTTCATGTTCACGAAATGTTAAAAAAAAAGAAAAAAGAAAATAGTTTGTTGATATATTTTATTAAAATGTTTATAATATTCTATAGGTATATGCTTCCTATATACTATACTATATACTATATATAGGTATATACTCTTTTTTCCTTGCCTAAATTTTATGTATTTTTATATTCACTTATTTAAAATTAATTTTGCTCATAACATTTTTAGATTTCTATTTTCAATTTTTTAAATTTTTTTTATTTACCAAATTTATGTTTGTTTCATTAGGTGTTACTGATTTTTGTTATCTAATTCTTATATAATCATACTACATATAGCACTTAAATCAACACAACTTCAAGAATAAATTATTTTGTTTCTTTATCACATTGTGACAACTTTGATACGGGATGTCCTTTTGTAAAAAACATGTGATTTTATTTCTCTGTAAATGATTAAACTATTTTCTCAGTGGTTTATGTTGTTGTCTTAAGAAAATTCATAAGCAAAAATTTGTAACTTATTGTTATTTCACAGTGAGTTTCTTTTTCCATAATATTTTAAATTTTCATTTTTAGTGATTTTTGTTGCTATGCTCTTCATTTCGTTGTAATGTCTGTTAAATTTTTGTCTTGTTATAGGTTACTGGTTGAACGGATATTGCATACCTGTCTTGTACCTTATCAAAGTCCTTTAGAAGAAAGGATGAAGAAACTTTATCAGTTATTTTGTTCTGTAGATGAATATGCTATTAAGTAAGATTTTGAATTAATTAAATATTGTCTTGATAATTAAAGTAATAAGTTACTTTTTGTGCCCCCAAAAAAATGTAAAATGTTTTTAACACACTGTTCAAATTTATTTTTTGACATTCATGATTTAAAAGAAAGAGTTGTTGTACATTTAAATTAGCATTATGGTTGTTAAAATTTGCATCATTTTTGTTTACTATTGTATAAATTTTATGCATATTTTTTATTTTATAAGTATTTTTTTAAACCACTTTTACATTTTTTTTTCCAGGGCTTTCAATGAACTATTGAAGTGTCAAAATACGTAAGTATAATTTTATTTATTTCTTAATTTTGTCACTTAATTTTAAATATAAAGTATTGTAAAGTAAACTCTCTTGGATGCCAGTGGAAAGATCTTCATTCTCTCTGATTAATTTCATAATCTATAAATTGCTATTAGAAATTTTTTTATATCCCACATTTAATTGTTTGTAAATTTTTGTATAATATTTAAGATTTCTAATATTTTTTATTTAAAAGAAATGTTCCACTTTTATTTATAAGTTATTAATTGTATTACAGTATTTGAAATTTCTTAGCTATTTTTATAATTATAAAATGAGTAAAAATCGATAAAAGAAGTAAAATGATGAAAGAAATGACAAAGCACAATTGATTTTGACTAAATGCAATTTATTGGTTAATTTATCGTAATTTTTGTATTTATTTATTAAGTCGAATAAAATTAGTATTTGTGCGAAATTATAGGATTATTCACTGCATATTATGTGAAACATATAAACCCCAAACTATATAAAATAACACCAAATAATGTAAAATAGAGAAAGTTTTTGCTCGTAATGCTTTTTTCTCTTTCTAAGGATATGGTTAGTTATTTTCTTTGTTCCATTTTCAAATGTCAATGATAACTGCTTTAGTTTTGATAATATATTTGACAATATTCCAATTTCATGAAATATTTAAATTTAATTGAAACAGGGATATACATGGATGCTGCCATTTGTGTCCTAAGGCATTTTAAAAGAGAACATAGCATGTGTAAACAACTTATTATGTCTATATAAGCTATATAATAGCTATATGGGGTATATTATGGTTGTTAGGCCTGGATAGGTACTACAATAAAATATAATTTTAAAAATAAAATTTCGTGCAAAATATATTTTCTAAAAGATATATATATATATCTTCCTTTTGTTATTACTCTTTTGAACATTTTGTAAATTTGTCAGTTTTAATGCTAAATTCTAAACTGTAATTCATATACACTCCTGTAATGTTACAATGATGTATAAATCTTGATAAAATTTTATAACTAAGTGCTGGAATTTTGGTTTTAGTAATTTGAATTACCATGACTAATATCTTAAATTTCACATAAATTTATTTGAAGTTATAAATGTGATTTATCTTGTAATGTTTGAAATCAGTATGTTCATAGAATTTTTCGTAAAATAATATTTTTCATAAATTTTTATAATAATCATAATTTTTTTTTAGTGTTAGAAACTATGTGAAAGATGTCTTAGAAGTATTGTTTCAAACTCCCAAGTTAGAGGGTTATGAGAAAAATCTTACTAACAAAATTGTTATTCTATCAAGTAAGTGCTATATGTGATGAAATTGTAATTATTTGCTTTTAACTACTTCGCCTACACTTTTTGGAACAAATTTTATTTTTATTTTTATACTACTTTATTGAAATAAATTTTCTTTTTTAGAAACTCTTCCAGAACCAATTAAGTGCCAAGAATTTTTGAAGAAATTTTTTGGAATGCTTCAAAACAATAACAGGCTCAAAAGTCACATGGATACAATTTTAAAAGGTTCAGCTACTTGTTCAGAAATTGAACATAGTGTTGTAAGTAATGAAGCTTTTAAAACATTTTCGTGAATGGTGTTAAATTATTTGTATAATAAACCTTTCTTTAATGATTTCAGAAAGAAGTTTTGAAAGCACTTGGGTTACCCGTTCAAACCAACAGTTTCTACATGATTGTGAAACAGATGTTAGAGCGTGTGGCTCCAGTGATGATAGATCTTGCGGGAATAAAACAACTTCTTCTTTATATTAAAGACTCTCTGACTGGTTCAGGGGACATTGATATACAATTGGGATTGTTCAATTCATCAGAAAGAGGATTGCAACTTCTCCAAGTATGTTTATTTGCTGTAGCATAAATAACACCTCCGCTTTGAGGGCGCACTCACCAGAATAATAACAAAAATAAGTTAAAATAAAATTATTTTTATTCATAAAATAGTTTTTAGTTCACTTTATATATAATAATAATGCATAACAAAACTTTGAATATGAGTGTGTTATTTTTTTCTAATATTAAGAAAAAAAAGTCAATTAGGTATGGTAAGCGTTTAAGAATGCTTCAGTTTAATATCTTAATTCTACATTTTCACTGCAATTGCTATTTTCATTTTCTTAAATTAAAATAAAATTAATGATTATATAATTCTAATGTCATTTAATATCTCTTTTCTAATGTCATATCCGAATATCTCTTTACTACAGTGTTTTTATTTCATATTATAATTTTATATTTTTTATGATAAGTCTAAGATAGGGTGCACCTAAGTCTATGTATGCTACTGTTTTCTTGATATGTATACAGTCAAAACTCAATATTACAATAGGCATTTTTCTACTTTCATATTTTGTAATCTGACAAACTTATAAAACATTTTTTAAAAATGCCTTTAAATGTAGGTACATTTGAATTCGTTAATTGCTATACATTACATTTTGATTTTTATTCGAAATTTTCTAGAATTTTTATTTTCTATTTTTGCTTGATTGTTGTCTTTTGCATTTTTTTTTTTCATTTACATTTTATGCTTAGTAAGTTCTATTTTTGTTTAAAATTTTTTTGGTGCTTCTCACACTATTGTATTAATATGTTTTGCTTTGGCTGTATTAATACATTAATTCGAAAGCACTATTTTTTCACTAAGCTGATGACGAGATTATATCTTTTTCTTATTTTATTTTCCAATTTTCTTTTCTAATTTTAAATTTTTTTTTTTTAAAATTTGTAAATATTTATTAAAAACATTAAAAAGATTTATGTAAAAATTGCCATTAAGAGTGTGACATCAATATTTAAAATCTTAATGCAACATTTATATTTGCATAGTTAATAGAAAATTAATTTTGTGCTTTCATTTCCTTATTTTTCTTATACTTGTATGAGCCAAGCTAATTTTCTTTTAATTACAGATTTTATCTGCAATATTTCCTGGAGCTTTCTGCAACAATTTTGTTTTTGAAGAACTCTTACATATATTGCGAGTTGAAGATGAAGTGGCTGTTGATATCACTATTCTTATTTTTACAAATATTGGTTATGTTTTAGAAGGACAATATCCTAATATCTGCTCGTAAGTATTTGTTTAATTAAATGTGAGTGACCAAAAGAATAATTGTTGAATTTTTTTTTAATTTATTGAATTTTGTCAGATTCTCCTGCTAACTATATTTACAATTTTTAAATTTTGACTGGAAAGTTACAACCTATAATTTCTATAGCTTGTAGCTTTATATATGAAATTATTGATAAAAAGAGGGAATTGTTCATTTTTTAATGGCTTAGTAACGCTAATCCTGTTATAAAATCATTTTTTTAAGGCCTTCCTGTAGAGAAAAACTAAAATTTTTAAAAGATTTTCAAGATTGTAGGCTAAAATTGTTATTTGTCACCATTGTTCAAATTTCTTAGAACTCTTAGTTCTAAATTTTTTAGTTATGCACTTAGATATAAATTTTTTTTCATTATTTAATGTAATTTGTGTTTTTGTTGTAGGCGCTTGCAACCAATGCTGGAACGTTTTATTGAAAATGGGACTGTAAAACAAGCCAAACATGCTGTTGGATGTCTAAATGTTATGGTCTCCAACAAGGAACGTGTCTTCGGACAAATTATTGATGTAAGTTTTCTTGATTTTTGTTTTTAATCACGAGTTTCATTAAAAATCGGGCTAGTAATTCAACTTTTCTTTTCAGCGTTTGAAACTGAGCCTCACTCTCCATTCTGAGTACTTCCGAACAGCGCTTGTTTCCTTGGGCCATATTGCTATGGTGTGCCCTGATTTGTTTGGAATGCAGATCAAAAGTATTGTTTCTAAAGTGGTTGTGAAAGATCTGCTAATGGTAGACTTTGTAAGTATTGGTTGATTTAATAATATTACAAACATTTAATTAACAAACTGAGTGTTATGTAAACTACTAGTAGTTATTAAATAAGATAAGATAACAAAATAGATATGTCTGTTATCATAAATTTGAGAAATCTTCATTTGCTTCATTATTGGAATCTTGACTTTAAATTCAATTTTGACAATCCTAAAACTATTTCCACCCCAATTACATCAGCTCATCTTGATGCCCTGGAATCATATTTTATTCATTTGAAGGCTGATGCCCTTGTTATTGACGTTAGTTACTCACCATCATGGCTCATGGAAATACATTTTACCCTGATTTGTCTCTTGACCTCTGTGATTTTTCTTGTTCTCTTTTTTATTTTTTCTCTCTCTCGCCTTCTGTGTTTTTTTATTTAAAATGTTTTTTTTTATGGTTTTCTGTGTGTTTTTTTTTCTTGTCTTTGTTTTTCCATTTTTCGTTGGTAACTATGTTTTTCTTTCTTTACATTTCATTTTTGTCTCTTTTGTTTCTGTCAAGTCTTGAAAATTAGTGCCTATTTTTGATGCACTTGAAACATGTCTACTGTTATTCCTTATTTATTTATCTCTGACTTGAATAAAGTTTACATGAAGTGAACTATTAAGTGAATGAAGTTTACAATCAGGTAATGTTGGTAGCTATATTTTCCTAGTAAATATGAATTCTATTTTTCTTTTATTTATCCGTTTATTTTTTTGCATCAGTGTTATTTTAGCACAATGTTTGATTTTCCACTTTTGATTTTGTATTTGGTGCAACAAAGCTGCTTCTGACTGTTGTGCCATTCAATGCTACATTTATTCCAATTTTTTACAAAAAGCTCTCTAAAGGATATGATACCTCTTAACAAGTACATGCTAATTTTAAAGCGATTCTGCATTATTTTATCTTTTAGGTATACATGTAAACTATTTTTTATTGAATAAAAACTGTAGAAGAGAGTTGTTAAATGTTTTAAATTTATTTTTCTTTGTTAGGAAATAACAAGATCTGATGACTCAATGTGGATTGATTTTGATATGCTTCCAGAAGAAACCAAAGTGAAGGTAAAGTTATGATTTCTTTTTTTGTTGAAAGTAATGAATTTTTTTTTTTTACCTTGCTTATGTAAGAAGTCCCCCCCCTTTTTTTTGCTTTTTCTTTTTCAAAAATTTTAAAATTTTAATTCTCAGCTGAAAGTGAAAGAGATATTTCTAGATTTCAGCTAAAAGTGAAAGAAATGTCTTATTTTGTATTGATTTTATTTATTTTTTTTCTGTTCCAGAAGGAAAATTAATAGTGTGAAATAAAATTTCTTAACAATTAAGTTTTTTTTCTTAATTATAAAAAATAATAATCTAAAATTATAGCTTTGCTGGAACACTTAGCTTTAAATCAAAAGTGAATTTTTTTTATCTCTGAATTTTTTTTCTTATATCTCTGAATTTTTTCTTTTATCTCTGAAGTTTTTTCTCCTTTGTGCCATTTATTGATAAGTTGGTGTATTGTAAAGCAAGTGAGCTTTGTTCATGTGTTGGGTATGTTGAGAGTATTTCAAGTATAATTCAGCATTTGGTATTTCTACTTTAGTGTGCTTGATCCTAATGCATGTGTGCCCTGTAAATTAGATTTATAAGAGTTACTAAAATAAGTGAATATACACGATATGTACTGAAATATACCGAATGTATCAAAACTTTTAATTGTTTCTAATTATAATATTGTTCTATTTTTTAGGTTGAAGGCATGAAAATGATTGTTAGGTGGTTGTTGGGCCTAAAAACTGCATCACAATCAGCTGTATCTACTTTACGCTTATTAACCACTGTGATCTTACATAGAGGTGATTTAATGGAAAAAGGACATGTTTCGTAAGTAAAACTGCATTTTGGCATGATACAGACCATCGCTAATGTGAATTTTTAGAATCCATTAAAAAAAGTAAAGAAAAAAAGAATATAGATTAGTCTTTAAAATTAATCTTTATGTGAGAGGAAAAATGAACTATCGAAATCTGACAAATCATAGTTGAGGATGGCACCATCAAAACCTCTTTGATTGTGGGTGGAAACAAAGTACAGTTGAAAGAGAATTGTCATAAATAGTTTAAAGCTTTAACTTGCAATTAGATAGGTTTTGATGTTCTATACATCCCTTTCCTGATTTTTGATCTGTGAGATTTTGAGCACATTTTTTTTTATCCTTGCTTTGAATATTAATTTGCAACCACAGTTGTGATTATTTTATGTGTGGAATTTATGGATTTAGATTTTAACAATATCTGTTTAGCTTGATCTTTATGGAATGTACTGCATGATGTATATATCTAAAATGTTACATATCATGTGCATCTATAATTTGTTATATATGTTACAGTCATATTAAATCAGTTGTTAATAATAATTGGTGATTGTTATTGATTTTTACCAAGTATGTTTGTTTTAAGTGATTAATCTTTTAGAATTGATCTCATTTATCAGTTATTGTTAATAATTACGCATGAAGTTTAGTCAATGTAATAATTTTCAACACAGTTGGCTAGAGATTTATAATATGCATGTGTAATGTTATTTTCCAGCACAAACAGTTGCTTGTTTACTTTGGATGCAGACACCAGTTTTTTCTGTGCGTTGGAACCGTATTTCAGAAACTAATAATTAATCTTTTGTTGTGATATTAAAATTTATAAACTCAAGATTTCAATAGATATAATGATATATATATATTGAACTTTTAAGGTATTATTTTAAATTAAAACATGAGTAAAAATCCATATTTGGTGTAGTCATTTATTTTTTAACTCTCTTAATCTCTACTATGGCAGATTTCTTATCACAGTACCTTGGCATAAAAATTAAGTTGAAATAAAAGTGGTAAATAAAAATTATATGAAGTTTCAATAAATTAAGCCTATTTAATCATTCACCAGACTTTACTGGCAGTTATTAATAATTACTGATTAATGTTTATAATTTATCATGGTTACCAAAAAATGGAGCTATAAATGACAATTAGCTTTATTATTTTAAACGTAAAACACACATAGATGTTTATTTATATATACTAATCTTATAATCAGAGTCTTATTCTTTGACATTTCAATTTTAGGCCATCTGAAAAGTCTTGGTTGAGATTGACTGCTGCAACTTGCATGCTTAAATTGTGTCAAGAACCCAGTTATTCTGAAGTTATCAGCCTAGAACAGTTTCAAGTATTAGCTCTTATGATTAATGTAAGTAATCAATTTCCTAAATTATTTGTAAACATAATGCGATTTGTTCAAATTTACACTTAAATATTAATGAAAAAATACATGTTTAACATTATTGAAAATTGAGCATTTATTATATATTTTATGATTGTTTTATTTTATTTATTAAATTTTTCTTTTACCATTTCATTACCATAATTCCAACTACCAAAAGTTTATTTAAGAGTTTTATTTTCTGCTCGATAAAGTTTTCTGAGAATAATATTTAAATTATTTTTTGATAAAATTTATGTTGGAAAAATCTATAACTAAATATAGTTAGAAAATAGTTTTTTGAAATTAACTGTTTATTAGTTTAATTCAAATTAGAGAAAAATAGTTAAGATGATTCGTAACCATCTTTTATATATTTTAATTTTTATATATCTTAAATTATTTTTTATGATTATAAAAATTCTTTATAGATTTTAAATTTTAAGTAAATAATTATAATTTATTAAATGTTTTTCTTGTATTAACGACAAAGTGAAAAGCTGAGTTTGATAAATTAATGCTTCAAAAACATTAAGTAAACTTAAATTCATAAGCAGCAAAAACAAATAAATAAATAAATAAATAAAAGAAATAATGAATTTTTTTTCTGACATTGCGAAATTAGTTACATTTACTCCCCACTAATTAACAAAACTAAATGGAGTGTGTTTCGAAATATTAAGTATGAAGAATTGATTCTCCATTATTATTTTAATTTAAATGCTAACATGAAATTAATGATATAAAAAGTAAAATTCTGTATGACGGAGTCATCACTCACTTATCTAAATAATACTTAAAAGAAGACTGGTTATTTGTTTTCTGACAAATAGGGCACCAAAGTTGAACGCCTTAATGTTAATCTTTTTGCGTTCTTCACCATATCGCAAGAACTTTTTATATTGCATGCAATTATTAAATTCATTTATCGGAAGACAATTCCACGCAAAAAATACATTTTAGTTAATATTTATTATTTTTTATTGATTAAAATAAAGGTAAAAAAAAATTGAGTTATAAGCTGTATAATTTTTTCTATCATTTTAAAATATAAAATTTTACATGGCAAAGAATGAAATTTGACCGAAATTGGTTGAACAGTTGCTAAGAAATCAAATTTTAAAAAAGTCATGTTATTAAAATTTGATTTCTCAGGAATTATTAAACCAATTTCGCTCAAATTTTGTATTTGATCTTGTAAATTTGCATACTTTAGAATGATGTAAGAAATTTTATACCTTACAATTCGATCTTTTTTTTTGACAATTATTAAATAAGATAATTAAAAATATTTCTAAACTTTATTTTTTTGCATGGGATTTTATTTGGATAAACGAATTTTATAATTGTGTGCAAAAGTTTTTAAATTTGTTTAAAAATTTCTTGATATAGCAAAATTAGTAAAAAGTAAAATTAACATAAGGGGTCCAGACTTTTGAAACGCTCTCCTGACCAAACTATTGAGACCTTATTTCCAATATCGCGGCTTCCCCCTCTTTTGGGGGTCTCAATTCTAGGTAGTCCATTTTTCTATTAAACATTCATAAATAAAGTTGTTTTTTTAAGTGAAACTTAATAAATTTAAATGTAACTTTATATGTAGGACGAATGCTACCAAGTTCGTGACAGATTTTCGCAAAAGTTGCACAAAGCTTTGATGCTGCTAAAACTACCATTGGAGTTCATGGCCATTTTTTCACTTGGTGGTTTGGAAAAAACTCGTGATTTGAAAGCACAATTCAAACAGTATCTTCTAGCAAACATAAATAAAAGGAGGGACTATTTAAAGCAAAACCCAATAACTACTGGTAAGTGACTAAAATTTATTTTTAAATGTTTCACATAAAATGCATTTTATGAAATAAATTCAGTAGTCCATTATTTTTTTTCTTCTCAAAGCTCCTGTTTTGATTCATCTTTACAATTTGTAACATTGTTTAAAATTTAAAATTTGGTAAAAACAAAAATAATAAGTTAAACCTCTGATGGATTGAGCCCAAAATATACACTATGAATTTTTTAAAGCCAGTTATGCACTGGAAATATTTTATTGTTCTCTATTTAGGCATATCTCTATAATTTGTAACAATGTTTGAAGTTCAAAAAATTAGTAAAAACCAAACATAATAAGAAAAACTAAACAAGGATTTTTTGAATTTTGAACCTAAGGTGTACACTATGAATTTTTAAGCTTCGCAATGCATCAAAAATAGTTTATTGTTCTCTGTTTATACATTTACTTATAATTTGTAAAATTATTTGAAGTTTTAATAATTAGTGAAAACAAAACATAAGAAAAAACCTAGGGTTACTCTTTTGAGAACGAAGTGCACAGTATTAAATTGGTATTAATTTAAGTCTGCTTGGCATAATTTATAATTTTTTGTTCTTTGTTAGGAATTATATTTATACTGTTTAACATTGTTTGAAGTTAGAAAATTGGTAAAACAAAACATAATAAGAAAAATCAGGATTTTCTTTTGAAAATGATAATTTTTGAGGTTTATTGCATAAGGTGTAAGCTATAAGCATTTTAGTTTAGTATGCTTCAGAAATAGCTTCTTGTTCTCTGTTAAAACATATCTTTATAACTTTCAGCATTTCTTCCATTGTGCTTGAATTCATATTTTTTTATTCCAGCAAAGTTATTCAACTACTTGCCAGACTATGTGTTGCCTTATACAATCCATTTGTTAGCTCATGATCCAGCTTTCAAAAAAGTTGATGACATTCCTTCTTTGCTTAAGCTAAAAGAGTGAGTTCTTTCTTTTTATTTCGCAATGAAATTCTTTATTAATTTAAAATTTTTTTTAAATTGAAATTTGTTACAGTATTGTTTCATATTTTTCTGAATAAAATTTGTGTTTTATTTTATACCTGCTTGTGGTTTTGTTCCAATATCATTAAAAATGTAATTGCTCATATTAGCATAAATAATTCATTTGTGTTTATTTATGTAATATTTTGCTATAATTATAGAAACCAGTAATATCCAAGTTGAATAAAATAAGATTAAAAAAAAATATTTTTTAAAAAAATATTCAAATTCAGTTTGAAATTTAAATCTCAATAATTTTGTCGATTCCATTTCAATTTTTTTAAAGTTCAATTGCTCCTTCAGCTCTTTTTTGTTTCTGGTATAAAAAATAATTTTCAGAACTTTAATGAACCAATGACATTTGAATCTATTACGTAAGTGTACGAATATATGTGAGCAGTAGTTAATAGACTTAGGGGTAGCAGTGAGAATTGAGAACCCTAATAAGGCTAAATATGTTTAAATTTGTTTAATGCTTAAGAAATGCTAAAAGTTATGCTTACATTTAAATATTCTTGTTAAGAATAGAATCTTGTTAAGAAAGTTATGCTTAAATAGAAGGGCAGAATGGGAAAACTTCTGAGGAAGGCCCAGGCTCACAAAGGGCTGTCGTGCCAATGCTGATGATGAAATAGGCCCACTAGGGATTTCTAAAATTTTAAAACTGTATTTTAAATGAGAGATTTAAAAAGATGTAGCTAATAAAGCATTGTTACTTATTAGTATTTATAGATGGATTATTTTATGAACTTATTATTATGATTATTTATTTTTATGATAACATTTATTTTTATTTCACTTATGTTTTTAAGCAAATTAACCAAATAGGCTAATGTTAGACAAGAGTCTGTCTGAACACTGAATACCACTAATAATAAATGCTTTTGTTGATGTCATACTGCACGGAAGGACAATTTATTGTCTTAAATTATTATGCTATCATTTTTGTTAAGAGCCTTTCCTTCATGACCAAACTCATCTGTCTAAGGATGTAGACAAAGGTGTAATGATAAAAATGCTTCTAGTCATATTTATTTCAATTTCCCAATTATATAAACTTGGGATTGATATTTACCCTAATTGGCAATAATAGTAATTTGCCTACTTGACAAATAAAGCACTTAACTTTACACCTGTGTTTATATAAATTGTGATGCCAGCAAGTAATTTTATGTTTTTTATTTAAATATTTTTACTTTAATTGTTGTTTAATTTTTCAGCTGCTTATGGTTTTTATTGGAACCTCTTATGAAGCATGAAAATTATAGTTTTAGTTTTTATAAGAGACTTCTGGAAGCAGTCAAACAGACCAAGGATAAACAAGCTCCCACTGATGACATAGCAAACTTAGTTAGTAAAATATTTATTTTTTAAAATGTCATCTCTTATTTAAACTATTGCTTTGCTTATAGTTATAAATTTGTTAGATTATTATCTTGTTATTATTAAATTTGTTGGGTAAGGTTTTTTTTATCTTTCACAGTGTGAATTTTGATGTAGAGTATTTTTTCTATAGATAAGAATCTTTATATATAAATATTTATGTGTATTTTATTATATAGTTAAGAAGTTAAATATTTTTAGTGAAAACAGTTGGCTTTTTATTTTAGCTTAAATATAATATTTAATTATATCCAAGTTTAATTTTTTGTAGCTGTGTCGTTCCAACACTAAGTTATTATTATTTTTTTGTATTCTAATTTTTTTTTTAAAAAAAAAAAGTTTTTTTTAATTTTTTATAGAGAAATAAAGCTTGAAAAAAACATTTAACAGTTAATGCTATTATATTAAGACCTTAATGGCATTAAGGTTTGGCCTAGTGAAGTATAAGTTACCTTTTTTTAAAAAAAACCTGAGCTTTCTAGATTTAAAAACATGTTATAGTTACTCATATGCATAGATCATATTTATTTCTCAAAAAATTTAACGAGAGTGTTATCAATATTTGTGATTCTTAACCTTGGTTCTTATTTTATTTTTAGAAATTGTATGCTGTGAGTGATCTAGCTATGAGTATAATTATCTCAAAAACTACTAATTTTGTTGTAAAAGAATTTCCAGTTGAAGCTACTTTGCCTTCTAAACTATACACAGACCAGGATAAGGTAAGTTTGAAACCTATCAGTCACATATCTGAAAATTCTAAGGCACCGATGCAAAACTTGAGAACAGGCCCCAACCTCTCTAACAGTTCACAAAAATAAATTTTAAATGTTTTTTTTTTTCTGTGAGGCTTTTTGAGAGATTTCAAATAAATCGACTTTTGTTTATTTTGATCAGCTCTACTTTTTAAGAATAAATTTATGTATAAATTTAAAGATTAAATTTTTTTTTAAAAAATAAGGTGCACATACAGAGTTGCTGGTATTGAATGGGGGCTATAAATTTCAAGAACGGGTTATGAGAAACAGAAATTATTAGTACAGTTTTATATTACAATTAGTGAATTCCTTTTAAGAAAAAAAATCGAGAACATTCCCAAGAAAGTTCATACTTGAAGTTATATTTTATTGGAGTTTTGGTCGAAAAATTTATTTTGTTTAAATATTTTACGATCCTTTTTTTATGTGCAGGAGTGGCATTCTCTGCCATTCCTGTTAACTTTGCATCTGCATGTTAAGTTTTGTTGACCTTTTTTTAAAATTCTGTTTTATTGTTGTATAAATATTTTTTTTTTCCTTCCAGACTTATATTAACTTGAAAACCTATCTTCCACCAGAATTGATTGTTAACCCTCCAAAGGTAATTTTGTTTTATGTTTCACATTTCTAAAGCTATATGTAAATTTGCAAAATGCATCCTCAATATTCTATTCAAATCAATATTACATACCCTACCAGAGTGTCAACAATTTAAATCAGTAATTTATTTAATATTGATTGATTTAAAAAGAACAATGATTAAGATTTAATCCTTCTTAAAATAATATAAGCCGTAAAAATAAGAATAATGCAAGCATATCTTTTGAAGCTAACAATGTCATATGTACTGTCTAATTTTTTAAAATTGTCATTAACGATTCAAAAAAAAAAAAAGAAAAATGAATGGTTATGTGTTAAAAATATGCAGATTACCAATATTGGGTGCGCTTCTTATATATTTTATTTGCTGCATATGTAATGTAATGCATATGTAAATAGCTAATGAGTAAAATAAAAAATTTGTAAATTTTTTCAAATCAACTCCACAAGAGGAATTTATGAGACCTAAAATTAAAAATGTTGGGTGCATTACCTTAAAAGATGTGGTAAGAGGATAGAAGTTTATCACGAAAGTGTTATGCCCTACTTTTTTAGTTGTAGATCTCATAAAAATAAAATTATTTTCCCATATCGAGTCTACTTGAATAACATTGTTTTTAAAATTGTTTTTCTTTCTTTCTAATATTGTGCTATATGGTCAACGTTTCGATTGGCGACAACTTTTGCTTGCACCATTTCAGGGACAATTGTAATTGTATCATGCAGTTAAAATTTATTACTTGCTAGAAAAAAGGTGTTTTAAATATTAATTGCAGCTAAGACAACCATTCTGGATGTAGGTGTCAGTAAATGCTTAAAATTTGTAATACCACTCAGTTCAAGGCACCAGTTAAAATTATAGCTTTCTAGTTAATAAAAAAAATGGATAAAAATGGAATTTTGATTGATTATTTAAATTTTCTTTACCGATAAAATGATAAAATTCTGCTTGTATCAATTAGTAAACAATCGAAACTTGCATTGCTCCGGGTTCAAGTTCTAGTTTGTGCTTACTAGCTGAGTGATAAGTGGTTATAAATTTTATTTACACTGAATACTGGAGACAGTTGAAACTTTCATTTTCACCTTAATAAAAAAAATTTGAGCTATTCGGAAAATTATTGATAAATTCCCTTTAGTAATGGTAATATTTTCTTTGTTAAGAAGTTAAAGAGTGTTTGTCATCCAGAAAAACAACCTTACCCAGGAAAAAAACCAGATTAAAATTTTAGTTTTCAAGCTTGTCAGAAAGTGGCCAGAATAGTAATCAATAATAAATTCCCTATAGTGGTGATAAAATGAATTAAAACTTTCTTGTATTGGGAAACAATTTAAATTAGAATTATTAAGCAGAAGAGGGCTCCATTTAAATTTGAGCTTTCTTGCTAGCTGGAAAGTGTCCAGAATTTTCATTAATGATAAATTCTGTTTGTAGCAGTCAGGAAAGTTCTGAAACTTGTGTAGAGTTCAAAAGAAAAAAATTATTATTCCTGACTCTAATTCATTACTTATAAATTTCAGAAATCTGGCCTTGAATTAGAGATGTTGTTTGCAAATGCTCGAACTAATGCCAAGAAAATGGTCATAGCCGATTCTCCATCTTTGGAAGACCAACAATGTAGCAGCCAAAATGTATATGATGTAGACAGTGTCATGGCAAATGAAGAATTGGATGAAAACTTTGTAGATAGTGACCTTCCACCTCAACATAGGTTTGCTAAAATTATCCTTTTCTTAATCATGTTCTTTTCTTTCGCATTGTGTGCAATGAAATTTAAATACTAGTAATTCTTGTATTAGTTAGGAGTTCCTTAATTTGAAGATTCAATAACATTACAAACAATGCTTTAACATAATTTATTATTTTTTTATTGATAATCTCTTATTTAAATATGGTTAAAGTAGAAAGCATGTCATGTAACTATTTCCAGTGACTCCAAATACTAGTTATTATGGTCTATGAGAGTTACAATCAATTCTACGGAACAGTTAGATTGTGATAGTTTTTTCCCGCCATTTCCTCCCCTGTTTTCAAATTCCTATGCACATAATACGATTTTTGTATGGAAGTTATTATTTTCTTTTTAATGAGCTCTGATTAAAGACTTCCATTGCAAAGCCATCATTTTCAGATTGCTTTTCAACAGCTTTTTATAGTGTTTTAAGCCATTTCCCTAAGATTTATAAAATTTCTGATATATAAAGTACAACTGGCAGTTTACACATTTAAGTAATTACTTGTCATTTTTTAAAAATCCTTTTTCAGTCCTTTATTTATAGTTTATATAAGTTATAATCAGGGTGCGTACAGACTCCTTGGAAATAAAGTCTCCAAGGAGTACTTGGAACTACTTAGGTTTCTAAATTAGCCCTTAGAAACTCCTTAGATTATTGTGTTGCATAGATGAACTTACTAAGTACGCTGATGAATTTGCTATCCAAACAGGGAAATTAAATTATATGACTTAGCTGTCGAAATCTAATAGTTTAAGAAAAACTTTAAGAGGAAAAAAAATTTAATTGCAAGAGTTAGAAGAGAAAAATAATAGCAAAAAATGTTTATTTTACATGTTACAAGAAAACTTAATAATTTACTGTGATTTTTTTTCTACTTATAAAATGCCTTAGATTTTCTTATGTATTCAAATTTAAAAATATAAGATTGATAGGTTTTTATGTTAATCTTTAACATCTGTACTTTAACAAGATTTATTAAAATATTTGAAATTGGAAAATGTATTTATGTGTAAAAGTGATAACTTTTTTTATTTTTCTTGATGAAGTTTGACAAAGTCTAAATTTATTTCAAAAGGGCTAGAAAAAAATATGCAAACTACAAATTTTTGCAAGTTCCTTATAATAACTGCTTTTTAACTAAAAAAAACTGTCTAGTAATCTTTTACACAAAGTTTTTTAATTTTTGATAAGTCCTTAAAATTTTGGACTCCTTGGATTTTTCTGATTGTAATTTTTTTGTCGTGTCCAAATTTCAACGATTCCACCTTAAATCCAAGCCATTTTCGTTTTTACTTCATTTCCACTTGTTATTTTTTTTAATTCTCAAATTTTTTATGGTGTTATTACGATACACGAATTTCAGAAACGAGTAATAATTTTTTATGCACTCAGTTAGCAATGATCCCATCATAAATCATTGGTGTATCCTAATCTTTTTAGCCCATTTTCAAATTCCAATATTTTTAAAACGGTGTAAACAAGCGACTTATTCTGTAGTGAAGCAACGCTTTTTGCCGGTAATTTTTCGACAGTTACTGTTTGTCACTGTTATAACATTTATTTATAGTTTTATTTATTGTGTTAGCAACCATTTCCACCTAGTTTTTAATATTTTAAATACAATATTATTATTATTATTACACACAAAATAAGTCCGAAAAAATAGTTACTTTTTAATTTTAATTGCTAGTTGTTTCATGCCTTAAATTTGCCCAAGCATATTTCGTTAACTACTGAAAGTTTTCTCGGTTACTACTGTAAAAATCTGATCAGAGGTTAGAGTCAATATTGTATTTATGCTAATGAGATAATTTTTGTTATATTGATTATTAATATCTATATAAAAATATTATTTTCTCTAAGTCCACTTTATAATTGGTAGTTTTTCAAAATTCTCTTTTATTTATTTATTTTATTAATTAATTTTTTTTTCATTTTGTGTCTGTTAGTTTATGCCAGAATTCCACACATAAGCAAATTAATAAAAACATAGTTATAAATGTATACATATAATTTTTATGAATCAAACTCAAACTTCCTGTTATATATATATATATATAAACCTAGGTAAAATCGAGGTTTATAAAACATAATATGAGCACAGATTTTTGCTATTCATAATCACTAACTATTAGTAAATATATTTCAATTTGTTATTTTGTAAAACGAGTTAAAATTTTTATATATATAAAAAAATTTTTTTAACCACTCGTAGAATATGTCTTTGTAACTAATTTTTATCTGCTTTTCATTTGCCATTTGTTCAATTAATTTCTTATTTTCAATTTTAGTTATCGTGTTGAAACTACTGATAACATGACTATAACGGAGCTGAGGAATGTGTCAGCACCCGTCGTCAACTCCAACACTGCCGTCAAACGTCGCAGAGGAAGACCGAGGGTACATCCTATCGCACCTTCATCATCCATTCAATCTTCCAGTGAGAATGAAATTTGTGAAAACACTCCTCCCAACTCTGTAGATAAGAGAAAAGAAAGTGATACCGAAAATGAGACCGAACCAAAGCGACAAAAAGTAGACGAAGACAACATGGATGAAACTCGAACGAAGTATCAGCAGTACTGGGAAAAACACTGCACGTCTCGCTCATCAAGAAACTCTGCTAACAAAGCTGATAAATCTGGCAGATCAGATGAGCAGGATAATCGGTAGACTGTGAAAGTTAAAAATCATTTCATTTATACAGAAGTTAATTTATGAATTCTTTTTTTTTTATTTTAACTGTTTTTGTTTATTCATGCATACTTCCAGACTGTTTAAAAAAAAAAAAATCCTTTCATTCTTGAACTATTGAAAGACACTATGCAAACATTATGTATATCATGTTCTCCATCAAACTTCTAGAATAAATGCTATTTTAAACTCCAATAAAAAGAAATCGCTACTTTGTCCTATTTTTTATTTCAATATTGTGAAACTTTTGTTTTTAAAGGAAAGAAAATCTGTAAATAAGATTTTCTTTGTAATAAAAAAATAAAACTTGTTTTTAAAACTATGTTGCTCTTAATATGCTGTTTTTATTAAGAAGTAGTTCAAATGGGTTAGATCAGATAATATCAAAATATGAGCATATCAGATTTAGTGGGATATAAGAAAATTGTTTTATTTATACATATGTTAGATTATACTACTGTTTCTCTAGCATTATTTTTTTCTTTAAAAAAAATTTCAATCTTGAACTATTGGATATATCATGTTCAAGGGGGCCACTCTTCAGTCTTGAGAAAAAATCAGTAGACTAAATTTTCTCAACTAATACTTTTTTTCTCCATTTGTTTTTTAAGTTAAAATGTGTTTTTATCCTTAAAAATTTTGTAAATATTCTCTGTTAAAAATATAATAAATTGTAATGAAAACATAGTTATTATTCATAATTATTGCATAATTATCAAGTAATGATGTCACAACGAAATGAAAAAATGGGATTGATGCTTCAATTACACAAGTATTCAAAAACATAAATATTATGCAAAAAAATGAGTGTCTTCAAACAATGCTTTAGTGCCTGCTTGCTTGCACAAAATTTGTACCATGTGTCTAAATTTGCTTCAGTTTTACTCCTAAGTTTTGAAAGCTGATAAAAGTTAAAATATGGTTGTTGTTTTTAAAAAAAAAAAATTAGAGAAAGACAAAAATAAAGATGGAAAAAAAAAAGTAGAGATCTGAATAGCTTTATGAAAAAAATAGTGATTTATTATTGCGGTTAAAAAATTAATAAAATGAGAAAAAATTTTAAAAATATAATCAAATTCTTGATTTAATATATGTGCCATTATCATAAAAAGGTACAGATTTCCGAGTCAGTAAGTTATAAATTTCTGAAAATTCCGGTAAACAAAGTTAGATCATATTAATTGGTCAAAAAATAAGTTCTGTTTTAGAGTGGCACCCACACATGTTCTTCTTCAGACTTAAATAAACGAAGAACAGCCACATAAGAGAAAAGTTAAGGAATGTAGCTAAAATTCTCACAAGTCATGGGAAAAATTTATGTGCAAGGTTCCTAAAACATGGGTTTTTATAAAAAAAAATTGGTCTTATAATTTTTTTTTTTTAAATTTGTTTATCTTCAACCTTAATTTTCACTCTGCAGGAATAAAATTGAACTGTATTTATTGTTTTGCTTCCATATTATTAAACTTGATACTTTCTTTTTATTTTAAATTAAAGAAAATCTCAAAATAAAATTCTTTTTGATAAATCTATATCATTAAATGGATCTCATATTAAAAGGTTAAATTTTTTTTATTTATACAGAAGTTACTTAAAGGATATTTTTATGGCTTTCTATCAAGCAGACAACCTTCCTATCATTCTTGAATAATTTAAGAACTCTGAATATTTATGGCTGTGCTGTGTATTGTATATCATGTTCTCCCTCAGATACTTTTCTAGAATGAACACCAATAAAAAGTTTAAAAATTTATTCTTTATGTTCTATTTTTTATTTTATTATTGTAAAACTTATTATTCCTTTTTATTTTTAAAGTCAAGAAAATCTGTACAGAATTTTTTTGTAATGAAAAAATAAACTTTTTCTAAAGTTATGTTGCTTTTAATTAATGTTTACATTATTGGACACTGTACTAAAAATGGTAAAATAGGAAAATTTCATTTGCTGGTTTTGTGACAGAGATAATTCTATATGACACTTCTGTTGTATTTTCATTTTGAGGAATTTTGTAGAACACTTAGCAACACATGTTTTATTTATGATTGGAGAAATGTATTGCAAACTTGTTATTAATAAGGAAGGATGATTGAGAAACATCAAAACCAGAGTTTGATTGCTGACTGAAACTTGAAAGGTATTTCTAAAAATCATCATTCAACTTTTTATTTTCTCCACCAAGCAAATAGTTCTTTAATTTCACTTTCTTTAATAATGATTCGTCATATTTTTATAGTGCTTTTTTTTTCTAACTTAAATATTAATGTTTACACTATTACTTTATTTTTGGCATTAAGTCTAAAAATTTATTTACAGTTGGCCGGTGTACAATGCTGTGCTCATTAATGAGGTCAGCATCATACTGGGGGTTACAAAATTGTGGGAGTGTTGACCTCTATGACCCCATTGGCTCACAATGGATTATTGGGAGAAAGCTTTTTCTGTGATAACGTAAACATCCTAAATATCATGAAAAATGGGTGGTATCTTTTGGTTATGCAACTTAGAATTAAATGTTATTTATACGTGCAAAAATAATTAAGTTGCACCTTAAAGTGTGCTCAGCATAGATTCATACATTAAAAAGTGAGAAGCAAAGGTAGGCTCAGTAATTATTATTTTAAACAATTTTTTATTGAAATATTTTTAAACATAAATATAATTTATCTTAAAATTTATAGAAAAATATATTTTTTGGCAGGAATATGGCTTTAAGATTGGTATACTAAATAAAAATGTATTATTTAAAAAGGAAATATATGCTTAGGTGCATAACAACCATATACAGATTGATATAGACTTTGTTCAATATCCCCTAACAAACTACTGGCACCAATACGAAATAAATCTGGAAAAAGCCATTTTCTTCCTAATTCCATCTTCATCAATGATTGCCACATAAGTACATCTTTGGAAGTACGGATTCCTCCAGCTGGCTTGAAGCCAACCTGAAATATAATTAGTTTTATGTTAAAATATAAACATAGATTAATGTAATTATATAATTTTTTTTTTAAACAGCACCTACCTCATATCCAGTTTCAAATAGATAATCTCTTATGGCTCTGGTCATAACAAAACCAATAGGTAAAGTGGCATTCACCGATTCTTTACCAGTAGAAGTTTTTATAAAATCAGCTCCTAATAAATTAGATGATTAAAACATGGTTAAAACATTAATCAAGTGCTTTAAAAAGTCAAAACTAAAAAGGTTTTATTTATAACAGATTAATTCTTAATGCTTATAGCCATTAGGAATCGCTAGTCTTTTGAGAACAATGAACAAGAAATGACAATTTTATTTGATGAACTACAAATTACAGCACAAATTCATTACTTTTTTTAAAAAACTTTTTTATTCAAACCTAGATCATAATTGACAGATAAATTATATAAAGTAGACACACTAGAATTAGTGCTAGAATATTTAACCAAAAAAATTATACCACATTTTTTTCAATTTTTTCACCTTTTACTAGTTAATTAGACTAAGGTTTAAAAAAAAAAGAATTTTTTTTTCTAAATAAAATACATGAAATGTAAATTTTTTTTTCCGTACTTTTTTTCGTTTTCACCATTTATCAGAATGTTCGAAACTTGTGCAACAGGTGACACTTTCATTGGTAACTTGAAAAAGGTATCCTTCGCAAAACAATTAAAGGAGTTCATCTGATCGCTTCAAAGCTAGATTTTAGTTTTGAGTAGTAAAAACTAAGGATAATTATTTATTTTAAAAATATATAATCAATTAAAATTATATTAATTATTTTGAAATATTTTAATATTATTTAATGAATGAATTAAGAATGTGTATTTAATGAATGAATTAAGACCTTTAAGCAGAACCCCGAGACTTAAAAGAAATTTACTAAGGATAATTATTTATTTTAAAAATATATAATCAATTAAAATTATATTAATTATTTTGAAAATATTTTAATATTATTTAATGAATGAATTAAGAATGTGTAATTGAATGAATTAAGATTGTGTATTTAATAAGTGAATTAAGAATCTTTTTCATCGTGCAGTTTTAACAATACTAGTCTTAAAATTGGGTTTTATGTCAGACAGTTGAATTTACAGGGCTTAAGTGGCGTCAAGTCTAGTTCATAATTTGATTTCATTGTATGCATAAACTGAAAACGAATGAACTGAAAACCTGTTCTCATTTAAATAAAAATTAAAAAAGGAAAATGAACATTGAGAATAGTTATGAGATCAATATTGAATTACTAATGAAAAATAAATTGGACATTTATGAATAGCTTTATGCCAGAGAAACATATGAATCAAAACTAGCACATTTTAACTCTAGTTCTCCCAGCATTAAATGTGTGCATATAAGTGTTATAAAATGTCATTACCAGCTGCCATACAAGCTACACTTGCTTTATAAATGTTTGAATAGGAACCCAATTCTCCTGCAGCAATAATTGTTTTGAGGGATGCCTCTGGACCACAAGCTTCTTTCATTTGTTTCACCTGTTCATACAATTCTGAAACAAAAGGTGGAAAGATTAATTTTTGTTTAATAACAATAAAATGTCACATTCTACTTATAATAATTAGACTTAAATTATATTTTATAGTATTTGATTTTTTACACCATATTGATACTTGGGGTTTTTAAACATGGTGCATATCATTTTTAAAAAGTGCTTAAAGGTGCTCATTTTCGATTTTCCTTATTTAAAAGCTCTTACAGGTGCTTTTTTCATTCGGTGTTTTTAAAAAGTGCATAATTTTCTCTTTTCAAAAATGTGTTTTTTTCCCGTTACCATGTCCATTTTTGCCATGTATTATGCAAAAGCGTGCTTTTCACATTGTTTTATTCAACGTTTTCACAATTCATTTCAGTGTACCGTCAGTCCATAGCGTATGAAAGCGCCAGTCATTTTACATGTCTGATGAAATACTTGCGAGTCTGTATGTGCATTTACTGAGCTGGGTTCGATGAGATTATTGCCTTCTCATGTGACACTGCTGCATTTTGCAAGATATTCCCAATTTCTGACTTTTCCTCCCTCTGATATCGAACCGAAAAATCTCTCGATCATTTTATAATGGCTAATACAATCAAGAAAAGAGTTCTTTGTCAGAAACTAGTTATTTTCTCATGATCATATGAAGTCTTTGAAAATTATTTTGCATTTTGTCAATGTATATAGTGCTTAAAAATATTTTTTGAGTGCTTAAACAGGGTTCCCACTCTATGATGAGATTGAAATTCAAGGACTTTCCAGGACTTTTCAAGGACCTCAACAAAATTTTCAAGGACCTTAATCTAAGACCAATTTTAAAAATTATTCTCTTCTATTTTACTAGAAGCAACAATGCTTGTTGTGGCAATAATTAATTTCAAATATAATACCTAAATGCTTTGTCTATATAGAGAGAAGAGAGTATATGTTTTATGGACTAAAATTTATATTTTTTTAAAAACAACCCTACTGGTTTTACATATTAATTCACAAAATCATTTTCAGCACAATCTATAACTATAATGGTAATGAGGTGTTAATGGTGAAATCCTTTAATCCTGTGTATTTCCATGTGAAGGCTGCATGAAAGACAGAGCTAAATCTTAGGTATTCCATATTCCATGACTATTCCATAACCCCCTCCTCTCCTCTATTAAACATCGTTTCTGAAATTATACATCCATAATTTACACAACCTTCTCTAAATGTTATGCAGCAACAATTCTTTCTGAAAATAAAAATTAGAAGGAACATATCCCATTTTCACCATGTGTAATCCACAACTGCCAATGAATATGACCTGGTGGGAATATTTCTCTTTTAATTCACACTGAAGCTTCTAATAGAATTTCCAATTGACGTAGGGTCCATCCATGGATAATTGAAGTATTTTAGAGAGCTATTAACCATAATCCATGCATTTGTAAAAAGAGGACAAAATATTTTCTGCAGTTCCATGACCCATAAATTGGGAGGTAAGATACTTAGTGCAAACTTTATTATCAATTCCTTACCATAATGTCCATCTGCTTAGATTGTAGAGACTGATTTAACGTCTCATCAAAGAGTACAGTGTAGCAATCAACATTCTTCAGCTCATTTATAAGAATCCCTTTGAAGTATAGTGCCAATCCAAAGGAGCCCAAATAGGCTCACTTTGTGGCACTACAAAAAAATTGTCTCGCTATACAGCTATCAGCAAACATTTTGGAGAACAATTTACTAATCCCTTCACAGGAGTTACATGAATAATTACTAGTGGTGCACATCAGACTCCAGAGAATTTCAGCATCAAGCACATTCCTTTTGACCAGATAAGAAGACAATGTTACCTCGGCCACTAAAGTTTCTGTTTCACATGGGGCACACGATGTTGAAGGAGTATTTACACCAGATGAATTAGATGTTGATGTCTCTGGAAAAAGAGAACTCAGGGCATGAGACTGCTTTTTTGTTTTACCTTTCTTTCATGTGTGATTTCAGAGCAGATTCTTCCATTTTCGCGATATCGATCTCCTTCATGCATAATCGGCACTTAGCTCTGAACTTCTTTTCGGGCATCGATAAAATCCATTCTTTATAAGCTTGATTATCCATCCATTGGGGATTAAAATAGCACTTCCCAGGCATAACTAGTCTAAACTACATAACACAAATACGAAGCCGTGCCTTTGCGAATACGCTTTACAATAAAGTTTTGAAATGACGCAAACGTATAAGGACAAGTGCGGATGGTAAAACGGCAAATTTATTGAAAACTACAAGGTACATATTGTTACGAAATTTGAGAGTATTCCAGTTTCGATAAGAAAAAAGAAGATCTAAGCATATGCGACAGAAGATGAAGTGGGGTCTCGCCCCGAACGCATTGATTGTCTGCTGTGCTCCGTGCGCTTGGCAGACACCAAGACGCTAAGCCCGGTTAGAAACGGTGGCGTTAAAAACCACGTGAGAGAGCTCGGTAACAAAACAGAAAAAATGAGAAAGATCCGCGGGTGTTTTATAAAAAGGGCCGTCGGCAGTATTGGACAAATTCAAGGACCTAAGATGTTTTTCAAGCACTTTCAAGGACCTAAATTTAGCAAAAAAAAATGCAAGGACTTTCAAGGACCGTGGGAACCCTGTTAAAAAGTACTTAAAAGGTGCTTTTTTTGTTGAAAGATTTGGCTACGCACCGTGTTTAAGCATATAGAAAATTAGGGTTTCTTAATTATAAAGATTTTCTTCAATGTTTTCACAGTCTTCAAAAGTTCCTAGAATATTGCAGAATTATCAAGTATCTTATTTACAAAAAAATCATGTAATTGAAAAAGCATCAAATAACTTTTCATGTTTTCAAATATTAAAAAAAATAGTCACTGTTCTTTGCATCTGTGCTATTATTAAATAACTTTAAAAAAATCTCATCAGAACTGCTAAAGAGTTAATTATAACTTTGTTTTAATTAATACAAGGTGTGTAGCGTTTTTAAAAGGTGCTTATTTTCGATTTTTGTTCTTTAAAAGCACTTAAAGGTGCTTTTTTTCATTGGGTGTTTTTAAAAAGTGCTTAATTTCCCATATTCAAAATGAGATTTTTCCTTTTCCACGTTGGATTTTCCCTTCGAATTATATAAAAAGACACAGTTCACATTGTTCTATTCAACGTTTTCACAATTAATTCAACCCAAATCTATTTCGGCGTATTGTTAGTCCGTAGTGTATGAAAACGCCTTTCATTTTACATGATTCAAAATTTCATGATTTCTGACAATTGTCGAAAACAATGCCAATTTTTTTTTTTGACATGACGGTTAAAACAAGATAAAACCGTCAATTGTCAAAAACTTTCCAACACTGCCTAATTATGATTTTTTTTAAAGTGCTTAAAAATATTTTTTGAGTGCTTGAAAAGTTCTTATTTTTTGTTGAATAATTTGGTTACGCACCCTGTAATAATTTTCTTTTAAAAAATAACTCGAAAATATGAATTGATCAGATAAGTCACAAATACAAATCTTAAGAAGAGGTAGAAGCTTAGAGAACGAAAAAAAGATTAATGTAAAAATTCCAGATACCTTCCCAATCTCCTTGTAACACCAAGTCTCGACTAATAACAATATCTATTTCTCGAGCTCCATCTCTAACACAACATTCGATTTCGGAAAGTCTAGTTTCCATGTGATATTGCCCACTTGGAAATCCAGCAGCAACCGATGCAATTGGAATGTCTGCATTCATGCACTTAAAGGTTTTTGCACAATCTTTTATTCTTGCAGGGTAAACACATACTGCCCCAGTATGAAATTCTAAAATATATAAATAAAAAAGACGGAAAAATTATTGATTTACATTGATATTTTAATTTTAAAAAATTAGTCTGAGTGTTAAATAAAAAACCAACTATTCAGACAGCATTCTTAGTAACATTTAAAAAATTTACAAATAAATAGTTTGACATAAAATATTTGAGATATGGAAATTCATACTAAACATAATAAAATATTTTATAAATACATGTAAAAAGCTTGGGCAAGAAAAAGATGAGCCACACAGTTTCCATAGGTGACATTTTTGTATCAAACTTTTCCTTAGTATTATTTTCAGATAAGTACTTAACAAGTTTCTGGTATTTCCACCCGATACCAGATCAATATACAGAAATACTTTATTATCTAAATAGAGATAGTGGTGCTTTCAACAAAAAAAAAAAAAAACTCCATATTGAACAGTTTAATTCATGCGGGATATCATTACATTATATATATATTTACATACATAAGTATTACTTGTTTAAAACCTATTATCATTTTGAGCTTTTTTTAAAAAAAGTACAAAGACTACTTAGAAAATTGCTGGAAACTTTTTAAATATTTAAGATATTTTAATCAAACTTTTTTCATTAGTTACCAAATATGATTAACTACAAAAGTATGAAGAAAAAAAAAAGTGAAAATTTTCCAAGCATGCGCAGTATAAAAAAAACACACTTTAAATACTCATATCTTAGACAGTTTTTAATGACTTTTTTTAAAGTTCAAATCAAAGTTCAAGTTTTTTTTTCAGAAAAAAATTTACTTTCCATAATAATCTCTATAAATATTTAAGTATAATAATCTCCATAAATATTTAAGGTACGTTTACGAAATTTTTGTGTGCTTTTATTGCAAATAACAACCATATCAATATAAGTTATTACAAACTTATTGAGGCATATGGTGTTCAAAATACTTGTTTTCTTTTGTAATTTATTATCGGTCTCTAAAGCCTCTGAAAGCTTTAATCTTTATTGTTAAGTATGAAAAATCGCATGAAGTAAATACCTCTTAAGTTACAAAATAATCCTCTATGTATTTGAGAAATCTATAAAAATGTTTAAAACTAAAACTTCCATTATTGTAGGGTAGTGTAAAATTTTCTTTTTATTGCAGAAGTTTCTTTTTATTTTATTATAACTTTAATGAAAAATGCCTTAAGATAAAAGAAAATGTGTAAAAATAATACATGCATATTAAGTGCATTGAAGTTAAATAGTAGGTTATGTTGAAGAATAAGTATTCAGATTGAAAACTTAAGAATGTTACCAGCATATCATATGTTGTCATTAAGATAAAATCAATAATTGAATTATACTCTGTTGCTAGTAAGGAAAAACTGTGTGCATCTAACTGTACACCAAATGGACACTAAGCTCACTCAGCAAGCATATACTAGGCATATACTAGGCAAGCATATACAGCAAGCATCACCAATTCTTGAAATAACGTTGTACAGCCTTCTTTTAGCTTTCTTTCTTAAATCGTTTGAAATGAGGAAAACAAAATTTATTGAATAATCAATTAATTAATAGTAAGAATTAATAAAAATTTCATCTAAAAACCATAACAAATGTACATCTTTCTATTCACATTTAAAGAAACTGATAAAAAAACAATAAATATTGCTTTTTTTTTTTTTTTGCAGACTAGTTTATTCTACAGCGAAATAAAAGTAAAAATTTTAATCCAATTCAAGCATTCTCTTGCAGCATCATATAGTTGTTTCTCTTTCAAGAATGACTGTTCTTTTTATTTATTGAAATATTTTGCATAGACTAGGATTCTAGTTAAACTTTGAAACTATAAGCTGTTTTTAATAATTCTGCCATATATATATCGTAAAAGATAGCACAAATTAAACTTCTATTTGACGTGTTTAACTTTTAAACTGTTCTGAAAGCATATTTGTAGAATCTGATAATGAAATAAAATAGAACTACTTGCACTCGCGGATGATTACTTAAATCTTATACTACAATGATCTTTTCTTAACTTGCAACGGAGTTTAACAATGTTAGTATTACCTTTTGCCTCTATTCCTAAGTTCAATAGCAAATCAGGCTTTATTGGATGTAATGCTTTGTAACAAAGTCGTTCAACATTGCTAGGTGTGTCATCAGCATTGAGTGTTGTTAAATCGAGGCATGTGACAGCCCTCAACAAATGAGCTAACTAGAACAAACATATATAAAATAATATTAAATTTATGTTCATAAACAATATTTTAAAAATAAAAACAGAGGGTTAAAAATGCATTTGAATATATGAGATTATCAGCTAGAAATAAAACAGTTATAAATATCTAGAAATCAAATAGTTCATAGATAATATATAATAAAAGATTATAAAAATCAAAATTATAACTATCTGTTGGAATATAAATATGTAACATTACACTTCTGAATAAATTAAAATTTCCAATTTGATTTTTCTGACAAACTTTCTCCCAATACTTGATCCAGGAATTCTCTTGTTTTCTGGATTGGGATCAAAATTATATGGCTACTAAGTTGAACATTTAATAGTCGCAAACTCTAAATTGGAAGTCAGCATTAGCATTAATGTAACTGAAGCTACCAATCAGTTACACTACAAATAAGGAGATTTTCAAAAGGGGAAAAAAGTGAAACAGCAAACCTGTGCAGCATAAGGTGTAAAATAAATAATATTTATCATTACACCATAATAGAGATTAAAAGAGAATTATGTGTTCATTTACTTCTCACACATTACACATCAAGCACAACATTTATATAGCTCAGCTGATCAGTCAAAATATTATTTTTTCCCCTCAATAAAATATCAATGAATCTGTTACAAGTACTAGAATAAACCAGCATTAAAATTTTATCACAAAAATTTACTTCTAGAAAAATATAATTTTAAACACTAGTACACATTATTGAAAATGAGTTAAAACGTGAAAGCTTTGGCTGTTTAAAAAAAATTACTTTTGATACACTTTCTTTAAGTGTAAATTTTATAATTATGTATAGTTGATGTTTACGATAGACAAGTAAAATTAAAGTAAATAATTTACAATACTACATAAAACCTGCAAATAAGGCATCTTAATAATTAAATGGTTAAATAAGATATTTGAATATAGGAAAACTTAAAAGAAAAAAAAAATACATAAATATTTTTCTTACAAAAAAATACATAAATATTTTTCTTACAAAAAAATACATAAATATTTTTCTTACAAAAAAATACATAAATATTTTTCTTACAAAAAATTTAATTATGTGTAGATGAATGGTCAATAAATGCATATGTCATAGGTAGGCTAATTAAAAATATGCTTCCCTGCAAACTGCCGATGTTACTTTACAGTGCACTTAACAAATGCTGTCCTTAATTTGCAAAATAGGAGTTTTTCCAATTAGTCTACAACATATATAACTATCCGTAATTACTACATGACATGACACCTGAAGTTTTAATATAATTATTTTATATCAAACAAATTAAGGGATAATCCTTGTTGTTCATTGACTTATAATTGATTTCAAACAATTTACTAATTTAAAACTTAGAACATACACCTTGTAACATTTTGGTGTTTCATAGTATTTATTAATCCCTCTCTATTACTGCGTGAACACGGGCTGGCTCAAGTGGGATTTTCTAGAACCCTGAACCAGCTTTGAGAATTTCTCCCACATCATTCAGGGTATCTATATTCAAGCTCTATGGCAAAATTGCCCATGAGCTCAACTCGGTTCAAATAATAATAAAAAAATTAGGTGAATTTATCTGAAGCCGGTTAATAGAGAAGCACTTTTTCTTTCAATAATCAGCTATCTTAGTTATATATATACTATTTACATACAAAAGAAAACATGACAACAAACATAAAAAAAATTTAAAAAAAAAAAGCAAAAAAATTACTAGTAATGCTTTTACAGGGTGCGTAGCCAAATTATTCAACAAAAAATAAGCACCTCTTAAGCACTTTTCAAGCACTCAAAAAATACTTGTAAGCACTTTAAAAAAATCTAATAACTAGGCAGGGTTGGAAAGTTTTCGATAATTGTCGGTTTTATCTTGTTTTAACCGTCATGGAAAAAAAAAAAAGAAAAAAAAAAAAAACCTTTTGGCATTGTTTTTGACAATTGTTTGTTAAAAAGCATGAAATTTTGAATCACCTAAAACGAAAGGCGTTTTCATACGCTGTGGACTGACAATACGCTGGAATAGATTGGGGTTTAATTAATTGTGAAAATTTTGAATAGAACAATGTGAACTTCGTCCTTTTGCATAATTCATAGCGAAAATCATCGTAAAGGAAAAATCTCATTCTGAAAAAGGGAAAATTGAGCACTTTTTAAAAACACCCAGGGGTAGAAATTTTTTAAAAAAATTACTGGTCCATAGGACCAGTAACTAAAACATTTTACTAGTCCGCACAAAACTTTACTGGTCTGTCTACGCGTTCCTATTAGCTGCAAATAAATAAAAAAAAATTTAAATTTTTGATTGAAAAAATCATGATTTTTTTTTAAAAATCATAAATTTTTGATTTAAATCGCATTTTTTTGATTAATATTAATTTTGTATAAAAAATTTAAAAAAAAAATGTGAATAAGCTCTAAAATAGTTTTAAGTAAGATCGTTTAAGTTTCATAAGATCGAGAATATATCGGCTGCAAGAATAGATTAACGGAGATCGGCTGCAGCGGATGGTGGTCCGGCGGACCACTGTTTATCATTTTATGCTGGTCCGACTCCGATTTTAGTGGTCACGGACCAACGGACCACCGTTAATTTCGAGCCCTGACACCCAATGTAAAAAAGCACATTTAAGGGCTTTAAAAAACGAAAATCAAAAATAAGCACCTTTAAGCACTTTTTAAAAACGCTACGCACCTTGTTTTAGTAGAATAGTTCTTTTATAGCTCAATGAGCACAAGAATAATTTCAATTGATACAAATGCAAATATGAAACTGCTCACCTCTCCATTTTTATCCAGTTTTCTTTTACCTAAAATTGAGATACCACTTTCCAGTGCTGGTACGTTAATAGACACATAATTTTTAGATCCCCAGAGTTTTCTACAAACATCTAACAAATGGAAGAAAAGAATCAAGTAAAAACAAAAAAGTACACTTAAAAAATTAAAGTTGGAATTAAATTATCTTAAGAGAATGTGAGAAAGTCACTAAAATAAAATTTTAAAAAAGAAAAGACAAAAAAGCCAAAAAAGTTAGGAAAATATTTTTAGTCCTGTTGCAAAATTTTTTCGAGCTTTCTGCGACAAAACTCTCCAGCACTAATATTTTTCTAATTTAAGATAACAAAAGCGCTATGTTTACGAAAAAAAACTACAATATTTTTTTAAAATATAATATATATGTATCTGTACATAATTTTTTAAAATTAAACATGTAATAGTTTTTTATTGCAATATTAAGGGTGATATTCTCGCATTGTGTTGGTGGGGGAATCGCACAAATTATTTTGTTTTTATAAATAATCAACACAATAAAATTTTTTTTCAAAATAATGAAATCGTTAGTAGTAGCGAGAAACACACACATACAAAAAACAATCCACAAAATTTATCTAATCTGTAGCCACTTCCAAGCAAATATCTTCTCGTTAATTTTTTTTCTTCTTAAATTTGCTAGTTTAAAATCCATTAGGCACCTTGGAGATTGTAGTTGGAGCGAAAAATCACTTCATTATTGAAAATATGTGTTTTCAATAATGAAGTCATTTAAATAACATATACCTGATCTACGTTCCGCCTCAATAAAAAGTATCGGAATGTCGTGCTCGTCTCATTACACTTCTGAACCTAATAATGATAAGGCGAAGTAAGTCGCACGTCAAAAAAATTATAAGATGAAAAATAATTATAGCTCTTTGTAGTGATTTTAATTTTTTCAAACAATTGTCGATTCAAAAATCAATTCAAAAGATTGTCGTGAGAGTTCACGGTCTAATTTAATATTATTTATAAATTGGGGAATTTTTATATTTTATTTTCATAAAATTCGTTTTAATTATATCATTAACAGTAGGAATAGAATTATATAAAAATTACCAAAATCAGTCCCTAAATTTGGATGTTCAATCGATTTCCCCATCTTTTCATTGAGTATTGAGTATAGTTAAGTGCTGCGAGCTCTCTGCTTATCGCTTATAGCTCTGCGTTTTTCATTATCTTTCGCTTTGTTGACAAACAACAAGCTGTTCTCTTCTCTTCATCTTCAGATTAGGATACCCGAAAATAAGTGCTTAAAATCACCAATGCATTAAAATCGTTGCCAAGAAACTTGTTTTATATACTTCTGCTCTTTTCCGGAAATGCGAATAAAGCTAATGCGGCAAAAATTTTGTACATGCGTGCCACATTCGCTGCATCCGGATCACCGCATCGGACCGGTTTTTCCGGAAGTACGATAATTTTTGATAGAACGGAGTCGAGGAAATTCGAATAATTCAGTTGTTTGTCAACAGAGAGCAAAATATTTTCTCTTGCAAAGTTTGTGTTTTCAGTAATGAAGTCATTTAAAGATCGACTAGACAATGAAAACTTAATTACACTTGTGGAGGAACATCCCTGCCTCTATAATCCATTTTTAAAAAATTATAGAAATAAAAAAGTTAGATATCTTACATGGCAGAAAATAGCTGGTATTCTGGGAGTTGATTGTGAGAAAAATTTGTTTATTGTGATTAAAATGTTGTTTTAACTATTATTTTATTGTGTATTTATTATAGGTTGATAATATATGTGTATTTTTGCTCTTGAATTTGAAGCTGTTATTTGTTTCTTATAGAAAGAAATTCAAATAATAAGATAAAAATAGTAAATTCAGGAGTGTCAGAACCTGTGGCTAAATAATCACTAAGTTTTGACCATTTTTTGGCAGTGGCTCATCAGAAACTTGCATGTTTAAAAAAAGGGGTGAATACGAATTATACCTTGCGAGTTAGTCCCTTTCTGAGAAATTTTTTTTTAGTTTCTCTTGGATCGCTGCCCGGAATTTGCCAAGATTTGGTGGTTATTCTTCCACAGATCATGATATGAATATCTCCCCTAAAACACCACAGAAAGGGACTAACTAGTTGGTGGCTGTATCTTTTATCGACCACGGAACATGCCTCCATATTAAATTTTTGAATATTAAAAATATCTTTGGTGATTGCAGTTTTTGCAAAAGGGTACAGATAGGAAAATTTCCCCGCCAGTTACAATCCTCAAAAGGTTTTTGAACAAATTAATAATAACAAAAAAAATGAGGGATTTGACCTTCAAGTTGGTCCCCTATGTGATTTTTTGTGTGTGTTTGTTTTCCCATATGCCACTGCTCAGAAGTTGTTAAAACTTGATTATTGTTTTGGTGCAGGTACTAATGCAGAAATCTTTTGGCCAAATTTCAGTCTATTTCAATCTTGTGAAAGGAAAAGATGTTTATTATGATATTATATTTATTTTGCATTTGCAAACATATTGCATTTGGACTTAGTTTCATTAAAACCTTACCAATAATTTAATTTCTCTATTTTGTTTTGGAAGCAATGGGAGTATTTCTATATTGTGATCTGTAAGGTCTGTACAATTACCAATGCGCCAAATAGAATTTGCAAATTTAAGAAAAAAAATTTTGTTTGGGGAGTTGCTTAAATTAATACTCTTTAAGCAGTTCTTTTCTGTTTTTTTTTTTTTTTTTTTTTTTTTTTTTTTTTAAATTTAAGTTTCTCTATGAGACCATTACCCTGAAGTTGCCAAGACTTGATGATTATTTTGGCGTAGATCTTGACATGAAAATCTTCCCCAAACAATTATCAGGCTTTTCAGTTAGACTTTCATTGGTAAAACATGCATGCAAGCAATTATTTTGAGAGGAAATTTAAGAATTTTTTTGAAACTTTATCTTTTAGAGTAAGAATTTAAAAAATTTAATTCATACATTTATAAAGTTTCTCCAATGAACTCTATGGTAAGTTTTCTGAGTTAAATTAAGTTAAATATCATGGTAAGATTAAATATTGGGCACATTCTTAAAAAAGAAACTCTTGAATGCCCTATGTAGTCAATTGCTTCCAACTTTTGGGTTTACTAGCATTATTATTTGTAGATTTTATAAATGCTTAACTGACACTTAGATTAAAATTATTAGTGTTACTTATAACAGTGTTGTATAGCAATGTCACCCTTTAAATTAGAAATGCAGATTCTTTAAATGCAAAATGTTTCTTTTAACTGTGACAGTTCAAAAATATGGATTTGTTTTTTTTCCCAATGTAATGGAATAATTTTATATGTAATGTTAAATGTAATTGAATAATTTTATAATTTAAGCCACAGCTAGCTTCATTATATAATTGGAAGTTTGTAAGCAAGAGCTATTTTTTTCGCATGAATATGTAATTTTTTTTATTATTTAAAATAATGTTTTGGTATGTATATTTCTTTCTTCTTATTTTTATTATATTTTATAGAATTAAAGCTTCGTATTAGCGTATCGTGAGAAATTTGTTGTAATGACAATTTATGTTCTGTTTGTGTACATTTATACTAAGTTTGAGATAAAAAACAATTTTTTTTTAGAAAAAAGATATGTTTCATATTGTTATTATCTTTAAAAGTGTAGAAATAATTAAATTTTTCACTTTGTATGCTTGGACAAGGTGGAAAAAAATTTCCTTTTAAACTAAAAAGGTTATTTTATTCTTATTTCAGTGCATTTTCCTTATGATTCCTTTTTATTTCATAAACAAATTAAAAAATAAGGGCTTAACTATATTATGAGTTATAAGAGGCACAGTTTGAATTTTTGTTATTTTAAAAAACCTTATTTTAGTCTTGTGGTGCCATATTGATATTAGTAATACTTATTTTTTATTTTTTCAGCTGAATCCTGCCAAAAACGATGGAGGACTTTACGTGACAGATATAAGAAAGAAAAATCTGGGACTGTTCTAAACAAAAATAACAAATCATGGGAATATGCATCTATGATGTCTTTTCTGGACAAAATGTATCAAGAACACTCTGATAATCTGTATGTTTCAGTTGGTTTAGTAATTTAATTTTACTTTAAGAGCAAGTGTTTAAGTTATTAACTCGTCTCCGAAAATAATACTTAACCACAAAACTTATCTGTATTTTTATTAGCCTGTTAAAAATGTCTTACATTTGATTAATTTTTAGTAGATATAATTGGAGTTCTTAGATTCACACATTTTCAAGGGAATAACTTCCCTTCAGCCAGATTTTAGAAATGGAAAGTTGAATATTAATAATAGAAGCAAACTCTATGCAGTATAACTTCTAAAATTTGCAAACCTCCGAAAATAAGATAATTTGTGTCAACTCTTGACTAAAAAAAAATTAGCTAAATCAATTTTAAATTATAGGTAAGATGCATAAAAGCACATGTCTTTTTGGACCCTCTCAACTCTCTAGTAGTCTGTATTTTTGATGTTATACAATATTTAGACTTCATGCAGTTTATACAAGAGTCATGTCTATTTGTTTGACGAATTTTAGTGTTATTTGACTAAACAGTAGAAATGGTTGCTTTGTTAGATCTACTCAAAATATTTAAATCTAGTCATTCAATACTTTCAATTAACATACTTTAAAAAAATTAATGTAAATAATTTTGTTCATGAAGAAGTATTTCCTATGAGTAATTGTAGTAAAACTTGTGGTGAATCTAGAATTTTGAGTGAAAATGCTTCATTTTATTCACACATAACCTTGTACATGTTTAACATAGAACTAAAAGCAAGTGTCTTTATTCATATATTAGTTTATGCTTATTTCCATGACTTAAGTTCATTTTTTAAATGTAAGAAAAAAAAAGTTATACTAATAAAATTTTAATTTCTTTTTGCAGTTCATTTAATTTATTTATTTACTTATTTTTATTTTAGCCCTAGGAAAAAAAACTTGCCTGTTATTCAGCCTTTTACAAGTCAGCCTGTTATTATAACCGTACCAAAAAACAGGGGCCTAAGACCAATTGCTCCAAGTATGAAATATTGATTTTGTCAATCAAATATTTTATTTATTTTTAAGAAACTAAATCATTTAAAAATGTTTTAATGAAAATAAACATTACATAAGAAGTGTGACGATCATCAATAAATATTTCTAATTTCTTTTTTAATTTGTCAAAAGCTTTTTAATGTTAGTTTTTTTTAAATAAGGTTTTGAATTTTTAGGACATTAAAAGATTTAGAAATATTTTATTTTATAACTTAAAAGGTTAATGTAAAAAGAGAGAAAAGTAATAGTGATGCTACCGATGTCGATTTGGCACAGATATTATTACTTATTACAGGTTTGTTATGAGTAATGTTTGTAGTATTTAATATTTTTGATCAAAAATGTGTTGTAATTTATAATCAAATTTTGTATAACTGAGAAATTGTTAGTATAACCACATATTTTAAAATTTTGGAATTAACTTCTTGCTAAATATTTTGAATATTTTTTTAATTTACATTTTATTTTAAGTTATATTTTCACTAAAATTTAGATTATGTTATAATTATTTATCCAAGTAAGTACTCACAATAGTAGGCTTCAAAATTAAAATCCTGAATCGGTTCCCAATATTATACTAAATTAAAATGCCTAGGAGAGAGTTTTTTTTGTGTATCCAGTAAAATTTCTGTTAAGTCATTTATTCTGTAGTTGTAAAGTAAAGTATTTCTTTAAAGTATTATTAGTTGGCTATATGCTAATACCTGACTCCTTTGCTACTGTAATTTTAAGTTCTTCAATGTGCTTTGCAGAACTTTCTTTGATAGGTCTAAGTGTTTGCCCTGTCAAATCTTTCTATAAAATTGGAAATCGGTTTGCTTGATGGGGAATAATCCTAAATAAAAGGCATGAAAGAGATTCAGGATTGCTAAGATTTTATCTAATAATTTAAATCTTGTGTATTAAGTATCTTATTTGAATCACAATAAATGTTTTGAATTCTTTTGTTTCTTTTCAGAAATAGAAGAGTGTACTACTTCTAAATCTTCTATGTCTCCAGATGTCTATGATACAAATCAGGATTCGGTTACTGAAAATGAATCTGAAGCAAGTTTTTATTCAGCATTTGTGATTTTGCTTTTAACCACACTTTATTACTTGATTTTATTACCCTAATATCTTATCCAAGCACATAACTATATAATTCTATGTCTATATTTTCCCCATTTAATTTAACATAAAATTAAAAACTATCTAATCACACATAAGTATGTACCTAGTGTCTTAAATATTACAGATTTGAAGAAAATTGAAAAATGTACTGTTAGTTTTATTCTGCTTAGGAAACCAAGTTTGTTCTCACCAAGTGTCAAAATTAGTTATTAATTTTATCAACAGATGGTGACTGGAATTAATTATAGCTACGAGACACTGTTTGCTGCTACATTTCAGATCGTACTAACTGAAATATTTGCAGGAATGTCTGTTAACTTTGTCCTCAGACTGTGATATGTTGTTGCAGCAATTTTTTTTAAAAATGTTCTTTGGATTTTTTTCATCTGCCCCATTTTTTGATGAACTTTGTAACTAATTTTAAACTTTGTGGGAAACAAATTATCTGGTTTTGTAAGGATACTCTTCCGCACTTTCCATTTTCCTTTAATTTATATTTTAAATGTCCACCATTTTTGTGACGTTCATTAAGTAGGGTTTTATAAAATAATGTAAACTAATTAACACTAAGCACCTTCCATGATTCCATGACTTATAATTTTTTTTTTATATATTTCAATGAGAATGCGTAGTTTAGAACAATAATTCGATTAAATATTGATGCTGAAAATTACTTTTGATTCTGAATTCAGTGGAAACAATGGTCTTACTATGTTTTTAGTTAACACGAGTTACATAATTACCTTCCTTCACAATTTGTATACAAAATAGGTAAAAATTGGCAATTACTATAATTTGAAGTCAAAATGGCTATTTACTTTGTTTATAATTATTTCTTAATAGCACTGTTTGCAGCTAGTGAAAAAAACATTTTTCCAGCATATTTTTTATTTGTTTTAATACTTGAGTATCAATGCATGCAAAAATTGATAATTGAAACACAAATTCGGCATTAATTCTGAGTTCGGCCTATTTCATACTTTGATACTGAAGCTTTCATTCTCTCCAATTAAATCTAAAAAGACTTTATATTAACTGTTTATATTACATACAAATTAGTTTTCTTATTTTATCTAATGTAGAAATCGAAGCTAAGAGACCCTTTGGCATATTTATAGTTAATTAAAATATAATTTTCTTTTAAATATTTTAAAATCAATAAATTAAAGCTCGAAATAATACATTATTGGAATTGTTTTTAATTATTATTATAATTTTTTTTTGGATTTCAGATCTTTTTACAGTTAGGGACTCGGTGCTAAATTATTTACAATATATGTCTAAAGTAAATATAAAAGCTGTTTCTGTTTTATTATTTAGGATAAAAAACTTGAATGCATTTGTGTGATATTTTAATTTGAAAGGATTTATGTCAGTTCAAATTGCCACTATCCATTCGTGGTTATGAAATCTTTTAGAATAACAGACGTTTGTATAAAAATGCTTTAAATTATCAAATGAAGTTAGGAAGAGATGATTAGGTACATAATGTTTCATGTTTTAATTTTTTTCAATGGTCTACAGAAGCTTTTCATTTGCTAGTTGACTACTGATGAATGATGATATGTTTATGCCTTCACATTTTCAAAAATGATGTTAAAACTTTTAATACTATTCCTGAAATCAATTCAAGTGAGTTTTTTAAGTTTCTGGGTGTAAACATTCGCAAGGTTTTAATTGGCTTTCAGATATGATGCAGTGATTTATGTACTGAGAAGTACTAATACTTTATCAGGCTCTCTACCCTGCTATTAGGGTTTTTCAGACTTTCTCTTAAGCTGAGAGTTGGTGGTGTCTCTAAAAAGAACCAGATTTTTTCACCCTTTTGCATCCCAGAAAATGAGAATTATATTATTGACCTAAGGAAAAACATTTATAGAAGGGAAGGAATTAATATTGTATATGAACATTCGTTATATACCAACTCAAATTACCAGTAATATACTTCATTTTATTGTCTTGGCATGACTGTTTAGTCTTCCCAAATTTGAGGCTAGAAGCGCTACTAAAAAGTACTAGATTTTATCTTTTTGTATTTAAAAAGGAAAAGAAAATGGGACACTAGCTGACATTAAGTAGAAATGAGTATTATGAAAAAAAAAATCCAGCTTTTGCATGAGTATTGTTTATAAAAGTGTATGTTCCAAGGATTTACATACTAAATATTAAAGTCAGATTTAGGGCAAAATTAACAGGTCATAGGGCAACTAAATATAAAAAATGGTTAGTTAAAAAGTTGTTTGCCAGCTGTAATATCCTAGTCACCAGATCGCAACTTTTTGGTCAAAAATGCACCCCATTATTTTTTGATCAATATGGAATTATATCTGTTTTATATTATTATGAAAATTACCTTATTTTATGCTTGTTTCTTAAAATATTTCTTCGTTTTAGATAGGAACTTCGTAATGTTTAGCTTATGTTGAGAAATGCTTCTGAAGAAATGCCTTACATTATTACACTACTGTAATTACTATATTACAAATAATTTTGGATAGTTCTACTGCTAGTGTTGGTTCATTAATATGAATTAGTTCACATTTTATTCCATCTGGTAAAGCAGATCAGTTGTGATTTAATTATGAATCGTAAATTTAAATGTGATTGTTTAAACTGATTGCTAGTAAATTTAACTGTAATTGTTTAATTGTAAGCTCCACTTCACACAAACTTCAGGGATGAGATTCTTCCGCAGATTCGCGGATTTCCGCTTTTTTTCAGATTTTTCCATTTTTCCCGCTAATTTCCGCTGAAATTTTTTTTTGCCCAAGTTATAATGTTTTATGAGGAATTTAATTTTCCGCGGAGGGAAATTGTTGAAGTCCCTTTTCCTCCCTCTGAAGTTTCTCTAAAAATCATTTCTTTGGGATAAAACTGGTTGACCTTTATACAGGGATGAGATTTTTTTTGTCTCTCGAATTTCAGCCTTTTTATCAAAAACTCCGATTCTCTAAAAGTTTCGTTTTTTTAAATAAATATCCCGTTTTTTTTAAATTCAGTCATTGAAGTAAAATAATTATATTTATTTACGATTTTCAGAGATAAACAGAAAATTCAATCTACGCCCTAGCTGCTAACCCCTCCGCATTTTTACTTATTTTAGCTATTTTCTCCGATTTCATGCACAGAAAATAAGATTTTCCGTATTTTTTATCCGTCGGCTGGATAGCTCGTATTTTCGTAATTCAGATCTCGATTTTTATTCACGCGATTTTAATATCAATAATCGATTTTCGTATTTACCTGATTTAAAAGTTGCACATTGCGATTCTTATTTACGCTATTTAAATATCGTATATTATGATTCTTATTTACGACATTTAAAAATCCAATATCGTGTTTTGTATTTATGCATTTTTAAAATCTCGATTTTATTATCAAATCTCGATTTTCGTATTTACCTGATTTAAAAGTTGAACGTTGCGATTCTTATTCAGGCGATTTAAATACTGTACAGTGCGATTCTTACTTACGAGATTTAAAAAATCAATATCGCGATTTGTATTTTCGAGCTTTTAAAGCCCTATGTAGCAATTCGTATTCACGTGAGCTTAAAATCCAATATCGTGATTCGTTTTTGTGGTTGTAATATCGCGCGATTTAAAAATTATGCATCGTGATCAAAAAATTAAAAAATCATGATTTCTATTTTCGCATTTTTTAAATTCGATGTAGTTTCATATTTACGTGATTTAAAAGTCTCATATCGGGATTTATATTCACATGGCTTACAAGTTTAAAAATCGCACTTTTTTGTCAAATTTTTGTTTATATATATATATATTTTTTTTCCTTTTTTTTTTTTTGTTTGTTTTTTGGATTTCCTCTTTTTTACTTTCTGACTACTCTCATCCCTGAAACTTGGTGGAGTAAATTCTTTAATTTGTCCAGATAAATATTTATATATATGCTATATATTTTAGGAACAGTTACCACAAGAGCCAGAAATATATTTGGTGACACCAACTCTTTTCAATGAGGGAGAAAGGACACTGTTTAAAAATAGTCTTAATACTCCAAAGAGGAAAGCAAGTCATTCGATCCAAGATGAAGAAACGGTAGTAATTAGTTCACAGGCGAAAAGGGCAGCAAGGGAAGAAGATACTTTGCTTCGAAGACAAGAATTTGAATATAGACTGCAGTGGGATGAAAAAGAACACTTTTTAAGAGTGAAATGCCAAGAAGAAGAACATAAAATGAAAATGAAAGTTGAGCAAGCTAAGTTGAGAGTTGAGGAAGAAAACTTAAGAATCAAAGAACAAAAGCTTAAGGTACTCATTGCCAAAGAGGCATATTTCAAATCATTAATAAAAACCTCAAATGCAGAATAAGCGTTTTGCATTTAATACAAAAAATACTGTAAAAAGGAAAATGTTTAGTATAAAAATATTATAAAAATACACAATAACATTAGATATACTTTAAAAATAAATTAATCATTATGCATTATTTTAAATTAAATTCATTAAAAGTATTTTTTATTGGGGAAAAAAAATTATTTCATAATTATTGGTTTTTGACATTAAATGTATAATATATTTCATATATTTAATGTTAAAAATAAAATCACCCTTTTTTAATTGATGAAAAAATTTTTTTATATTGTATTTTAAGACACAGGTTAAAGTTCTCATTTTTTTTAAACCTTTTAAAATGTTATTTTGTATGTGAGGCCTTGTATGTGATTTTCTTAATCCTTCATATTGAAGGTACTAAAAAAAAATCATTGTTTTTAATATTACAATTTCTGTAGAAGAAAGGTAATTTTACTAGAAATCTAGAAAGATTCTAGAAATGTGAAAAAATATAAATTATTACATAGTAAAAACATAAAATAACATATTTGTGATGCATAGAACTGTCATGATGTTCAGAATATGTACTCACATTTGTAATCTTGTACCTTTGTAAAAACTTTAGCAGACATTCTGAAAATTTTGTATATTAAATTTTTCACATTTTACTTTAGCATAAAGCCTGTTTCATCAAATTTTGGCTTTTCATTTTTGCAAAATTATCAACTGCTATTCAACACATTTTATTTATTCATCTCATATATTTTGTTATGTTATTTGTATAATAATATTTTCATACATTTATCAGTTAAATGTTATTTTGCTAGAACTACATTTGATAAGCAATTTTATTTGCTTTTTTTGAAAAAAAAGATTTCAAACTCACCTGAATGATGTGTATATAAGTAATATCTAGATTGAAATTTCATACAGGTTATTATTTCCTTACCTTATTAAATATATTGTATTATATTCTTTTACTTTTCCTTTGCTGTGATTTTATATAAAATTCCATTATTTATGTGGTATATTTTTAAGTTTTATCATATTGTCTTCATTTACACATGCAACATTTTCACTTCAATTAGCACATCTTTGTTACTTTTTCTCCAAATATGCACAAAGTACTATGATAATTTGATTTGTTCATTCAGTTGGATTTAATTTATGCAGTTATTGTTTCATAACTAATTTTAGTGTAGTTATTTCTTTGTTATTTTTAAATAAAGGATTGAATTTATTTTCAAACTTATCAGTTTCCAGTTTTATTTGATTTGTATGGTCATATTATTAATAAGAATTATGGCTCAAGTAGGAAAAAAAAAAGCAAGATCCACTTTTTATTGAGATCTTTCATTATATAAAAATGTTGCTTTAGTTCTTTTTTTTAATGAAATAATTTTTTTTAATTATTGTGTACTATTACTTTAATTTGAGGACTGATTAACCATATTAAAGTTTGGTTAGTTTTACAGTGCTGGTAAATGTAGTTTGACTATGGCAATATTTTTGTGTCCATTTTGTAACATATTGAAATATTAATGTCTTTTTTGAAGAAATACTTCTTTTAATTTTAGCCTGCCAATACTTTAATTTGTACTAATATAACAATACCATGCAAAAATTTACTTTGCTTTTGCAGCAAAAAAGAAGAAAAATCTGCACTTTTCGATGTGTTGACCTTATTGAAACATTTTGTTATATTACAGGAAGTTTTTAAGATTAATCGAATTGTTTTTTTTTTTTTTTTTGCCCGCAATTATTATAAAGTTAGTTTTTCTAACAATAATACCATGTAAACAATAATTTTTAATAATTATTTATTATTTTATTGAATAATTGTCAAAATATTTATCCACTGTGAAGTATACGAATTTTTGGTTTAAATTTAAACTGTGTAATCTGAAATGATAAAAAGTCAAAATTAGTCGAATATTTCTTGAGAAATTAAAGATAAAAAATGGCTGTCTTGAAATTTTATATCTCAGAAACTATTTAATTGATTTCGTTAAAATTTTTGTAATTTAAAATTGTATAGTATAAAATGGTGTAAAAATTTGTATTCCTTATGATTCAATTTTATTTCGATCCTAAAATAATAAAAAAATATAAATTATCATTAAAACACTGAATAATCTTTGAATAAACAAATTTTACAATTGCGTTAAAAAAATTTATCGATTTGCTCAAAAAGTTTCCAAGCTGTGGAGGAATATATTAAGGTGAAATATTAAATTAACATTAAGAATACCAACTGTTTCTGCTGGTCTCCTATCAAAACTATTAGGACCTTATTTTTCAGGTTGCAGCTAGCCCTCATATTTTGATGGTTAGAGACTCAAAAACTTTGTAAAAAATGTATGTTTATTCAGAAAAAGACCATGAGAATTATTATATATGTAAGCATTCTATCGAATGCTTATTAATGCATAATAATGCTCTTTTGGCAAAATAGGAAATGAAAATCTTGAAAAGGTTTTTATTTAAAACACGTTCATTCCTGAAAAATACTGTTGTTGGGTCAATTCATAAGTTCTTTTGAAAGTAGATTCGTAGGATTTTCCTTTTGTTTGAATGGTTGTAACTGAATAAACTCCTTGCATTGGTACAAGTAAATCACGGAGAAGAAACTGCATATTATTATTTGAAATATTACCGAGCTGAGGTCTGAAGGAAACATCTTCTTTATACAATAAGCCAGTTTTTTTTCTTTCACAGATTTTAATTTAACCGGCTTATTTAGTTATTATTTAGAATATTCGATAAGGCCTGTAAAAGACAAGTGTGTGGAATGCTGGGACATCACTAATTTCTTCATGCTTTTCATTGTGCGACAAATAGGTAATGATATTTCCTATTTCGCTGGTTTGTTCTTTGGCATTCTATATTCTGTCGGATTTCATATATTGCGGGTAAATATATTATACAGTACAGAACCCGTTATCCGGAAATCAGAAAACCGGAAAACGAAGAAACCGGAACAAAATTCGATAAATTTTCTCGCCATTTAAAAAAATTTTTTTTTTTCCTCATAAGATTTTACGATTTTTCTTTCTTTTTTTAAAGATGTTTACCTTACCATCATTTTGGAAATAATCATTAGTGTATTACTTCACCGTTTTTTCCTATTTTTAAGATTATTTCCGATTTTTTTTTCTTTTTAGTTGGATTTAACAATAAAAAAAAAACGGCTTTTTGTAGCGATTCAGAAAACCGGAAAAATCAGTTATCCGGAATAGCGATCATCCCGACCGTTCCGGATAATCGGTTCCCTACGTATAAGTAAAAGGTGCTCCACAATCACTGTCCTCAAATTACTTTTTTTAGAATCTTGGTCAAAAAATGAATATTATGAAATAGGTTTGGAGAAATTAAATGAATATTATGAAATAGTTTATAAATAATAGTAATACGTTGAGTAAAATTTATGAAAGTAATCAACAAAGGAAGTGTTAAGAACAGGGCATTATTTATCATAAGGCTGGAGAGATCTGAACCTAGGGTTCCTACAAGTCTGGGGACCCCCTTAAATGTTTCAAAGATTTTTTTTTTTATTTGTGATTTTCCTTAAGAATTGTCAATTAGAATTATGAATTAACGAAAATTAAAATAAATATAAGCGCAATTTTAGAAATATATTGTTATATGTATAAAAAGTTTAAAAGATGATGAAGATGTAAATGAATTAAATGTAAATTTGAGAACCAATAGGGCCCCCGGATTTCAAATTCAGGTCGTTCTTAACAAGTTATTAGTGATAGAAATAATAGTTCTAAACAAAGCAGGTGCGGAAATAATAATATTTTACCCACAGGTTATAAAAAGTCCAATTTGAATGTGGTAAAAATTTCAAACGTTATTGGCAATAAGTAAAATATTTTTCTGGAATTTTTTTTTAAAAAAAAGGATTTAAATGAAGGTGGAATCATCATGCAATGTTAATATTTTCAGCTTATTAGTCAAAAATTTTTGCAAAAAATTCTGTGTTCTTATTTTCTTAAACAGTTCTAAAGATTTGGTGATAAACGGTGCATTCTTTTGAAATGCATGAAAAACATCGGTCGAATTTTTATTCTTTTGGGAAGAGAATTACTTAGCCAGTGGTCGTACTAGCATTGCTTTATAAAATAATTTGTTCGAAGAAATCTTGTCTGTTTTTCTGTATTGATACTAATAATCAGAAGAAAAAAAATGAAATGTCTTCAAGTTAAACCTTTATCGTATAACATTGTTCACTAAAACAACAGAAAAGTGTAATTCCCTAAAACAATTTTGTCGTAATAGCGGAAGATTAGTAAGTTTTAATTCGTTATAATCTTTAATATTAGGATGTATTTTATTTTATATTATATCCGTCGTTGAACAGCCGACCCAATTTTGGGTTTACAACTACTAATGTTCAACTCTGCAGCCTTGTAATTTTGAACCAATCCAGAAGATAAGGTAACTCCTGGATCAGTACCCCCAGAGGTATTGATTTTTTATGTGAACATGGAGGACTTTGTGACTAAACAGATTTAACGTGCATCAGTCACCATTACTATATGGACAATCTTCGGCTGGCGAGGATCGAACCCACAAACTCTTGGACATGGGTCCAGTGTCCTACCAACCAGGCTTGTCTTAGAAATTTGTCATATTTCTCATAATGTACAGTACCCGTTGTATCCAGCTTTTACTGTATGGTTTCATATAATTTGTTTATCGCCCTGCAGCGTTTAATTGGATTAATTTAAACTTTGACACTTGAATCATTGGGATAGCACCATAGTGCTTAAAAATCCGATCTTTAACCCTTTCATCGCGACGGACGGGATGACTCGTCTTCTAGGAATATTCGCTGTGCTCTATTGTTGTATTAGTGAATATGGTTATCGATTGCTATTGATTATTATTTTTCAAAGTAAAATAAGCAAGTTTTAAAAGAAATTGCGTTTTGTTTCAATTTTAGTGTCGCTTGGGAACTCTAAGCGCTGAGGGTGGCACAAAGGCGCGTCATTGCCTCGATGAAAGTGTTAAATAAAAAAATATATTTCGAACAGTTTGCTTTAAACCTTTTTTTACTGGTATGTTCTAAAAGTTCCAAGTTTTCGCGATGAAATGACTATAGTGTCTGTAGTAAAAGTCTTTTATTTTTATAGCTAAATTAAGCATAGTTTTCTTTTCCTTTTTTATCTTTTTCTTTTTTATTTTATTTCAAAAAATACCACTACGAAAACTGAAATTAAATAAAGGAAAAATAAGAAAAAAAATATAATAATCAGTAAAACAATCTTTCGAGAATTATTAAGCTTAAACAATTAAAGTCGGGCAATCAGAATATTCTCAACAGCAAAGATGGTTAGTGTCTTATGCAAGCATTGCTAATATCCCTCAATCCCCTTGCAGGTAGCAATAAGCAAAACACATACTCTTCCTAAGGGCCTGTTGCACCTCCTAAGGGGAGGGCTCCCCCTTTAGGTGTTTGCGTAAAATAAAAATATGTATTTCTTAAAAACCATTAGAAATTGTGCTTAGGACGGTTCGGTTATCCAAAGATGATTCTATGCAAAAAATAACTTGCAGCAAACATTTACTATTTTTTATTATTTTATTTAATGTTAGTTGAAAAAATTTTGAATCGAAAGTCACACAATGTTTTACATCATTTTCAAGAATGTTATTTCGCATAGCAAATGGAAAATTTGAATTCGGTCGAATAGTTACTGAGAAATCGAATTTTAAATTTGTGGCTTTTTTAAAATTCGATTTCTCAGGGACTATTCGACCGATTTCGCTCAGATTTTGTACTTTGCAATCTAAAATTACGCTCTTCAAAATGATATAAAAAATTGTATAGCTTACAATTCAAAATTTTTTCCACTTTTATTAAATAAAATAATAAATATTTACAAAAAGTTATTTTGAACGGGGAATTATTTTTGGATAAATAAATCTTAGAATTGTGTACAAATTTTTTTCGATTCATTTAAAAAGTTCTCAATATGTGGTGAAATACATAAAAAGTAAAATTAACATTAAGGGGTCCAAACTTTGGATCGCTCTCCTTACCAAACTATTGAAACCACATTTCCCAGATTGCGGCTACCCCTATATATTGGGAGTCTGTATCTATCGAATCTGTATCTATCGAAAAAAAGTTATTTTTATTTAAAGAATGTACATTTGTCTGTCTGATTTCGTAACTTATATCGTCTGCATTAATTAATTATCATATTTGACGTCACCCCTTTGAATCATTAAGAGTCCTAGAACGTGAAGATCCGATCATTGGACCAAAAATTATTCAGTGTGGTCTGTTCTTTATTTTGCTCACAGTACACAAATAATACAATAATTATATACGAATTATTTATGCTACATAACTTTCTATAACGAGAAATAATATTAAAGTTTCAATTTTTAAAATATATTAAAAGATTACATAAAATACTATGATATTGTGCTCTAAAGAATAAAAAAACGTGGCTCTTTAAATCTACTGCCGGGCTGGATTACACATTAGGCCAGACTAGGCCATGCCCCAATGAGTAGGGGCCCCCTTGAAATGGATTTTATGAAAATAAATTTAAAAAAAATTAAGAAAAACAATGATTTTTCAAAATGTTATGATTATTTTTTAGTTCTAATTTAATAAAATAAAGTAAAATTTAATTTTTTATTATTTGTTTTAATTTTAAATACGCTTTCTTAAATGAAAAGATATATATAAATACTTTTATATTTGAATAAATAAAAAATATACGAGAAAAAAATTTAATCTGAGGGCCCCAAAAATTTGATAGGGCCCCGCTTACGCTTAATCCGGCCCTGATCTACGGGTTAATAATGCAGTGTTTCGGGCTCACAGTAACATGAAAACATAAAATATTAGTACTTTGAGCTGTATTATAGCAATAGTTCTTCAGAGCACTAAGTTTTTCGACTTATTTTTTATTCAAAATCCCTTATTCTTCCTTAGAATGGTGATTCCTTCTCGAATACGGAATTTATTCTAAAGAATCGTAAGAATCAGATTACAGCTTATCATATAAAAGAGGTTATATTTTGAATTGTTAAACCGATACTGGAGACTTATGTAGGGAATATTTTCTCATGTCTATTGAAAACATGAGATAGTTATGTTATTCTTAAGCCATAAATTAGATTAGGGAACAATTCTTTTCTATCAGCATTAATCTTTATAAGAAGTTCTTTTCATTAAAGAATTTAGTTAGACGCATTTTTTCTATCAAGGAATAACACATTAATACCAGGTCTATAAGAAGCTTTTTCTTCATCATTTTCAGTAGTCTCAAGTGCAAGTCTAATCGTTTTTTATGTCGATCTACTCTTATGTGAAGCCTCATATGTTTTTAGAAAAGTAGCCGAAATTTTTTCTTCGTTTCGAGCATATTCTATGGCTGCTGGGGCCGACATTTATTTATAATTGTTCCAAAACTGTCAATAATCATTTGCAACCTCCATTAAAAATTATTTCAGTTTAATGAGTTGCAATTTAAACAATCTTTAGTGGAAGTATCATTAAATTTTTTTATTACATAATTTAAAAAACATTCCTCCTATGAAATCGTTAAAGTGATAGTATTTTGCCAAAGTGTTTCGTTAGCAAATCCATTTTATTTTATTTTATAACCGTCGTTGAACAGCCGACCCAATTTCATGGGTTTACGACTACTTACGTTCAACTACGTAGCCTTGTAATTTTGAACCAATCCAGAAGACAAGGAAACTCCTGGATCAGTACCCCCAGAGGTATTGATTTGTTGTGGGAACATGGAGGACTTTGAGACTCGACAGATTTAACGTGCATCAGTCACCATTTACTACACGGGGAGTCTTCGGCCGGCGAGGATCGAACCCACGACCTCTTGGATATGGGCCCAGCGCCCTACCGACCAGGCTATCCCGGCCCCCTAGCAAATCCATTTTATTTTATTTTATAACCGTCGTTGAACAGCCGACCCAATTTCATGGATTTACGACAACTTACGTTCAACTCCGTAGCCTTGTAATTTTGAACCAATCCAGAAGACAAGGAAACTCCTGGATCAGTACCCCCAGAGGTATTGATTTGTTGTGGGAACATGGAGGACTTTGAGACTCGACAGATTTAACGTGCATCAGTCATCATTTACTACACGGGGAGTCTTCGGCCGGCGAGGATCGAACCCACGACCTCTTGGATATGGGCCCAAAAATTAGCAAATCCATTAGTGAAATTGTGCGTTCAATCGATTGAACGCACAATTTCACTTGATAGATGCCAGTTCATAGATGCAACAGCGGTCCTCTGTCCCGCTGGACATATTATGCTGTAAAATTTACATTTTTACGAACCCAATTCGATATTTTGGAAGATATTTTTAAAAGGATAAACTATCGAAAAATGCAATACATTTTTGTGAAAATTTTACTGCCTCCCCTTAATTTCTCAGTTCTTTCTCAAGGACAAATTACAATCTACAAATTTAATTACTCATTTTAAAAATATTTTTTTCACCAATTTTAGTTTTAAATAAGCAATATATATATATATACGCTCAAGATCTCGATATCTCAACTCTATAAGCCTACGAATCAATTGAAAGGCATTCAATGTTAACCCTAAATTTAATAAGCAATCTCTATAAAAATTTTCAATTGAAAATTTGTAATTAGACATCCAGATGTAACGAAAGTATTTTCGATTTTTAAAAGAGGCAAATTTTAAAAAATTAAATTTTATCCTTAAACTAAATACAGGGAAAAAAAATGGAGTAAAGCTCGTTTTAGAGTAAAAATTCCATGTTTAATCGATAGTTAATATTTTTTTGACTGATTAGAACTTTCGGCCAAAAAAGGAAAAAAAAAAAAAAAAAAAAAAGAAGGAAAGCAGGAACAAAAAAAATCCTGTGTTGAAAATGCAATGAAAGTTCTATGCTCAGAAACTATACTAACTAACTGTTAACGTGAAAATTCTTGACATAATACAAAATATATATATATTTTTTTCTGTATAATTTTTTTTCTGTGTGTTCAAAATATATATTTTATGAAAAATATTGTAAAATTCTGATATTATTAAACATTTTTATGAATTTTTTTAACTATACATTAATTGTTTAATAAACGTTACACAAATTTTTTTATGTGATTTATTGCCCAATGATGGTTTATAATAAAAGTAGAATTATTAACTTATCATATTATAAATTGGATTTCATTCCTCGGTTATCTACTCTTATATGCAAATTGATATGAACTATTTATACATTGATAAAATTTAGTAAGTTTATATTTAAATGAACTCGATGCGAGAAACAGTTCTTAAAATCTGGTACTTTGTAACAAAGTTTAAAAACATATGCCATGGTTCAATATGTAGCATGTAATGCATGTACTTCCTTTTCACTATTCGATTTGAAAGCTTTCTAGAAGGGTTAGGGTGAAAGCGGAACACTTCCGCTGTTACACAAGTGAGAAGATGATATTCGAAATAGCCCTAAAGGTATTTGAAGGTTTCTCAGAGTGTTTGGATAAATGGCCATAAAGAAAGCTATAGTTTCACACAAAACTATTTTAATTTGAAATTGTCATGACTTTTTATTCCACACAAATTACAAACATATTATTTTTTATTTTTATAATATCTGCATTAATGCTAGGTAAAGTTATATTAATTATCACAGGATGAAACATCGGCTATGCGTTTGTTTAATATTCTGATGTTTGAAAAAAAAATCGTTTAGGGATAATTTTTTCTATTAATTTGCTGTGATATGTGCAGAGAAATTTTCCATTACAGATATCATAATTTCATTAATTGAAAAAATAAAAAATAAAATAACGATATCACTGTTTTGGGTATTTAGCAATGAGTTATTTATTTATTAAATTTTGCAGCATGAAAAGTTTAAGTACACTAAAAAAGAAAAAAATTAAATTAGTTACAGTTTTTATAAAGATTAATAAAAAATTATAAAATTAGAAAACTACTTTATTTTTGAAAAATAGGCTTTTGTTTTGGTTAGAACTGCGGTTTGGGCTTTGTTTTAATTTTGTCGGAGTTGGAAAAGGATAGGATGTATGCTTATTGGTTTATATGAGTATAGATTTATCGTTTGCAGTATAGATTATCGTTTGCAGTATAGATCTATCGTTTGCAGTCGTATAGATTTATCGTTTGCAGTTGGGTGTTAGCTAGATAATATTATTTTAACGCATCTTCCTCCTTTCGCTGATCTTGAACCTTGAATCGGTTAAAAGTTTAGTTATTAATTATTGATTTAGTTCCTTCAAGAGAGTATTCCATTCTTTTTCTTTAACACACCCTTCCTATTTTCATTTAAAATCTTCTAACTTCCTCTGTACCGTGAGTATTTTATACTAGTACATATAATCTTTGATAATTAAAAAAGAAAAAAAATCACAGTTTAAGAACCCAATTTTTTTAAACCTTTATCTCAGTTTTTCTTCGTTCTCTGACTTCTTTCACAAAGAATTTCAATTAATTCTTTAGACGGTGTAATTACTTTCATCTATTGCCAATTATCTGTGATCCATATACCCATAGCAACTTAAAACAATTCATTCAAAAAAAAAAAAAAACTCTTACTTTATTTTATTTTATTTTATTATAAAAGCTTGATACAATGTAAACTAATGATGAGCATTGTTTTAGAAGCAAAAAATATTATTGCCTTCAAAAAATACAGAATTCTTGCTTCTTAGAAAATGTTACTCGTTAAAATGTTACTAAAAAGAATCGTTTTCCTCTTATTGCTATGGTTTAATGTTTATTTCTTTTTGTTAAGGGTTCACGTTAATACTAAGCAAAATAAAACAGTTAATTGTTATTATCCATATTTTTATTTCTCTTATATGTGGCATAAAAAATGCAGGTATTTATCTATCGAAATTGGCAACACTACAGTCATCTATAATGAATCCTTTTGTTATCTTAAGTAAAAATTCAAGTAGTGCTAAATAATTAGTTATAATAATAGCAAAATTAAACTGATGGGGGGAGGGAGAGAAGACTGGCTCAGGACAGGGGTGCCTGTAAAAGGAGACTTGAGGCCTTTTGTGCGCCAGTTGGCTCAAAGAGGATAGGAAAAAACTAGAAAAATACTTAGTTATATGTTAAATATTTATTTAGATTTAATTATTTATTTATTTAATATGATTTTGTATTTTTATAGAAATAAAAACTTTAAAGAAGCAATTATTAGGATTAATTTTGATCCTTTCTAAAGTGACTGTAGAATTTTTTAACATATATGGTGTCGCATATTGTCATACCAATTATTGATGGCAAAGCTTGCCTTTTTCGAACAATATTATAAAATACTCAAGTTATGGCTCGAGAGGTGTGTAAGGAAGTAGTAATAGAACAGTGGATTTCTACCTTATATCACAACAGAGATGGAAATAATTATAATATTTCTGCTGTCTCTTATGCCCCATATTATTATTGTTTATTACTTTAGCGTTATTATTTGTGTCGGTATTTGTTTTCCATTTTTAAACACAAATTTTCAGCAATTTTTTTTCTCATTTGTCGGTATTTTTTTTATTTTTGTTTGTTTGTTTATCCTTGCAGGAATTAGCAATGTTGTTTGGAACTGACTTATTGGTTCTTTCTGTTTTTACTCCGTTCGAAGAACGAGAAAGCTAATAAGAAATAAAAAAGTTAGTTAATAGAAGTTAATAAAGTAATAAGAAATGAAAAAGTATAAACATTGATTGAGGAATGGGAAGGGCAATTTAAATTTGAGATGGCTTGATTCATCAATTCGCTTATTGTATCGTACTTACTTTAATGAGCGTATCAAATTTTTCTTTTCGCAAAAGGTTCGAAAGTTCGTATCGTAAAATAATTAAAAAAAATAAAAATACTTTTTGTCAGAATTTTTTTTTGTGAAAATTAAGCCTTATGGAACATGGGAACTAACATAAAATTTTTTATGTTACCCATATGAAATTTTCTTCCGAGAAATTTGCTTTCGTGGAGGACTTTTTGATGGAGCTAACCTGTATTTCGTTACATCGAGAGGATGACCACGAGAACCTCCCATGGTTAGACTGACGGCAAGGGGACTCTAACCCATGATCCGTCTACCACTGAGGATATTTGACGTCAGCACTGTGGTCAGTGCAAGCCGGATGCGGAATTCGTACCGACTGGGATTCGAACCCGGTTCGCCGCATTGGAAAGCGAACGCTTTATCCCCTGAGCCATCGCGACTCTACTGTGAAATATTGATAAATCCATCTAAATTGTATACAAATATGAAACAATGAAAAAGTTCTAAAAATATTTCGTTCTCTCAAATGTCAAAAAGTGAAGCGGTGGCTTAAGGGATAGAGCGTTCGTGTTCCAGTGAGATGATTCAGGTTCGATTCCCAGCTGTGGCTGGTTGATACGAATTCTGCTCCCGGCCCACACCGATCTCAATGCTGATATGAATTATCCTCGTTGGTAAATGGATCATGGTTTAGAATCCCCCTGCCACCGGGCTAACCATGGGAGATTTTCGTGACTTTTCTCTCCATGAACGCAAATTTGCTGGAACAAACAGTGGGTTAGTTCCATCAAAAGCTCCTTCACGGAAGCAATGCTTTATCCAAGAGTTCCTTTGTGATCTGGGTTGGGTTCAAAATTATAAAACCATGGAGTTCAGCTATGATAGTCGTGATCATAATTTGTAAGAATGGGGTCAGCCAGTTATAAAATATAATATTATAAATTGGCAAAAAAAAATCTAGTTTTATCTACAGATGTATAATATAAATATAAATTGAAGTTTAGGTCCATCAATTTTTGTTCCACTTCAGCGGTGATAGAGGAAAACAAAAATTCTTAACACATAACGTTTCCTAACTGTATATTCCAAACAGAAAAATCCTTAGCAATCCTTTAAATTATAAGTATGGAGCTTATGTGAAATTTCCAGGAAAATTTGTAAAAAATTGAGATGTTCGGATGAAACTAAAAGAATAAAGACACAAAAATATTTCTTACTAAAAGATAAAAAATCTAACTTTCGACTAAAAAAAAATTGCCAATTGAATTATTGAAATATCATTAAAAAACTATTTTACTTAAAAATGTGTCTTGATAAAATAAAAAAAGAAGTATACTTTACTTTTCGCACAAAAATAAAATAAAATCTCATTTCGAAAATTTACTGATTTTTAATGTCTCAATTTTCCTTAAGTGAAAATAATTGTAAAATCAAATAAAATAAATCGAATAACTATACCAATAATTTTAAATTCACTTATCCCATTATAGTAAGTTTGAGGTGAATAATCATAATTTTACTTTAATGGATTAAAGATACACTTCTCATTCAAATTTCGCTTCCAATTATTATTTACGCTTCATATTGACATGTTCTCAAACCACTTCCCTATTAAATTTTCATAATTTGTTTGATCCCAACATTTAAATTTGCTACGGATGATTTACATCATACGATAAAGGATTTTGAAAGGGCTAAGGTGCCAACCGTGATTAATCATGTGTCTAATTTATGTAGAAATATATCATATTCATGTTGAAATCAATTATTAATTCGTAAATGGTTTGATCCAATTAAAGTAATGATTACATCGATATTGGCAGAGAAAAAAATGTAGTCATTAAATTTCTAAAGAATTAAGAAAAAGAACGGAATCTGAATAAATTTTTTATTTGAAATAAATTGAAAGAGTGTTTTTAATTTGTTGTACTGTTGAACTGTTTTTTCATCGAATATAACTTAAAAGATTATTTATTTAAGAACATGAAAGCTTTCCGTATAAAATAATTTTAAAATTGTAAAACCTTTTCATTAGTATATATGTTAGTTTGTTTCAATAATTATAAGGTTTAAATGATTATTCTTGTCGTAGAATGTATTAGCAGAGTTTTTAGATTTTGTATCTTCTTTTAGAAGTGAAGGAAAAATATAAGAATAAATTTTATAAAGTAATTTCTTCGTGACAGAAGTGAAACTACGCATTCTGAAATATTCGCTAAATAGGATTACTAAGAATAAAGTCCATTCCTTTTCTTGCATTCAAATTTTTAAATTATCAGTATGAATAAGAAATTATTAATTTTTTTATTGTATTTTTAGAACGCATTGTATAAAAATTTATTAATAACCTTATTTCTGTTTTGTATAATATCTACTGCAGTATTTTTTAATCCCATGATTTAGGGTAAAGCAGTTAATTATGATGAGAAAAGTGGCCACATTCTAAAAAAGGACAATAAGAGTTTGGTTTGAATATTCTCATTCATTATTTTTCACGTATATCTTTAACAAAGTAATTTCGCAAAATAAATAATTTAGAAGATATTAAAGTAAAGATTTAAATTGAGTGATAATAAGCAATTCTTATAGCTGCTGAATATAACTTAAACTTTGATCGAAAATCTTAAACACAGTTGATTTCATGATGCTTATTTCTTCAAAATTTCATTTTTATACTGTTACTAGGGGGCAAAGCCCCATGCTCGCTACCGCTCACCAACCCCAATGATTGCTTCGCAATAATTGCTTTTTCTTGGCAGAAAACAGTTTTCCCACTAAAGTTAAAAATATTCACTTAACATGTATGTACTAAAAGGAATTCTGTTTACTTACGCTTTTGCGCCTCTACTTCCCACGTCTAAATATTACTATCTATTAGTATTATAAACATTTAGATCTCTTGGTGAACAGAAGTGATTTTTTTTAATCATCAATTTTTTAAATAACATTTATATTCTTAATACATTATATTGTTCAAACAAATTTGATGAGTTCTCAACCATAATTTAAAATTTTCGATAATAATAACAGTACTGAAAAATAACTTTCAGTTAGGGATACAAAAATATTTAAAGGAAAACCCTTTACGACTTTTGTTAATTTTATGCTGATGACAGACTAAACAATAAGGAAATGAATGGGGGAAAACTGGATCCTACCACGTGATTTTCTGGCCTATAAAAATGAGCCGACAACAATGGAAAACTGCGACACCATCATTAGAATTTTATATATAGTAAGATTTATAAAATTTTGGTTATTTTTTAAAATTTTTGCACAACTTATAAATTAAAAGTTTAAGAGTTTAGGAGTGTTTTTTTTAAAATTTAAAAAGCGTTCAAACTGGCATTATTATTATTAAACTGAGACTGAACTAGATCAGTGACATATGATTGTGTGGGGGCGGAGTTATCGACCATGCCAACCGTCATCTATCAAAAGGTATCTCGTGATTGAATCAAGTTAGCATGTCTTATATACCAGTGAATTGATGTTAAATTTTTGTAGTGGTTGTTGTTGTTAATTTACGTCGCACTAGAGCTGCACAATGGGCTATTGGCGACGGTCTGGGAAACATCCCGGAGGATGATCCGAAGACATGCCATCACAATTTTGATCCTCTGCGGAGGGGATGGCACCCCCGCTTCGGTAGCCCGACGACCTGCGCGCGAAGTCGAGCACTTTACGGTAGCACAGTTTAACGAGGACCAATACCGCACACCCTCGGTCCCTACGCAGACTGATCCAAGTGGTCACCCACCCGCACACTGACCGTAGCCAGTGATGCTTGACTTCGGTGATCTGCTGGGAACCGTGTCTTAATGATCAGTCCACTGCGGGACTTTTGTAGTGGTAGTAGCCACAATTGTAAATAGTTCATAATCAAGTTCAGACTTGTTTAAACATTTAAAGAAATATTATGTTATATTCCATTTTATGTTATGTTATGCTCCCAAGTATTCAAAGTTATGTTCGAGGAAATGTTAAAGATATTGGGATAGTTCCCTAACAAGAAGATTTTGGAGCGCGCTCCGAATCGTTCTGACACTGAAGTTCGAAAACAGTAAAAAAAGTTTAATATGTTTAAATCTTAGAAGAAGTGTGGAGATGCATCATCTTTCTCTTTCAGCTATAAGCGAACCATTTTGAGTTGAAACAAACTTTTAATATTCATAAAAAAATATTTTTTTTCGAATTTTGTGTAGACTGTATTTTTTATTGTAATTTTTAGTCAAAATTAAAATTCATATGAGTTCCGCAGTGGACTGTTCGTACGAGAAGACTCCCATTAGATTGAGCATCACTGGCAGCGGTCAGTGAGCGAGTGGGTGACCACTTTGATCAGCATGTGATAAAACCGAGGGTACGGTTTTCGTTACACTGTTCCACGTTAGGGCTCGACTTCACGCCTATGTAGTCGGGCTACCAAAGTAAAGAAACATTAACTCTGCAGAGGATCAAAATAGTGATGGCATTTCTTCGGATCATCTCCAGGAATGTTTATTAGACCATTCGCAATAGCCCATTGTGCAGCTCTAGGGCAAAGTTAATAAAGTACTGCGACTACTACTACTTCTACAATTGCAAAATTCTTATGGACTGTAAATTTGAAAATTAGAATCTGATTGGTGCATTTAAAGCAGTATGGTCGAGCAGTATAGAGCAGTAAGAATGTTCTCTAAGTTTTTATAAAGCTTGAAAGGAATTTTATTATTTTTAAAGAAACTCTGTTTTCCTGACAGAGTTATTTAAATATTTTTATTATTATTAAATAAAGAATAGTGACATCACGTGAAAATTATGTACCGGATTGCTAGAAAAGTCAGACGATTGTTTACATTTCAAAAATTGAAGAAATTTGGATAGCGTTGCGAAAGCTTAGTGTTGCGGTACTTACAAATAGTGCATGATTGATTTGGGTATGTGCCACGATCAAATAATATATTTTAATGTAATTCTTAAGACTGAATTTTGATGCAATTCTTAGCGCTATTATTGCTAATTTCAATTCTATTTATTCAAGTTTATTTTAAAAAGAATATAACTTAGTTCAAGAAGTATAAAACCGAATTTTATTGCTTTTCATTTCTATAAAATTTAAAAACTCAATGTAAGAAAATCTTCAATTCAAGATAACGATGTGCTACATAACATAATAAGCGAATTATTCATACACGAATTAACAAGTTCTGTGTTTCGGATTACATCAACGTTTTAAGCAAACGATATTCTTGGAAAACAATGCTTGTTTGGAACTTTTTATTCAAAACAACAGTTTAAAGTTCGTGTTTTAAAACTGAATTGAGTTTTAATAACAGTTTCGAAGCTGGGATAACAGAAAATGTAAAGGTAAGTTTATTATTTTTATTATGACATCGACATATTTCAAATGGAAATATTTCTCTATGAAAATATACAAATCATATCAGTTATAATTGTAGCAGTCAAATCATATAATTATGGCATTACAGTTAAAAGATGTGATTGCATAATATCAATTTAAAAAATACTTTTCGAAGGTTTTAATTCTTTTTTTAATACATTTTAGAAAACAAACCTCATATCACCGATAGAGTAGAACATAAAAATTACATCAATATATGCAACTACATCGGTGAAGTGGTATGATTATATTATATAAGTGAAATGTATAAATCATATCAATTATAATTATTAGAGCCTATTTTAAACGCATTGTTTATTTTAAGTCGAAATAATATTTAAAAAAAAATTCATCTCAAGGTAAACTTAAAATATGTTACATTAGTTCTTTTTTTAGTTGTTAGGCATAACTCCACGAATACTCCTTTTTTTTTCTCAATGATAACATTAAAAAATGTGCTTATGTTTAGCTTAAAAAATATTTCTGAGAGATTTTTTTTAAACTTTATTGCGCATTTGGTTTAAAAACCAGGTCCTAATTTTTTTTTAAAATGACGGGGACCTTACATTAAGGCTGTCGTCGAATGATGAGGTTGCTGCATAGAATTAAACCCAAATAATCGCGTTTTTATTTTAACAAGATATTTTCACTAAAATAATTTTTTATTCTGAAACTTGCAGATAAATATTAAAAGCTAAATTTTTTAAAAAAAAGGAGAAATATATTAAAATCGAAATTAAAATTTTGGCGGAATGTTTTTTATATACTATTGCTGTTAAATAATTCTTTTCAACAAAACATAAAACATAAAATATAGAAAACGATTCTGGTTATGTGTCAATGTTTTCTCATAATTCTTTACATGTCAACGATCACTTTTGACTGAAATTGTAAGTAAATATTTTCGAAATTACTATCAATTTTTTGCAACAAGTTCTAAGTCTGAGAAAATATAAACGTGCATTTTAACATACATCTTACATATAAATGAAATGTTTGCCTTTATTTTAACGTTTAAAGATAAAGTCGAAGAAAAAAGTACCTTAATATATTTAAAACAGCTGCTGGCGATTTTATACGCAAATAATATTCAAATGTGATAAAATATGTAGTGGAAGTATAGCTAATCGAGTTTAGTTTACTGAAAATAAGGAGAAATTCTTGACAAAATATTCTAGTAACTCAAAATAAGTCGCAGCTGGTATGAACTATTTTCAAAACGTGTTAAAACAAGATATTTTCATGTAGTGAGAGTAAATGATGTTTATGAAGATCAAAAACGAATAAACTTAAATAACATCGTTTAGAAGTAATAATTCTTATAATAATATAGGTATGAGAGTATATGATATTATTTATAAATCAGTTATGGTTTGAAATGTAAAAGATTTATGAAAGGTAAAAATATTCTAACAGCATAAAATATTTTATAACTTTATGGTTAAGTTTTTGAAAGTTGCTTAGTAGTAATATCTTAATATATATTTAAGGTTTTCAGTAGAAAAATGTATCATGTACAATTTGGAATTTTTTTTTAAAAATCGAAATTAAAAACATGTAAACATTTTAAAATTAAAAACATGTAATGTTCAGTTGTATAAATAAGACAAAATTTGTTTTACTGCCATATTTAATCAGACTATTTTAATGGAAAACTGCGTTTTGCGAAAAGCTTCCTGAAGTTAGTATATTTTCTAAAGCTGATTTTTCTAAATTTACTAAAATGTCACTTCAAAGATTTTTCTACTAACCTCTTCATTTCATAAAGTGGAGATTTGTTTCGAAAGTGCACTGTAAAAAATTCCAGATCAAATTCCGGTATTAAGTGGTCCGGTATTATGCACACTTAGGGTGCATCGTCTGTAAAATCCATTTTTATCGTAAAATATTATACCGTAAATTTTGCAGTAATATTGATTTAATTGGAGTGATTCTGTGATTTTGCGGTTATTACGACTGTAAAATCATGGTGTATCAGATTTGTTCCGTAACATTCTCTGGTTAAAATATATTTAATGTTAAAAAATACTGGAACCCTGAGTGACAATATTTTTACTGTAATTTAGTCGGAATTTTGTTTTTTACAGTGTGTATGATTTATAAATATTTATCTAAACTTCAAGGTTAACAATGGTTAATGGAACGATTTTTACCTTCGTATAGCTCATATTATAAAAAAGAAAAAAAAACTGGCATAGTTCTATATAGTTTCTATTTATAGTTTTATATAGTTAATAATTTCTTAATAGTTTTTTTAAAATTTTTGTTTTTTAACTATTGTCTAGGTTTATGAAAAAGGGTACATATATGAGCTTTTTGAAAAGTATGTTTCATTTATTTATTTATTTTGTACTTAACTTGCAGAAGGTGAAATATTATGTAAATTGATTTTATAAAACTCGAATTTTTGAAGGAGCAACAGAAACCAAAACAGAGATGTGTAACATGCAAAACATTCATATCTTCAAAATTCAATCTCGTCATTTTTAGGAAATGCATATTTCTCCGCCTCGTTTTATCGTTACCTTAGGAACTAAAAATCCGTTTTTCCTTTTGTTTTTGCGGACCACAGCTATCGAATTCTGAAACAGCATAGAATTTCTTTCATGTCTGAATTTTTGAAAGTTTTATAAATCAACACATTTTTTAGCTTTAAAAGTTCGTTTTTCTTACGTAAAAATAGAAAGAAAAAAAAAACTCAATTTACCATAAAATAAAAAAAAAACATCCATATAATAAAGAGAAGTCCATAAAATAAAAAAATTCTATGAAACATCAAAATAATTACTTATTTATTAAAACATGGAATGAGATAAAATAACAGTAGAGGAGAAGTTCAACGAAATTAAAACATTTTTTTCAGATTTGGATCCAAAATATAGTTGAGAATACTGTCTTCAGTTACCCATATAGAATATAAAGGTTAAAGGGTTAAATATGCCTTACAAACTTCGATAGGCACTTTATTCATTACTGTGAACTTTGTGCATCAATCGAGAAAACTATGCGCCCACAGCTTAAATTATACGCAGCATTCTAAATCAATAATCTATGGACGCATTATTATGGAAAAATTCACGATAATTCAGTAATAACTATCTTAAATATATATTTTATTATGACAGCCTATTTTAAAAACTTTGTAAATTACAAGATTAAAAAAAATATGCAACATTATAGTCATAAATTGATATTTATGTGAAAAAGGTTAGTCTAAACCAGTTTATTTGGGATTGTGATTTTCAGCGAAAGGCCAAGATATTCCCGTCCTTTTTGGCAAATAAACTTTTTCCTTTCTTTTTCTTTTTTAAGTCCACTTTTGGTTTTCCTGATTTCTATACTGCTTGAGAAATGTTTGTTAAAACGTTTGTTTTCCACGAAATGTTTTAAGTTCATAAATGTTTTTTATCCCCACTAAATATTAATTTGTGATCTGAATAAGCCTTTATTCTTGTTTTCAATTTTTAAATGATTCTAGGAAATATATACAAAAGGCAATTATTGCAGAATATCTTTAATTTTTATGGTGGTTTTTTAGCGAAAATATTCCCATCCAAAGGTTTTCCCTTCTTTCTTTTTTAACCCCTTTTCTGGCTTTCCCGACTTCCATAATGCTTGAGTCAGAGTTTAGAAACGTTTTTTTTCCTCTAAAGAATAAACATAATTTCTTGCTTTTCAATTTTTAGAATGATTCTGGGAAATATATACAAAAGGCGATCATTACAGAACACCAGACACTAGATGTTGCCATGTATAACTCTAAGCATTTATATTGAAATTTTTAAGATTGAAGAGTGATACAAACTGTTTCGCTAGACGAAAAGCGATACAAAAACGGAGAGAGATACAAAAATGTGAAATGTTATATGATAGAAATTTATAATTACGTATTGTTAATAAATAAAATTACTTCTTAATTATTACTTCATATTGTGTCACAGTATTTGCATAGATTATATGTTTTTTCAAATGCAATTGATTATTTTACATATCCAGGTATCCTTCTATTTCGCTAAGATTAACATAATAATAAAATGTGCTCAAATTAAATTATAATAACTATATATTTTTTTAAAAACAAAAATGACCTTTTTATCTACTTTTAAGGAAAAAACAAACAAAACAATGAATGAGAAGCATTCGCATGGTTTTGGCGATCGGAGCCTCACAATATACATTAACAATTAAAATATATAATAGGAACCTAAAGATGATAGGAATAACTAACTGGAAGGCCATGGCACAGAATAGATCAAGATAGCAAAAACTTATTGAAACGGCCTTTTCCTGTCATAGGCTGTAGTGTCCAAAAAGAAGAAGAATTAAAATATATCTGCTACATATTTCCCGAGTATCTCATGTTTTATGCTGTATACAAGTTACTTCCACAAAGGTGATATGCCAGGTAATACAAAGCCCTAATTTAACCCCATCTCTGAATATTGTATCCCTTTTGGAATATAAAATGAAATTAAGTTCATAAAATAAAATGCTGGCAATAGAATATTATTACTTCATAATTTTCATTACTAAAATTAATAGCATAAAATTCCTAGCAATAAAAGAAAATTACTTTATGATTTCAATATAAAAATAATAAAATCACTAGTTATGAAATAAACATATCAATTGCAAAACAAATTACGAAAAAACGAAACAACACACACACACACATTACTATTTTGGCCATTCTCTAAGGTACGTAATGCATCTATATTAGGCATTCTGTTAGTAATCAAAAACAGTTTTCGCTACAGCTGAACTAAAACTACTTTATTCATTTATTTATTTTCGTGCTTAGTCTCGACTTTAGTCTACTATTTTCAAAGGGAAGTAGTTTTCACGTTGTTTAGCAAATCTTTTTTGGTGAAAAACAAACCGATTTCTATGTAGGTAATGAAAAATTCCAATACCTTCTCAGAAAACTTGTCTTGTTTTTATGTATAGTGCGGAAGTTACAATAACTTGTATAGTATCTATCTGGAAATAATATCAAAAAAGAGTTCGATTAAAAAATCACTTATCAATATTGTTCCATCCGTTCTTCATTCATAAAATGCTATTACTGAATAATAAATTATCGCATAAATACTTATCAATCAATCCAAATTTACCAAGAATTATTATTAATAGCTAGTAAATATACGCACAAAATCTTACCTTTAGGATGGATTGTATCAACTAATTTCAGCAAAAATTCTTAGCTTTTAAGTTAAAATTTTTTGTGATTATCTTTTAGTTTTCATAGAAATATTCTTTTTTTCTCCATTCTGTAAAGCACTTCCCTGAAAGCTTTTAGAAATTAAATTAAATGTTTCTTAAATGCGACAGATCCTTATGTTTAAGAACGATAGAAAACAAATCCCGATCATCCTGAACATCTTCCTAATTCTACATTAGTTTCTAGAGATTTTCTTTTCTTTTGTCATTAAAGACTAAGTTTTCTCTTAAAATTCCTAATCATATTTCCATTTTTATTTTAAAACTATTTCTTATGTTAAGTAAGAAACTCTTCCAGTTTTTTCAAAGAGATGTTCAAAAACGCTTAAAAATAAATTTTTTGGAGCATTAATTTTTTTCTTCTTTAGACAGATAAAAACTTCTTGCGAAGGGTCTTAATTCAAAGAAATTTGCATTTTTTAATTAGAGATGTAATGAAAGAAACTAAGTTTATAAAAATGTAGTTTTTAACTTTTAGTGGAGTTGAAATAATTTTAAAAAATAATTATTTATGATTTAAAAAATGAAACAAAATTCTTTATAAAAATTTTTGTGAATCAAAGTTAGAGTTTTCAAGAGTCTTAATGTAGTTTTTAAGATACTTAAGTATTGAAAACTTTTAAAAAATGGATTATTATTATTATTTTTTTTTACATATTTCGAAAAAAAAGTTAAAAATGAAAAAGTTAAAAGTGGAATAACTTTGGAATATTTGATGGTCAACTTATGTTCGAATGATCTAAAAAAGTACTGGGTCGATTTTGACAACTTTATTTTTTCATTTATTTAAACATGCTTGCTTCAATCCTTTATATTTTTAGAATACCTTAACATGGAAATTGTTAAAATCGTAAAATAAGATTTTTTGAAATTTAAAATGCAAAAAATATTTTTGAAAAAAATATGACATGTTTTAAAATTAAATAAATTTTTGTAAACTTTTAAATGTTTCATTTTTTTAAACCACCGATATTATTTAATTATTAGTTTGTTAATATTATTTTAATATTAATTTTTTACATGCTGAACATTCCGTTCTCGTCTCCCTTTTCTTAGTCAACATCGTTCGTTCCTACTATGTAATGCCACACATTGCCCAATATTATATACCGTTTCAGATTAAGAAAGTATATTTCTAATTGTAAAATCTTATCCTTTTGATGCTTATGGGGATAGGCTATCTACAAAGGAACATTTTTCTCTAGAAACTTCTTTTGAGATCTGGAACAAGCAGTAGCAACGTTAAATATCATATCAAGTTGTCCAGAAACCGATCTTTTGAAAATTGTTGGGTTAGTAATTAAAATATAAGTTTAAAAAAATTAAATAAAATAAATTAATTAATTAATTAATAAATAAAGAAAGAAAGCAATAGATACGAATGTTTTATATTTTTGCTTAATATTACAACAATTAGAACTTACAGAACTTACGTATTTACCATGTTTTGGTACTATCTTGAAGCTATCTCAGACTAGGATATATATAGTATATAGATTTTGGAGATTCATTAATATTTTTAGTCGTTGAAATAACATTGCCGTGATTTTGAGTTTGATCGATCACTAATGATTCACACCGGTTACAATAATGAGCATCATAAAAATCATTATGTTCTTACCATAAATTCAAAATAATGTCCCGAATTAGGAATCGTTCCCTATGTTGTCCATCCTTTTCTGCTATTCAAGTTCCAACCGGGAAAAGGGGCCATTCTCACTGCATGCAAAAAATTCCTATTGCAATGAGAACCTGATTGGCGAATTTTTCGCACGCGATGAGAATGGCAGGGATTTTTTCAGCGATGACATCGTGAACATGCAGTGAAATACGTGCCTTGGTGCATTCGATTCAGCCTAGTTTGCGATTGGACTATGAGGGAGAAAAACCCTTTTTAGATGATTCTACAGATAGAAATTATATGAATTAAGATTAGGTGATCTTGGCAATCAGGTTGAAGAAAAGGTGAGACTGATAACTCAGTCATTTCCAAAATGATTTAAGCAGAATTTTATTATACTTTGCCAGTAGTTTATTTTATGGGGTAAAGTTCAATTCATTATTTTGGGCCTTGTATCACGAGTTGGTGCATGCAAAGTATGAGTAAAGCGAACCGTTAGAATTTATTCCAGTGATTTAGGGGAATAAGGTTAGAGAAACGGGTAAGATTAATATAGACACTTAATTTTATCACTCTCGTTGAGCAGCAGACCCAATTTTAAGTTTACGGCTACCACTATTTAACTCTGTAACCTTCTAATTTTGAACTCGATTTAGAAAACAAAGAAACTTCTGTATCAAGTATTGAGGGGAAACTTGCCATCATGGAGGACTTTTTTGAAGGAACTAACCAGCATTTGAGGTTCCATGGTGAGGAAAACTACGAAAATATCCCACGGTTAGCACGGTTCTTGCCAAAAGAAATACTCTCATATTTCGCGCACTTTAAATTATACTATATATACAACTTAGACTCGGTTGAAGAAGTTCTAGTTATCCTGGCCAAGAAGGTAGGTTATACTTTAAAAGTCTCATCAATTGAGATAACAAATCATAATTTTTTGTTTTTAATTATTATAATGCTAATTATTTAATAATTGACAGTTTGCACAAAGACACCCCATCTGACGGTAGCTCTTTGTTTACAGCTTTTTAAAAGTCGTATTTTAATTATTATTATTGTAATTTATTTTTTAGAAGCTTTTTCAAACATAAAATCAAATAAAATAAACTAAAATAAAAAACTCTGGGAATTGCAAGTTAGTGTTCGCGAGAGGAAAAAAGTCGAAGGCGTTTATTTTAATCGCCTTTCTCTTCCTTTTAGTGGCTTTATGCACTCAAACAGGCTTTGATATATTTTTCTACATCATCCTACCCGTTCATGATTTCAAAGGCAATTTTTTGATTCAATATTAATATAACTTTTACTTATGATTTCATGGATGTAATGAATTTTGATATAATTATACTTATAATTTTTGACAAGAACTATAAGAAGATGGGAATATAATTAAAGGCGATCATTATAGTAAGCTATTTATATATTTGAAAATTTAAGCTGAAAACCAAGTTTATTGGAGATACGAAAAATGTATATTTTTTCTTTTTTAAAAATACTTAAGTAGATTTATACATCAACGCTATTAAAAGAGAAAAATATTGTTTTTGCAACAAATCTTTCAGACATGAGCAATTTTTTGAAAAAAAAAATCAATAAATTTCAATTTTATTATGCATCTTACCACAAAAAATAAACAAACGAGTAAACCTCAAATCTTGCATTTTTATTCTGGAAAGAGAAATAATAAACGGAGGATAATCTTTTAACCGGTTACGTGTATTTTTTTGAAGGACGGATTTATTTTTTGTGCTCAAATACTGTATTCTGTTAAAAAATTGGAAAAAATAATTTCTGAAATAGGTACAAAAAATGAATGCAAAATAATTTTGCATTTGAATTGAACAGTTCTAAAAAAGTTCCATTTGTTTCCTCTCAACATTTTGAATGAAAAATAAGGGCAGGAAATTTTTTTAAAGGAAGCAGTGACCTCCTTGTTTGAGATTACTTTCCAATCTTCACCAACCCCCTACTGATATTTTAATCAATGTTTCGAGAAAATTTCTGTTTTATATTCTTCTACTAAAATAACATATTTTTTCACTTAGGATCAATACAGTTCTTAGCATTATTATTATTTTACAAAATTCTTAAGCAACATCATCTTTTTTTCTGTTTTTATTTTATTTTTTGAAAGCAAAAGTTTTTTTAATTTTTTATAAATCATCAGTTCAAGAGTTTCATTTTTAAGTTTGTTTTTCTAAAAATTGTATGTAAGCTTAAGTTTACGAAACTCTTAATATTTTATAGCCAATTGCTATATTGTGGGGAGAGTAGTTATCGACAATGTCAACTGTCATCTATGAAAAGGTACCCCATCATAGAATCGAGTTAACATGTCTTATATACTAGTGAATTGGAATTGTATTTTTGTAGTGGTAGATATCCTACAGTACTCCCCCACCAGAATTATATCTGTGATAGAATTCGAAGAACGGATACCACTAGTTGATTCAATGCTGTTTTTGTGAGAAGCCGAGAGAGCTGTATTAAGATCACCGTACTTTTTGAGTGCTGAATGTGAGAGGTGTATTAACTTCACAGTCATTTAGCTCCTGTGTTGCCGTTAGCCGTCGAGTGTATGCAAGCCGACGTTGTGCTGGATCAAGACGAGACTGAGTAGCAACAGTGCGAGGAGGTGGATAATGTCGCAGTCACAAGTAGCAAGTCAACTGTTCTATGTGGACCATCCATCGAAGTAGGCGTGCTCAAATCGATGTGGGCGTTATTGTCAAGGTAGGCGTGTTCACATCACGTCCGGGTCACCAATGTGGGAAGAGCTGTTATCAACAATGTCAACTCTCATCTATGAAAAGGTACCCCATCATAGAATCGAGTTACCATGTCTTATATACTAGTGAATTGGAATTGTATTTCTGTAGTGGTAGATACCCTACAACTATATTATATAAAAAATAACATACACCGGAATTTATAAGTTATCATACAAAAATTATTCACGTATTATTTTGGTCCTCCACTATCTATATATCAGTTCACAAAAAACGCAATTTTTTAAACGAAAATTGTGAATAAATGTAAACTTACAAGCTGCTTAATATTTTGTGTTAAAAAGCTAAAGGCGCATTACTATCTGAATAATAACATACAACTGAATTCTCTGATTTTGCAAAAGAAACTCCATATTTGAATACATCAGTTCCCGAAACACATATATTTTAAAATTAAGTTTTTTTTTTTTTTTTTTTTTTTTTTTTTTTAAGGAAAATGTGTTTATACTGTAAAAAATTCCGAATTAAATTACGGTAAAAAGTACCGCCACTCAGGACTCCCTTTTAACAGTAAAATTCATTGTTACCAGAACATGCTACGGAATGAAAAATATGACATCTGTAGTTTTTAGAGTAATAATTACTGTAAATAAATGTTACCGTAAAAAATTACGGTATAATATTTTACGTCAAATTTGGATTTTACATCAAAAATGGATTGTGCATCAAAAATAGATTTTACGGTTGAATCGTCCATAGTAACAGTACTTTGAACTGTAATTTGATCCAGAATTTTTTCCACTGCAATTGCTCACAAAATACGTAATATTTTCGTCTTACAAAAATACAAAATACGTAAAAGTAAGACGTGAAGTACGTAATTTATGTACAAAATACTTACATTTAAAAATACGTAAACACGTAAAATTGTATTTAGCTGCATTTATTCATTTATCAAAAGAAATTATCCGCTTTTCGATTTTATCATTATAAGTATACGATAAATATAATAGCTCACCAGAGTTTGTTTTTAAGAAATGTGTTCTGAAAAATTATTACTTCAATACAATTTTTTTTCCCATTCAGTGAAATTTAGCAATTATGTACCAGAAATTATTATCTAGATATAACTTTGGTTCTAGTATGAATTAAACAACTTACAAAATTCGTAATATTACTTTTGTAAAAAAAAGGTTCAGGTAAGTGCAAGTGCGAATTGTTAATACAACATCTGAATAAAATGCATAATATGTTGTTATAAAGTAGTGAGAGTTTTGACAGGCATTGAAACTATTTGCATACATTAGAAATGAAAACGTATGCTCTCTTGGGGGAATTTTGTATCGTCTTAAAAGCAAGAGATTTGGAATTCTTCAACATCTATCATAATTCTTTGCTATCAATTTTCAGATCAAAGGGAAGTAGTATGAATTTATGTGTTGAGAACTGAAATTTACACTGAAGATTTGCTATCACATTGAAAACTTATTTTTCTTTTTAAGGAATTGCTTTAAAAGTTTCTCAAAATTGATAACTTTATAAAAATGTTTTAATAGTGATGAAATAAAAAACAAATGACTTTTTTCTAAATAACAATGCTAAATAAACTTTTTGAAATTTGCTATTTTAAAATCTATTTAAAATAATATTATATTTTGCTCTTCTTTTAAGTAATTTGATTGTTAATCATCCTGGTCATTTGGAAAAATTATTTCTGTAATTGCGACATGATTATAAGAGATACGAATATTAAAATAAAATCTATTACATTACGTATACTTATAAAAAAGGACTTTACTTTTTATTAATTCCTCGCGGTCGTTTCAAGTTACACATAGTTGTCATACTGGTCGGAATTAATTTTTATTGGATTAACATTATATGTAAGATACTGAAAAAAAATTATTTGTTAAGAAAAAAAGGTATCACGTTTAAACACAATTTTCAAATGTTACTTTTAATTTTATATTATAAATCTGAAATTATCGTAATCTAAACATATTAAAAAGAATGTCATGAGTGACTAATTGATTCATCATTGGAGAACCTAAACTAAGAATGTGAAATTTGAACGATGGGTTATTTTGATGACGTATAGCACCCTTTAGAAAAGGAATTTTTAATATTCCACCCATAATAGGGGTTGAAAGGTTGTAATCTATAATAAGAACCATAACATAAGAAGACATCTTTATAACATATCTATTAGGATTCAATATAATAGCGTAAAATCACGGGGAGGGGCAACAAACAATGTAAATAAATTATTTAAGCTTCATAAATTGAGAAGTGTATATGTCTTTCAGTTTGGTGCTTGATTTTAGTGCTTTTATTACTGATGTATTGAATATTTGCTTTTTTTTCACCCCGTGCGAATATCGGGATTTCAGCTTGCCGAATATAATTTGGAAGATTAACAAGTTTAATGTTATAGAAAAACTATAAGAATACAATGATAAAAATACTTTTTTCTGAAAATTTAAGTTCTTATTCAATCTTAATTTTTTAAGAAAATAAATATTTTTTAAAAACTATTTTTAGTGGTCTTCGGTTGCAGCTACTCATGGTAATTCGTTTAGCCATAAATTTTTCACGAAAATTGTGATTTCTTCACTTTGTTCTAAAGATACAGTGAGTAGATACTATTATAAATTCATACTTGATCCAGAAGTTCCCTTGTCTTCTGAATTAGGTTCAAGATTACATGGCAACAGAGTACATCAAGATTACATGGCAACAACATCGGTATTCATAAACTCAAAAATTGGGTCCGCTGTTCAACGATTGCTATAAAATAAAGTAAAATGATTTTCTCTCTGGAGTTTTTATAATGGCATCGAACAACAACTTTTAGCTCCTTTTGCATTGTGAAACATTTGATTAACTTACTTTGAGTTAAATGTTACAAAAAACTCCATGGTACGAAGTAAAGAACATTCATTGATTTTCAGAGGTTATATTGCATATAGCGTAGCTGTCATCTATATTATATAAAACGCTAATACGTACGTATGTATGTATCAATAAAACCGATGATATTTCTTTTCTCGCGCTGGCAACAGTTTTCATTTTTAATTGATTGGATTCGGCGCGCAAGAGCACGTAGTGAGCAACCAGATAACAATAACCAGAGTGAGTATTATCAGGTTGTTCAATTCAGATTCATGCACTAAAAACATGACAATATTTAATTTAAACTCAATTAGGAATTAATTAATTAATTGAAGTGAGAATGCTTTAAAAGGCCGCTGTTGAATTGATATTTTTCTACTGGGAGCTACCTAAACGTCTAAAAAACGTTTAAGTGTTTGTATTGAATGCATTGAATTTTTTTTTTATATTTCGCGTTTATTTATGCATTGAATTTTCACGCTTTAAAATGCAGAATATTAGTGAAGCAATATTTGATAATTTATTTTGCTAATATGTTTCTTATTTAGCTAATGCTTTGATTTTTTCACCATGTACAATCTAAATAGATAATATACATTTTAAAAGCCAATAAGAACATTGGTAGAATTCATCTACATAAGTACAATACTATGTCTTTGATGATAAAATACTATGTCTTTGATGATAATATATTATGTCTTTGTGCTAGAACATTGTGTTCATTGGCGAGCGAGCGCAGCGAGCCATGGTTCACGGCGTGAACCACATAGGATTGCGTAGCAATTCTCGGGGGTTGGCGAGCGTTAGCGAGCAGGGGGCGGAGCCTCCTAGTTGATTTATATTATAAAGTAAAACCTGTTATAAAGTAAAACCTTCAATAGCCTGTTATTGGTCTAGAGCAGTGTTTCCCAAACTTATGACTTTTGTGTACCCCTTCTAAATTTTTCGTAACGCTGTGTACCACCAATAAAAAAATGAATGTATTTTTTACGATAAAAAAAATGCACAAAAGTTAAAAATCACAACTGGCTGTTGACACCACTAATTATTAACTGTTAACTCTGTAGAAAATAGCCAATAGAAAAATGCGTAATCGTAAATTTTCATGGATTGCTTTGTTTTATAAAAATTTTTTTTGAAATTTTCGTTTGTTGCTAGATATTTCGCATAAGAACGCGTACCCCCACTAAACTGCTCATGTACCCCTGGGGGTACGCGTTCCACACTTTAGGAAACACTGGTCTAGAGGGTCATGGATGTAACAGCTCCACAATTTTGAGATCCATATCATAATACTGGCAAAGTAATTTTTAATGCACATCGTTCGTCTTTACTTTCTGGACGAGCTATGACCCATCGATTTAAAAAAAAAAAAAAAAAAACTGAGCTGGCTTCATGCTGATATCTGGTTTGGAAACCGGGTTCTTAATAATAGCTTTATGCCTTTACCATAACGCCATCACAGCTCCTGATTTACTTAGATTACATTTAATACAGGAATCGTAATAGCTCAGTAATTATGGCACTGAACTGTTAATGTGAAAGATCGGGGTTCTGTCCCCAGTGGGGGCTTAAAGTCCATCCATTTCAAGAGCTTGCTGTGAAGTAAAGGCGTCTTGTGTTGACCACATTGCCAGAATCATGACGTTGGTTAACCTCCAAGTTGCGGTTATGTATACTTTACTTTGCATTTAATATTAAATAATGAACACTGATATCTAAAGATTACATTTAATACCACTTTTTTTATTCTAAAATGCCCATAGTCTTTCTTCAATCTGTATTTTTATTATTTATTTTTAAAGCATTTAGTATATTTTAGTTTACGCTTAATATTGAGATAAAAGTATCTAAGCAGACAAACTTTATTGATTTGTCGCTAACTGTTCCTTAAGTTCTATTGTAATTACAATCTGAATAATCTTAATTAACATTTTTATATTTTAGTTTCGTTTATTACGTACTACATCATGATAGGGGGGGATTATATTAAAGCACATTATAAGTGCGATGGAATTAGTGAAAAGAAACAGTAATTTACGAGACCAATAAAACCCTGAAGTCTCAGATATTTATGTTATCTTCATTGTATCTATTATATTGATAGCGTTTTTCACATAGTAATAAAACTTAATGTGTGTCTGCTCTGAATATAAAACTTATGTTCATGAATTATACGTGTTGTTATTAGTTAGCGAGAAAAGTTAATTAAAAATCTTAATTAATGTATTTAATGTATTAGTTAAAACAATGAGAAAGATTTGAAAGAAAGAGTTCAGAAAAATGCCAGATTGTTAAAAAAAATCACCCAAAATTATTGAAATTATATTTTTTACCGGCAATATTTAATGTGCTCTACGAAAAAATGACCAACAAAAAAAAAAAACAAAAACAACAACTTAAAGCTTGGTCAGTAAGTAACGTAGTTAAGGAAATACCTAAAATATGCAAATTAATTGGATCTGTCTATCCTTTCAGTTACAAAATCAAACACAAAAATGTTCATCATCACCATAGTTGGCTAGACAGCCTAATGTGAGTCAATGCCTTCCTCTGAAGATTTCTCCATGACGATTTCCGATTTACCTTTGATCTACACAAAATGTTATTTCTTTCAATGAATTGCGGTTTTGGTTCAATTGTTTGATTTTCAAAATATGAGGGAGGCAGATAGCCAATACCTGTTAATGAACTTTTAATGGTACACCTTACGCATGCAAATTAATTAGAACAGTCTAACATTTAGACGCCCGGTGGCTGAGCGGTAGCGCTGTCGTGCCACAGGTCCCTGGTTCGATCCTGGGGCCGGGCAAGGTTGACTCAGCCTTTCATGCCTTCAGTGGGTCGATAAATGAGTAGCAAGCATGCTTGGGAACCAAACACTGGGGGTTCCGCGTTCGGTTGACCACCTGACCGGAACATCTGCTCCTGCACACCAAGGTCAAGAAAACTGAGATGGGCACAGTAGGCCTTGGCCCTCTATGGGCTGTCGCGCCACTGAGTTTTAGTCTAACATTTAAGTTACGAAATCAAACATAAGAATGCTATTTTTCGCATTAAATGAATATTTATTTAATATTTTTCTTTCTTTTTTTAAAGGATTCGGATTTTGGATTTTAAAATTACGAGTTAGGGAGGCAGCCATTACTTGGAAAAAATAACAACAATCGACAAAATCGAGGGTAAAATTCTGTCTCTATCAATAAATTTTGGATTTCTCGTTTTTCTCTATATTTCTAGAACTAATTTTGAAAATTAAAAAAAAATGAACACATGTGTAAATCTTGTTTATCTCAACGTTATTATACACAAAAACAGTTTTCGATATTTATTAATATTTTTGTTGTGTATTGTAATATTTATTATTATTTTTTCATTTATAAGATAAAACACGTTCTAATTCATGTTAAGCTATGTAGTTTCCATTCACTAAATCTAAATTTTTAGTTGATCCAATGAATGGCTTTATTTGGTATGATACCAATTAGTTTATGTGAGAATGACTTTTGAAACTGGTAAAAAACTACTTTTTTCAGTTATTATACTATTGATATTTTCATGACGTATTTAAATTAATTTAAAAATTCCTATTTAATAAGTAATCAGAATGACTTTTGGAACTGCTAAAAAACTACTTTTTCGGTTATTATACTATTGATATTTTCATGACGTATTTAAATTAATTTAAAAATTCCCATTTAATAAGTAATCAGAATGACTTTTGGAAATGCTAAAAAACTACTTTTTCGGTTATTGTACTATTGATATTTTCATGACGTATTTAAATTAATTTAAAAATTCCTATTTAATAAGTAATCAGAATGACTTTTGGAACTGCTAAAAAACTACTTTTTCGGTTATTATACTATTGATATTTTCATGACGTATTTAAATTAACTTAAAAATTCCTATTTAATAAGTAATCAGAATGACTTTTGGAACTGGTTAAAAAACTACTTTTTTCAGTTATTATACTATTGATATTTTCATGACTTATTTAAATTAATTTAAAAATTCCTATTTAAAGTAATCAGTTTTGAAATTAACGCAAAACAATTTCGCAGGTAAAAAGGCATATTAAAATATTGTTATTTAAGAAAAAAAAAATTTAATAATTAAATAACCAAATATATTAAAAAGTTTCTTTAATTTTCAATACAGTTTTTATTAAGTCACTTTCGGATCTGTGAAAGGGGAATTTTGTAATTGATATTTTGACCATTTTCCAATTAGCCAGTGCACTCAAATCTCTTTTTGCAGCACTATGGATGTTTCAATGAATATGTGTGGCAATGAATATTTCAGTGGTATCATTATAACATCAGGACTTTTATAGCCAAACAGAATTTTTCTTTAATCCAGATTTTCGATCATTTTCCGAATAACTTAGGTACCCTAATTTCAGCTGCAGCTCTGTGCCCGAGAGCAGTTTGAGTTTGAATCTTTTTCGGACCACCACAAGTAGAATTTATCTCTATTATCGCTTCTGCAATTTATTGAATATTTTGATCACTTTTTGACTAGCTAGTATGTTTAAATTTTAGCTGGAGTTCTGTGTTGGATGACAATACAGGTATCAATCGTTTTCCGAACAGCTATAAGCAAAATTTTTCTAGCTATTTCAACATCTAAGAGAACTTATTGCCCATCGAAATTTCGATCCCTTTCCAACAAACTATCGTGCTCAAAATTTCAACTCGTGCCTGAAGCCAATCCAATTTAATATTGTTTTTTCAAATAGTGCGATCAAAATTAATAGCGATATTATTACTATATTTATCGAAATTTCTACCACTTTTAGGAAGGAAAAAATTATTTCCCATTTAGTCCACTAGAAAAATGTAGTTGTAATAAGTTTTAATTTGTTATTCTTAAATGTCTATAAAACGCTTATAAACCCGCTATTATTTTTACCCATGCGTTTTAAATAAATTAAGATCAGCGTAATTTTATCTTAGAGATTACTTACCAGTTAATGTTTATAAACGTTGCAAATTTGAAACAGAGGCTAATTATCAATAAAAAAAATTTTAAAGATTGATTTTGCTTGTTTTCGCAATTTTAATTCAATTTGTTAACTGTGGCATCAAAGCAGACAATTAAAAAATATCCATCCATTTTATTTACAACTAGAATACTAAAATCGTTCTTAATACATTACTTAATAAAATTATCCATCTCGTCGTCAGCCATATTTCGAGTTTTCCCCTCTTTTGGCGATGCGTGTCTGCTGTTGGCGAAAAAGTACACGTTGTATTGAATTAGAGCTCTTATTTTTCAAATTTTTTTATTTCCAATGAGCTGCACAATCGGTCTTGCCGATGAGCAGACCTAGTGCGTTCTCCAGAGGTAGTATCCACTCTTTCAGGACCACCACAATGGGTGAGATACCGTTGGTCACGTTAATTTGGACGTCTAGTTTCTACCACACTAGATGGCAGCACCGAGACTCTATTTGGATGATAAAGTGCACTAGGAATTTAATTTTGCCGGAAATGCCAAGAGCCAATAAGGCACTCCAGGGATCTTTTACATGCCGCATAATCACGCGACATGGCCGTTGAGGATTTTCTGCATCCCGAAAATCCGGTGTCTGGGCCGGGGATCGAACCCACAGACTTGGGCTCAGAAGGACGACGACAAACCAACTGCGCCACCCAGCCACCATTAGAGCTCTTATTGATGTCTGATTTAGAATGGCCCATTCCGGACAGCGGCAATCGACCATAAAAAAATATCAGTTTAGGGCATACCGGGCAAAAGTGTACTGAGCAGTGGTATATGACCTCTAAAATATACCAATGCAAGGAATACCGGGCAAATCCATATTTATGCCAAATCAGAACTTTCATATATTTCGGACATTGTTGACATCCACCAGTAAAAGTTGACGATCACCTATTTTGGCATTTCTCAGTGAAATAGATATTTGTATCATTAAATAAAAGAGAAAAAATAACTTACTGAAAATATTTACTATTTGATAAATTGACAAGGAAAAAAAAAGCGAAAGTGAGAAAATAGTAATTAAATGTCATGTAAGCCAAGCTGAATTCTCTTAAAGATAGCAAAATAATTTTCAAGAGAAACCTTTAATATCTTACTTACCATAATTGCTGCACGGATAAGCAATCAGAATAATTTGATTAAAAAACATTATTCGCTTCAAAAATTTACAGATAGGAAATTACAGTCGACATGTTTCAAGAGCTCAAAAATAAGTGCCATTTTTAAGACTTGAATGAGAAGAAACATAAGTGTAAAATATAAAACGTAAGATTGCCAACGAAAAATGAATATCTTTCAGCTTCAGGATTATTTATTCAGTTTGAACCATATTTGGGATGGACAGTTATTTTGCTGAGTGATTGTCGCAGAAAAAAACATCGTTCTTCTTGTACATACTTAATTCCGAGTGATTTCTTTCTAGTGGTAGCTAAATATATTTAATTCTGGTTTAGCCAAAACAGAAGAGAAATAGAAGTTCCCACTCTATGTTGGAGCATATAAAAAAGCTACGCATTCTATTTCAGCGCACGGGAATTGTAGCAACATTCGCCCAAACGGTTCTAGCACCAGACTGTGACAAAAAGCTCAACTGTTATAGTTAAATTAATGGTGATGAGTTCATCATTTTCTTTCATTACTTTTAATTGAATTTAGGCAGTTCCTTGTAATCGTTTAGTTATTTGTCTTGTTTTAGTTCTATGAAATGCTTGGATGTTAATTCTTTAAAGATGTCGTATGTTAATGGAGGTAAAAGTAAATTCTGTAAAGTAATTTACGATATATTTTAAATATTTGAATTTTTCACCATATTTCTTTTCCTTAAATTCATTTCAATGTTTGATAAAATTCATATTTTTATAAATGACGTGCACCATTGATCTTTCTAAACTGAAGAATAAATCCCCAAAAGAGTTATAATGCAGATTGTTTTTTTTCCTGTTCATTGTAGAATGTTTTATATGTCCAAGTGAAATGAACAGGAGTAAATAAAAATATGACAGAAACATTTAAATACGCATAATAGAAATAAAATCTAAGATGAAAGAATTGGAATTGATTAGAAAATTTTAATTTTCTGCATAAATGTGCTGCATGAAAAAATTCGCAATCCTATCTCTAATAAATTTTTTTTGGGAATAACTTACCACTGTATCAACTAATCGTTTCATTTAAGAGTAGCTAGAGGTCTCAGAGACCAGTTGGGTTAAGAGAAACTTTAAGAAAATCGTCGCGATGACGTTGGAGTGTATTGTCTCCAATACTATGAGAGCTGAACTGTCCGCCATTATGGAGCAAACAAATTCGCAAGTTACGTTATGTTAGTATTAACCTGAGAGTTTGAAGACTAATCAGATACTTAAAATTATTGATACGGATGGTTGTGCGGCTGTAAATTGTACAATCAGTTCAAAAAAAGACTTTCTAATGTTCAGATTTCCTTCAAATTTGAAAAGAAAGAAGAAATGGATAATAAATTTTCACCACCATTAAACGATGTTTCGCTTTAACTCAGTGTGTTGCTTTTAATAGAAGGTCCCACTACGAACTTCCAAAAATGAATCATTGAAAGGTATCACTTACCTTGCTATGTTCTATATGTATAAGCAGCACGACCAACCTTTTTTATGTATAGGTCCGGGGTGGGCGTCAATATACCTAATGATAAATATCTAATGACGACAGCCAATTTGAATAACAATAGAACATTTTATTGTTCTAATTAACAAATCATGACGATGAAATGATATATAAATGAAATGTCTACAAGTTCAGTGATAATGAAAAAGTTCGACTTCCTCGCCTGAATACATACACATATCTGCTGTCAGCGTAAGGAGTTACGGTTGCAGTTCGACAGCATAAGGAGTTACGGTTGCAGTGCGTAACACAGTGCTTTTGCCAACCTCACTTATTGACATCAGCAGATGGGGTTATTATACAAGTTAATATAGTTAATATTATTTAACGATCAATAACAATAAGCTAAAAAATTAATTTCAATTTATCAAGTAGTTATATTTACTTTCACTATCATTAATACTTTGTTTTAACAGTATCGGTGGTATCGTTACTTTTTTTATTGAAACTTTTTCCATGCTACAAACATCGATACCGTTTTTGAATATTATGTCACTATATAAGACAGGACTTAATAGTTTATGTCTAATTTTGATTTGCAAATGTCTAAATTGATTTGGAAAATGTCTAATTTCGTTTTTAATACTGTTTGAAAAAACAAACCATAACTTTTTAAAATAATTATAATACAAAATAATGTAACATATAATATGAAATAATATAACATAATATAATAAAATAATATAACAATAACATTTCAATCGACTATTTTATGAAATACGAAACGTAGACGTAACAAGACTTAAAAACGAAATCATTAAATAAGACCTTTATATATAGGAGTGTTCCAATAAGATGAGCTCATAGAAATAAAATATTTAAACTATTTGTTTGTTTAGACTTTGTTTTTTTACTTTTGATCAAAAGCAGTTGAAATATATGCATAAAACCAACGAGATTATATCTGGAATGCATACTTAATGTTTAATGCATATAACTCGGGAGCATTACTTCGATATCTCACATGTTTCATGGCCTTGGAAATGTAAATCTTCGGTATTAGAAAACAATTCAATGTATCCATTCTTTTGATTTAAATATGTTTTTAAAAATATGCGGAACTTGTTCCTATGTACTTCCAGGAAAAATGTAAGGCAATTTAATAAATATTTCATATTCATTGTTTTCCAAAGGTAAATATTTATGCATTTCTTACTTATAAAATTAAACAAATATGCAAATATTGAGATGAACAAAGCGTTTAATTCATGGAAATCTCAGATTAAAATGAAAATGTTGAAAAATAACTTTTGATTTAAATAAGTATTCTTTTGTTTCATTATTGAATTTTCCAAAACATTTTCAATATTTCATCATGAAGTTTAATTTTAAAATCATTCTTTTTTTGATTAAAAGAAGAAAAAATCTGCGGGAAACCGTAACGCTCTTAAATCTTTCTATTGTTTTATCAAAGTTTTCTATCGCTCAAAATATAGATTACAAAACTATACCATGTAATTTAATAAAGAATAGGGATTTTGATATTTTTTAGAGTGAAAAAGCGTGTTGAGCGTTATTCAAAATACACTGGTTATCATAAATTAAGGAAAATTCACAAAAATCGCGATAACTCAAGAAATTACACATGGAATTTTATGAAACTTACCCACAATATACAACACATAGTAAGGTATTAAACAACATAAAAAGAAATTATCAGACATTAATAGTAGTATAGAAATTAGCACATGTATAAAATAAACAAATTGGAAGTATCGGTTTGCAATAGAAAAAGTACCTTTAATATGGAATATGATTGCCTCTAGAAGCAATACAGCACAAACAGCGATGTGTGATGCTTTCAATTATGCGGTCTATCAGTTCAATAGGAAGTGAGAGCCATTGCTCTTGTAAAGCAGTTGCAAGCGTGGCAAGGGTCTGAGGGGGCGGATTGATGGCAGATACACGCCTCCCTAGAGCATCCCAAACGTGCTCGATAGGATTCAAGTCCGGGGATCGAGCTGGCCACTCCATGCGAGTAATTGTTTCCTGTTGAAGATAATCATCAACAATGCGAGCTCTGTGTGGTCTTGCATTATCGTCCTGTAACAGGAAGCAATCACCAATTGCCCCGGCATATGGGCGCACATAAGCATCAAGGATGTTGTCTCGATAAACCTGAGCATTCACGGTTCCCCTTGGAAAGACATGGAGGTATGTGCGCCCTCCTAAGGATATGCCTCCCCAAACACAGACACTGCCTCTTCCGTATGCATCTCTTTCACGGATGTTTGATGGATGATAACGGGTCCCAGGTTCTCTCCATATCAAATAACGTCTACTGTCACTTTCTAGACTAAACCTGGACTCATCCGTAAAGAGAACAGGCCTCCATTGATCTGACGTCCAGTGGACATGTTGTCGGGCCCACTGCAAACGGTCTCTCCTATGGCGTGATGTGAGCGGCACGCAAATGGCTGGTCGTCTCGCATACAGACCACCTTCGTGGAGCCTTCTGCGCACAGTTGACGTTGACACCAACCTTCCGGTGGCTGCAGCAAGAGAGGATCTAAGATGTGTCGGAGTAGCGGTTCTATTCCTGCGTGCACTTAATGTCAAATATCGGTCATCGGCACTGGTCGTAACAGTTGGCCGTCCTTGACTGAACCTCCTAGATGCCGAATCTGTGGTTTGAAATTGCCTCCAAAGTCTATGAACCACAGATGGACTCACATTTAGCCATCTGGCCACTTCTGATTGACTCTGCCCTGCCTCCAGTCTCCCGATGGCTCTCCATCGTAGTTCTTCAGGCAAATGATGCCTAGAGGTCATTATTACGAATTGGCTATCTCAGATTTTCAATGTCGCAATCACAGTAAAATTTGTGTGCTTTCTCTCAAACTTGGACTTTTATGCTCCAGGCAGATGACGTAAGCCGAGTGCAGCGCCACTAATTTGCATATTGCAATTTTACTCAGCTACTCTTAGTGGACAACATATGCAAATTTTGCATGGTTTGGCTTACTTTTGAAAGAGTTATCGCTATTTTTGTGATTTTTCCTTAATTTATGATAACCAGTGTATTTTAAAAGCTGTCTTTTAATGAATTATTTTTTTTTGTAATTATAAATGCAGCATAGCGGAACTTTATTTAAATTTCATAATTTGTTTGTAATTGGATTAAATGAAAATATTCTATATTTATATGAAGAAGTTAAATTCGATTTTCTGTTTAGAAAGTAATTTTTCAACTAAAGTTTATTATACTGTACATCTTATTTAATTTTTACTTTTTGGAATATTTTATTAAGAACTTTTATTCTAAAATTCGTAATAAAATTTTTAAATTTTTAATAATAAATAAAATTCTAATTAATTTTAAAATTTGCGAAGTGTTGATACGTATATTAGAATTGCGTTTTAGGAAAAATAACATTTTTTTAAAAAAATTCTTTAAAAACGTTTGTAAATATTTTATAAAAAATGAGAAAAAAAAGATAATGGTTAAGGCAATTTATAAAATATAATGCAATATCATGGTAATTTAAAATATAATTAATATCGCAACACGCACGCACGCACGCACGAGAGAGAGAGGGAGAGGGAGAGAGGGGGAAGAGAGGGGGAGAGAGAGGGAGAGGGATATATATATATATATATATATATATATATATATATATATATATATATATATATATATATATATATATATATATATATAAGGACTTGCTTATTTTCAATATATGAAGTGCTACTTTTTGCTGTGTTATCTCCATGTAACGCGTTAAGAAATTAATTAAATTTTCTACGTTTCAATTTAGAATTATGTAACTTATGCTTATGGCAAAGCTTTTTAATCTTCAAATAAAATTAGGAAGTAAACATCTGATTAACATATATGTTTTTACGAAATTTAGAATTCTTGTTCGGATCTTATTATTTGTTCTAACTCCTTAATAGTGAGAAATTATATGCTGAGTTTATTAAAAAGAGCCAATTAAAAATGATTAACTTTAGCTGCGTAAAAGAAAACTCAGTTACTTGAATTCATTTGAGCAATTTTAGAAATAACCAGATTAAGTCAAGCAGAAACTACTTGGATTAGGTAAGAGAATAGAAAATCCAGCAAAAATATTCTTGAACAAACTTATTACACCATAGAATAAAGGTTAACAAATTTTTTTTTTAATTTATGGGTTCATTAATTTTTGCCTACCACTTTAATTACAATATATCTCATAGTTTACGTATTTTTTTTTTGTTGCAATTTTAAGCAAAAAAGCCATGGTAGATCAGGGGATAGAGAGCTCGCCTTCCAATGAGGTGACCGCGTTCGAATCCCAGCTATGACTGGCCTTTACGAAATCCGTAACCAGCTCACATTGACCTCATTGCTGATTTACATGTCCTCAGTGGTAGACAGATTGTGGTTCAGAGTTTCCTTGCCGTCAGGCAAACCGTGGGAGATTTTCCTCTCCATGTAACTCAGACGCCGGTTATTTCCACCAAAAAGTCCTCCGTGGACACTAGTTTTTTTTTCTTTTTACAAGCAAGATATTATAAATAGGCGTTATTAAAAAAAGTTTATTAAAAACACTGAGCTTTAGTTACTTTAAAGCATTCACAGATACTTAAATTCATTTGATATTCTCCCACTCATTTTAGATATTCACCCACTCATTTCAGATATTCTCCCACTCATTTCAGATATTCTCCCACTCATTTTAGATATTCATCCACTCATTTTAGATATTCTCTCACTCATTTTAGATATTCACCCACTGATTTTAGATATTCACCCACTCCTTTTAGATATTCACCCATTCCTTTTAGATATTTACCCACTCATTTTAGATATTCTCCCACTCAATTTAGATATTCTCCCACTCATTTTAAATATTCTCCCACTCATTTTAGATATTCTTCCACTCATTTTAGATATTCTTCCACTCATTTTAGACATTCTCCCACTCATATTCAATCAATGATTGAATTTCACATGTTTAATAGCGATTAGAGTTTATTATTACTTATATTATTCATTTAACAATTTTTTTTTGAAAATTCAAAATTTATTTGATTTTAACCATTTGTTAAATTTATTTTACTTGTTATTATGGGGTCTTGTGAAACTCTGTAATTACTGAATTTAAAATCATAATTTTTTATGAAAACAAAAAAAAAATAGTTTGGTTAAAAAAACTGATAAAACATTAAATTTAACTTAATATAAATCTCTTTTTGAAACCAATTCATTCTTACAGAAAATGACAGAAATTTTTTGTTCTTGTTGTTGAAATTTCAATTAATTTTGTCAAAAGAGTGTTTGCTTAATATCGTCTCTTGGGACACCACATCAAAGGAAAAACCGGAGTATTTTGATTCTCGGAAATTCTAAGCAAAATTAGCATCAAAAATGCGAAGAGCTCCCACTTGTCTTTCGATGAGCACTTCAATTAATTTTAAGGAAATAAATTAAATAAAAATAAATGCGTTGAAGTAAAGCAATAAACATTACAGGTGATTTCAAAATCTGATTCGATTTTTTATAACATAAAAGATATTGAATGTTAAAAAAAAAGCAGAAAAGCAGCTCACTTATTTAAAGTCTCCGTAAATGGTTATGTCGTGGAATAATAAATTGCAAAAAATAAAATTTTGGAAAAAAAATGGTAAAATAAAAATAATAAGTAAATAAATTGCAGAAAAATAGAGGCTTTTTTATCGATAAATCGTTGTAAAAAAATCGTTTCTGAAGCATTCTTGAAGTATTTTTATTTTTTTAAAACTAATCTAGAAACATATTCAATTCGAGGGGAATTAAAACTCCTGTCAACCTACACTGTAAAAATTCCCGGTCCAACTGTTGGTAAAAAGTACCATCATTCAGAGGGCTTGTACTTTTTACCGTAAAATCCATGATACGGAACAAAACATTACGCCATTGACTATTAGACTGTAAAAATTACAGTATAATATTTTACGGTAAAAATGAGTTTTAAGTTAAAATGGATTTTAAGGATGAAGCACCCAAAGTGCCGGTACTTAATACAGCAATTGGATCAGAAATTTTTTAAAGTGTATAAAATACGATTATAAAAAATGCAATTTAGAAAGCAATTAGAATACAATTAGAAAAATTTATTAAAAACAACTATTTGATGATGTAAATGAAAGCTCAGGAAAAAAAGAAAATTTCCTCGTTTGGTAGAATGGGGGGGGGGCTTCTTCTAAAGTTCTACATTTATCATGGTGGAATGCATTAATGTTCTCCATTTCTTTTAAATCAATATTTCTCACACATCCTACGATATATTTAACAAATTTCTATGCAGATGGAGCCAGGGTCGGACAGGGAGAGTGAGGCCCAGAGGGGTACTTGAAAGGAGCCTTTAGAAAAAATGAAACTTTCAGATTTTATTGAAATCTTAGTAAAATGTTATCGATCTTATTATTCACAACTTGATTTACTCAATTTTTAAGAAATTTAAAATATTTGAAAAGTTGAATATTTTGCATTCAATTTTTAAATGCTTTTAATTGATGCAGTAAATGTGCCAAACTCTAAATTATTGTAATGGATTAAAGACATACTTTTGTTAGTTCATAATTTGATTATCTATTAAATACATTGAAGGAAACAAGTTAATTTTGTTTATAATTAGTCAATTTTAAGAACATATTATCCAATTATGTGCCTAATAAATAATGAAAAAAATATATTTTGCTGAAATATATAAATGCTGAAGAAACAAGTTTAAATGTCATTTTGCGTCAACGTATTTTTCTTTTTATTGAGAATTGGGCTCGTCCTGTAGACTCTGCACTTGCATTAAACGGAGATATTGTTTGCAACAGTTGTTTCAATTGAATCTTTCTATCATGGCTTCAACGGGGCTTATTGATTCTACGTATAAATAATGCTGTTTTAAAAGATTTTTAGTGCATTTTTTTGTTTTAAATTTACATGGGGACCCAGAATCCCATTTTCAAAGGGGCCCAGCTGGTGATCTCAATTTTATGGCCAGTCCGACCCTGGATGAAACTTAGCAGCTTCTATTTAAACTTTCACACCAGTAACTGATGAAACCTTTTAGGAAGCTGGTCTCTTGCCTGTATATTCAGTCACGCAGTGGACTGATCGTTAAGACACGTTTCCCAGCAGATCACTGAAGTCAAGCATCACTGGCTGCAGTCAGTGTACTGGTGGGTGACCACTTGGATCCGTCTGCGTAGGGACCGAGGATGTGCAGTATTGGTCCTCGTTAAACTGTTCCACTTAAAGTGCTCGACTTCGCGTGCAGGTCGTTGGGTTACTAAAGCGGGGGTGCCATCTCCTCTGCAGAGGATCTAAATTGTGATGGCTTGTCTTCGGATCATCTTCAGGGATGTTTCCCAGACCGTCGCTAATAGCCCATTGTGCAGCTCTAGTGCGACGTAAATTAAGTACAACTACCAGTATATTCATATGAAAAAAGATTTTTGGCATAAAAATTTGAAGTTTCTGATCGTATCAGTGTGTGTCCTTCCAATAGTATGTTAACTCGTGTCAATCTTGGGTACATGAGTACGAAAAATATGCAATAAAGCAGACGATGGCACCTGATCCCTCACCAGAAGACACATTTAAAATGTATTTGCATTATATGAGAGTGAAGCACTCAGATGAATGCTGTTGAAAGCAACTAAGTCGCTGCCAGATGATACGTTAGAGAAGCAAATCAGCTAGCCTTCGAAAGTCGGTTATACTTAAATAAGGATATGTTCTTTTTCTAATTATTTATATTGCGTTTTTCCAACGAACGGCAACAATTAATGAAACATTTTTTTCATTGTTCAACTGAACATCTAGATTAACCCATTAATTCATTTTAAAATTGGTATTTAGTTTGCCCTTAATTCATTTTAAAATCGGTATTTAGTTTGCCCTTAATTCATTTTAAAACCGATATTTAGTTTGCCCTTAATTCCTTTTAAAATCGGTATTTAGTTTGCCCTTAATTCATTTCAAAACCGATATTTAGGTTTAGTTGTCCCGCTGTAGGAGAGAGTTTCAAATTTGTCTCTTTGTTGGGAGAGTATTAAAAATGTGTCTTTGTCGGGAAGGGTGGGGAGAGTTTTAAAATTATGTCTTTGTAGGGAGAGCTTTACAATTCTGTCTTTGAAAGGATAGTTTTAAAATTGTTTCTATGGGAGGGTTTAAAAATTGTTTCTTTTTGGGGAAGGCTCTAAAATTGTTTCTTTAATTTTTTTTTTTACGGAAAATTTATAAAATTGTGTCTTTTTACGGAAGCTCTGAAATTATCTCGTCGTAGAAAGAGTTTTAAAATTTTCTCTTTCTAAGGAGGTCTCTAAAATTTTTCTAAAATTGTTTCTTTATAGAAAGAGTTTTAAAATTTTCTCTTTCTAAGGAGAGCTGTGAAATTGTCTCATTGCAGAAAGAGTTTTAAAATTTTCTCTTTCTAAGGAGGGCTCTAAAATTGTTTCTTTATAGAAAGAGTTTCTAAATTTTATCTTTCTAAGGAGAGCTGTAAAATTGTCTCATTGCAGAAAGAGTTTTAAAATTTTCTCTGTCTAAGGAGGGCTCTAAAATGGTTTCTTTATAGAAAGAGTTTTTAAATTTTCTCTTTCTAAGGAGGGCTCTAAAATTGTTTTTTTTTTATAGAAAGAGTTTTAAAATTTTCTCTTTCTAAGGAGGGCTCTAAAATTGTTCTTTTTTATGGAAAGAGGTTTTAAATTTTCTCTTTCTTTCTAAGGAGGACTCTTAAGTTGTTTCTTTATATAAAGAGTTTTTAAATTTTCCTTCCTTAGAAAGGGTTCTAAAACTGCTTTTTTATAGCAAGAGTTTTAAAACCTTTAGTAGGGTTAGCTCGAAAATTGTATCGTCTTAGGGAGGGCACTGAAATAGTTTCTTTGTATAAAAAGTTTTAAAATTTTCTTTTCTGAGTAAGGTCTCAAAAATTATCTCCTAGAGAGAGTTCTAATTTTTCTTAAATTTTTTTTATGAATTATTCTAAAACTGTTCTTTATTTCGTACTGCTCTAAAAGCATCAAAAGCTTATAAAAATAATATTTTTCCGACTTAAAGTTTACACAAATTTAAAAAAAAAATATTAATCTCTTTTAAATTTGTATAATTGTAACACGTAGAAAAAATTCTTTCCGTAATTTCGTATTTCTTATTTTCAAATAAATCTTGACAGTAGTGTTTCGCTAAGTTATAAAGAAAACCATTGAAACCTACATACTCCTGTCATTTGGGGTTATAGAAGCCATTTTTCAATTTTAGACATCAATTAATTTAAGATCATTCTTATAGACAAATTCATTTTTGTAAAACCTGATCTGACAATTATTTTCTTGCATTAAAGCTAACAATTAATTCATTAATAACAGTATATTTTAACATGTCTGTGAAATTAAAAAATCACTCTTTTAAGTTTAAATCACTCTTTTTATCACTCTTTTTTTATTCGAAGGAATCCTTAATTTATTCCCATATTTCTTGTTTGACCCAACCAGAAACAGAAGTTAATTTCATGGATAAAAACTTTGTAGTCTATATCACCTACTGCAAGTAACAAGAGTGACTTTAAAAACATAGGAAAAAAAATAAAGATGGAAGTATAATATTTTTAAAAATGTTTAAAAAAAACTTCAATTAAAAATAATAATATTTTGAACAAACAAAACATTTATCTCAATCGGAAGTTTGGAAAACAAATATGACATTAAAATACGAGATCCAGAACTTCACTAAAACATGCAGCTGATGGATGACATGAAAACTAACCGAAAAGTTATTTATTTATACAACACTACAAGCCACTGTGAGCCTTGGTCTGGCGAACAACATCGTTCCAAACTTTCCTATTTTTGGCTTTCAACTTACAGGATTTTACCATTAAGCTGGTTAGGTCTTGGGTAGTATCTTTTCCTATATATTTTTCGATCTTCCTCTTGGTTGAAAGATTTCCATTTAAAAAGTTTTCCTAAATTTCTATGATCATTTAATCTTTCAATGTGCCCCAAACCAGACCAAACGTCTGGATTTAATACATCAATTTAAGTTTTTTTGTTTTGTTTGATTAAATGGTCAAGTTCACTATTGTTATTATTCTCCACTGTACGTTGTTTACTTCAATTGGTTCGAAAAATTTTCTCAAAATTTTCTTTTCGAAGATTAGTAGGTTGGATTCGTCTTTATTTGTTAGGGTACAAGTTTCACTGCCACACATAGCTATAGGTTCGATAACTGTTTTATTGATCTTTAACTTTATTTTCTTGGTAAAAAGTTTGTTCTTGATTAAATATCCATATAAATAGAAACATTTATTTCCTTCTTGGGTTCTGGAGTTAATATCTTCTGATATATTGTTAGTATCATTGATAAATGAACCATGATAAATAAAACTGGAAATTCTTTCAAACTTATAGTTATCTACGGCAAGCGCTGATTAAACAGTGGTAGATTTTGTTCGTACCATAAATTTTGTTTTTTGTTCATTCCTACTTTGCTGCTTTTATAACAGGACTAGTGAAGGAAATTAAAGCAGTTCCATTATTTCTACTCAAAATGACGATATCATCAGCAAGAGCTGAATGGTTTTAATGATAATAGAGCCTCTTAAATCCAGTTAGCGAATTACATATTCAACTGGCTTAATAAAAATCAATGGGGATTAAGAATTCTCCTGTCTGATACACTAACTATAGCAGCATTGATAAGAACAAGCATCCGAAATTTACCTGGTTTATGTTACACATGACAAATAATAAAAAATTCTAAATTCAGTGTAAGCATATAAATAAAAACAAAATTAGATTGGCTAGACTAGTAGACAAATTTATTTTTGTTAAAATCAGAACTTAATCTTACGGTCTGTCCTTTCATGTTTATGGAAGGAAAAAACTATTTTTTTTTAATTTATGAAAGTTTTTTTAAGTCTAAATTAGAGTTTCGAAAAGCTTTTTATATTTGACATAAAAAATAGCTTCGCGCATTTTTTTCTATCAATTATGTTGAAAGAAACTAACCTGAATAAAAAAAGGAGATATTCTAATAGTAAATGCATTTGACAAAAAGTTGGAAATAAATTATTCTGGAATTCTAAGGTACGGGAATATTTAAGGATTTAACAAAATTTTTGGCGAACAGAATTGTTTAAAATAAAATGTATCCAAATATCTGGAAACAAAATTACAGAAAAGTATTATTTATTTAAATCAAAGAATAGTTTATTAGAAAATAAAGGAATTTCTGAAGAAAAAAAATTGAGAAAAAGAAAAATTACATTTCTTTTAGAAAAAAAGCTATTTTGGTTTTGTAATTAGAAGTTGAAGAAAAAAACTTACGAAGGAAGGAATTTATTCTAAAATATATTTGTTTTTGATAACTGAATTTGCAGGCACAATTCTTGCTGCTTAGCATTGCAATACTAAAATTTTTATTTGTTACTTCATTCGAGTTAACTTTAAAAAAGCATAAAAGTAAGAAAATTATTTCAATAAAAGTCTATTCATATATATATTTTTTAAAAGCAGAAAAATATGTGTTATTTTATTTCTTTCATTATTATATTTATTTCAGTTGTAAATAACGTCAAAATAATACCGTCGAATATACTTCACGCTTCGATAATCCTGCAATAGAAACTCTAACCTGAATAAAAAGGAGATATTCTAATAGTAAATGCATTATCAAAAAGTTAGAGGCAGAATATTCTGAAATTCTTAGGTAAGGGAATATTTAAGGAATTAACAAAAATGTTTGGCAAGCGGAATTATTTAAAATAAAATGTATGCAAATATCTAAAAACAAAATTACAGAAAAGTATTGTTTATTTAAATGAAAGAATAGTTTATTTACAAATAACGGAATTTCAGAAAAAAATTGAGAAAAAGATAAAATACCTTTCTGTTTGAAAAAAAAAATGCTATTTTGTTTTCGGAATTGCGATTCGAAGTTAAAAAAAACAATATTAAGGAAAGAATTTATTCTAAAATTTATTTGTTTTTGATAAATACATTTGCAGGCGCAATTCTCGGAGCTACTTAGCATTACATTACAAAAATTTTCATTTGTTATTAATTAAATATTTCTTAGTTTTTCATCTGTGTCATTTGAGTAAACTTTTAAAAAAGAATATGAATTCGAAACTTATTTGAATAAAAGTCTATTCATATATATTTTTTTTAAAGCAGAGAAATGTGTGCTATTTTATTTCCTTCATCATTATATTTATTTCAGTTGTAGTTTAATACAATTAAAGTTATTTTAAGGCAAAATAAAAGTAGGATATTGCATCAATACAGCTTCTGCTCATTCTGTTTTAACATTGAACGCATTCGTGACCACCAAGGTTTACAATTCTGCATGATATTGTACACAACTTCTTCCGTTAAGCATTGTTATGATATTACAAAGCATGAGAAATGTTGGAAAAGTATGCGGCAGGCTTTATAATTTATTAAAGACAAGTTACAGCTCCCTGTTGTCTATCACTCGCTAACCCTTAACTGTTTTAGCAGGGTAGGGGTTTTGCAAACTGTTTCCCCTAGACTGTTTTGGACTGCTTTGCGACCATCAGTGACCGCTGCTCTCTGAGCAGTTTTTAAAATACAGCAGTTTCAGCAAAAACTGTTTGATGTTTTAGCAACAGTAAGAATATAAACTTATACCCACTTAGTTATAAGTCATTGATGAAGTAATGCACACAATTGTCAAAATAATTTTACTGTACATTAGTACATACAAAAATCAAAGATTATGCAACATTATTAATTTCCATGAGCGAATTGCGTGAATTTATAACTTAAAAAAATAAGTATTTATTTACACCTAAAATAAGGTATAATTTATAAATGAAATATACTTGCTTTTACTAAAATATTCCAGTGTTTATTGAATTTCAAATTTTAAATATAATTTATATATCCATACACTAAAAGGGAGTGGCACATCTTACTGTGGCACTGTGTTAAAATGGCACATCTTACTATTCAAAAAAGTTTTTGATTCTTATGACTTAATAACAGCAATCATTAATTAATAAAATCTATTTTTTTTAAGTGGAAATATGTTTAAATAAATGAGTTCTATAATTCCGTATAAAATTTGTTTCGATTAATTATAAAACTTTCCCAGATATGCCGAAATACGCAAAAGAGGAAATTTGCTTCTAAGGCCTTAAGCTTTCCACCGGTTTCCGAACTAAACTATTGGAACCCTATTTTAAAGGTTGCGACTACCATCTATATTTTGACTGCCAAAAATATAAATATATTAAAAAAGAGGTATTTTATTTGGTAAAGTACGTTTTTGTGTCTAATACCTTAATTTAATTAATAGTTAGAACTAATTATATAGTATATTTGTGGTCAAATCTTTGAGCCCTTAAGATTTGCACTTAGTTTTCGATTCGAGTTTAAAATTCGGTCATTTTAACAACTGTCAGAGTGATGTCTTATTAGTAGTTTTGCACATTATACACATATTAATTCATCTCCCATAGAAAACCTCATACTGACCATGATTGAAAGTTTCAAGTATTTTTCGGTTTGCAAGGAAATTCTTTCTTTATGTTTTTAGTTTGCTTAATTTTTATTACTTTTATGTGTTTAAAAAGTAAATGAAATAAAAATTGGGTCTGCATTTTTTGATAACTTTTCACTTGCACCCGGATGATCGAAAAATTTCGAATTTCAGTAGCGTAGAGCAGTGGTGCTCAAATTTTTCTCGACTGCGACCCCTTTTGTAGAGAAAAAATTTTTGGTGACCCCTAGAGATAAATGTTCACCACAAATACGATGTATATTTAGCGCATTTCTTTCGTTTCATCGAATAAAAACATCATCATATTTGACTCATATTAATTTTATTTATAATTTTAAGAAAATACTTTTTGTATAACACAAAAATCAGTAAATTGCCCTTTAATGAGATGTATGTGGCTGCAAATTTCTAATTATCTCATCGATGTTTGGATGTATGTTGCTAATTGCAATTCGCATATCATCTTCAGGATTTAAACGCGAGCTGTATTTAGTTTTTATTGAAACTAGTTTGCTAAATCCAGTTTCACATAAATACGCTGATGCAAATTGTATTAACACTCGGATGGCATTCTTGCATAAGACGGGATATTGTTTTTCCACGGATAGCCAAAATTTTTGGCAAGGCTGAGTCTTAAATTTATTTCGAAGAGTATAATCACTAATTAGATCTATCAATTGCTCTTTCTCACTAATTTGAAGAGTTGAACTGCATATGTCAAAGGAAAATGGATCACGAATCCAACCAAGATCGTTTCCAGGAAAATCCTCGAATCTTCTCGAAAATTTTTTCTTTAACTTTTCAATGTGATTGGAAATGATGTTTTTAAATATAAATATATCTATATTATTTTCCTTGATGAAATCGTTAAAGCAAGGGAACATGTCGGTGTAGATTTTATTCAGTTCAGTTTGCCAGAGACTAAGCTTATTCTTAAAAGCTTGAATTTTACTGGCTGCAGTTATGATAGTTTAATTCTCACCCTGCAAACTCAAATTTAAGTCGTTAAGTTTTTCGAAAATATCAACTAAATAACTCAGCTTCCCTAGCCAAACTTCATTGATATAATAACTTTCCAATCTATGCTTCTTCTTGATTAAAAACATGTGCACTTCATTTCTCAAATCAAATATCCGTCGTAGTATTTTCCCACGTGAAAACCATGTGACTTCGGTGTGTAACAGTAATCTCTCATACGATGAGCCCATCTCATTGCAAAGTATTGAAAAGTGACGGCTGTTGTGGCTGTTGCATTTAATGTAGTTAATTGAACTAACAGCGTCTTGCAATATGTTGTGCAACTCTTCATCCATATCTTTTGAAACAGGAGCTTGCCGATGAATCATACAGTGATTACATATCATATGAGTCGCCACCTTCTGAATTAAGCCTCTGAGCCCTTTATTCGAATCTGTAATGCTGCAGCACCATCAGTACAAACCGCAACACAGTTTGCCCAGGTAAGGGACTTTGTTTCAAAATATTCATTTATTACTTCGAATACTTTTTCTCCAGTTGTTTTCCCTTCCAAACTTTTGCAACATAAAAACGTTTCTGTTATATCTTCATTAAAAATAAACCTAACGTAAATAATTAATTGCGACATTTTAGTAATATCGGTAGTCTCGTCCAGTTGTAAAGCAAATACAGATGAATTTTGTATGCGTTTTATGACTTCTGACTCGATATTTCGTGACATTTCGGAAACCCGCCGAGACACGGTATCTCTTGATAATGGTATTGTTTTTAGTTCATTTCCAAATTTATCGCCATGCATAATTGATGTCTTCTTAGTTGCTGCAGGAAGGATAAGGGATTCTACAATTGTATGGGGTTTCATTGTTTTTCCTATTAGATAAGAAACTTCTAAAGAAGCTCGTAATGCTTTCTGAGGTATTGTTGTTAATTTCTTTAAATGTGCACTTCGAATTTTCAGATTTTCAGCTCGTCTTTGAAAAAAATCGGCATGCTTATTTTGAAGTTCTTTATGTTTAGTTTCCAGGTGGCTTTTCAATTTAGCTGGTTTCATGCTCTCATTTGCTAATTTTTCGTCTCAAATGACACATATCGAGCATTCTTCATCAACAACACAAAATGTGAAACCATACTTAATTTCGCATTGTATTTTCTTATTTTTTTAGATCGGGCATTTAGTTCAGTATTTTGCGACTCCTCATCAGTATTTGCTCGTTTGTTAGCTGAAGATGTACCTGGTGTACGTATTACCCATTTATCCATTATGAAGATAGGGGTTAAATTATTTAAACTAAAACAAATAATATATAAAATTTTATCATTTTTTTCGAGAAATTCAATAAAATTAACAGAGATCTTTCTTTAATGATAGTACATACCTGATAACAAAAAGTAGCAAAGCCTGATAAAAATAAAAAAAATTAAAATTACACTGTGTGGTTATGGATTACTTCAATACTTATTAAATAAATGAGCAAGATCTAGCATCTCGCAAGCACATTTAATGACAACCTAACGAGATACACAAACACAAACTGAAACTAAACATAAATTCAAACTCAAACTAAAACTAAACAGTTAATAAACAGTCACAGTTAATCTGGCTGATGCCACATACACAACGTCACATGATAAAACTCGAGGATAAACTAAAACAATTGCAGGCCAACTGCTACATGCTATGGCTACATGCTAATGCTAATCTCGAGCTCGGCACCTACTCTAGTTACGGTTAAAAAGTTTGCAGCTGCTTACTACATGTTATTCTGATAGGCGATGTTTTCAAACGGATAATTTTGTTTTCAATAAAAGAAATAAATTAGATAATTTCTGGGCTCAAATCTGCCGTATTTCATAAGATATTAATGTTATTATGTAATTCTGGGGAGTTTGGAGTGAAAATTTGTTTTAGTTATTTTGTTATTTATTATTAAAAAAGGTGACATGGTTGCTAGATTTTGACTATCTCGCTTTTTTGGCAGTCTTGATTTGGCCTCTTTCCATTTGTTTATTACTGTTTGTTCGTGTTACAAACTGTGCACCATCTTACGTTGGTGTTAAGACTTTTAGTATTGTAAACACAAGTATTGTTAGCATTGTAAACATAAGTAATAAGTAATCAAATACATTGTTTGCAAGAATCTCAAAACACAATGATGCCAAATGCCTTTAAAATACAACTGAAACAGTAACCCAAAAATTTAGGCAGTCCCGAGCTTGCAGCGTTCCCTAGTGTAGAAAACACCATCCATAACTTCATGCGAAAACTTCACGCGAACACTTCACGTCTTCACTCTGACTATCAGATACACCGCGTACCTCGCCATCTGGTTGGCTAATCACGGAGGCGAATTTTTGCCCTTTCCCTGCGGTTAATGTCTAGTCAAATAGGCGTTTTTCAGTAAAACTGGCGAATTACCGCGAAGAGGGCGCTATCTACCGGAGTGAAAAACTTGCGTCTTCTTACTTTACATACATTACGCATTACGGTCAAAGGAAGAGTGAACAGCATGAAATTGCAATTAAGCAGTGAGTGACGGCGCTTTACTCTTTATATGTACACTGTATGGTTTGCAGCATGCAGGGATGGTTTGGTTGGTTGGTGTCGTATCCTCTAATGAATCATATTTCATGGTGTGCTTGAATAGTTTTTGTTATTTCTATGGCATTAAAAGAATACAATCCTCTTCTGTAGGGTAGTTTAAGAGGTGAAGGCCTGCAGCGACTGCAGGGCAGTTAAAAACATGATATGGTGTCAGTTCCACATTAAGACAGTTGCCACAGTTTTGATATTTTCTAGTCCCATCTGTAGAAATTTTCATGTTTTTATGATGTTTTGTTCTTAGTCTGATGAGAGTAGTGGCTGTCTTTCTATCGATGTCAAGATTAGTTATTTGATCGTGGGCTTTGATTTTTAAAGGGGTGAATAGTCTTGACTTTGCAAAAGCATTTGCATCTGCCAACGTGGTTGGGATTGAATTTTGATTTAGATCTCTGGCATTTTTAGCCAAGGAATCAGCTATTTCATTGAACTCTAGGTTTACATGGGCGGGAATCCACTGCAAGAAGCAATTTTTCCGGAGACGTGAAGTTGTCCAAGTTGTTCTATGATATTCAGGATAAGGCTTGAGGTACCTTTGCTGAGGGCCTGTAAGGCAGACCTACAGTCGCTGAACATGGTGATATCACTAAGCTGCTCCGAAGGTTCAAGATTGATGTACGTTTCGATTGCCGTAGAAATGGCTATCAATTCTGCCGTAAAATTAGATGCGATTTTTCCAGCACCAGTTGCAAACTCTCGTTTTTGATCATCAGGTAGGAGCAGTACCACTCCCGCACCTCCGTTGGTGAAAGTGGAGTCAGAAGATCCATCAGTAAGAGCATGCAGGGATAATACATTTCAAAAAAATTTGGCGACCCCCAAAAAACTTCTGGCGACCCCTAGTTCGCGCACCACTGGCGTAGAGTATGGTGCTTCTAAAAATGGGCAGAATACCTTGGAGCCTTTACTGATTATGAAATTTTTCATTTTCCTATTATTTCTTATTATTTTCTTATTATTATTTCTATTATGTCTTACTTATTAGATACGACATATAAAATGTCACTTTTAAGTTGTTTTCCTTGTTTTTTGGCAACATAAAAAAAAAATCACCAAAATAAGAGGAACTCTCGATTGTTAATTCAGGGGACTGTTTAAAAGAAATTTGGGTCCGTTAACGGACCCTTCACAAAATATCTTAACTTAAAAACGGACCCTTCACAAAATGATTTTTCTTTTAATCGGACCCTTCACAAATTTGTTTATCGTCATTATTATTTTGTTAATCGAATAAACCCTTTCCAGGGCAGAAAACAAGAAAGATGGATGTAAACGAATTAAGTTTTGTCTTCGGCAGACAATTCTTCCATTATTCGTCCGAAATTAATATTCTGCGTTCAGCAGTATAGGCTAAATACCAAATATTTGTATGTTGCATCTCTAATTTAGAAGCAGCAATTGTTGTTTATTTTTTAAAATTTTATTTTTTTATTTATAATTTTACAGTGTTGAGCATAATCTTGTATGTCTTTACCATTTAAAAACTCCTTGAAAAAAGTTTTTTTTCGCAATAACGGACCCTATTTGCACAAATTCATAAAAGTGGACCCTGTGGTTGAAAGAATGTGAGTAATTTTTTTCACAATTTCACGAAAAACGGACCTTTCACAAAATGTCTGGACAGACCCCTGTAATTTTTATCCACGAATTTACTCAATACAGCGTGAGTGCTTTGTGTCAGCATTTTAAATGCGAAACTCGTATTATTATAATTTTCTGATTTATTCAGCATTTATAATTTATTATTCGTGAGAATGGACTCGATATTACTGGGTCATGTTGGGATTCCAGTTACTGATTTGCTAATTTTGTCCCCAGATCTGAAATTATTCCTTTAACTCTACATATTTCTTTTTCTGACATGAAATATATTTCAGACAGTTTGGCTCAACATTATTGTTTTTTGGACCTTAAGCCATTAAGCTTCACATTCAATTTCATTGTTGACAACTAAACATGTCTTTTTAAAAGTTCGAAACGCGTAAACATACTGTAAGTGTTTTGAATATATGCAAACAAAAAAATCCTACAATAATGTTAACCGAATCTAGTTGAATGCTAAATCGTGGCATAAGTAAATGCCACGATTAAGCAGTTAATCTGGTTCAATACCCACGCTTGACGTCGCTTGTTGGGACTCAATTGTACACAACACAAATAATTTTAGATTTTTAGTTTTGCACTGAAATTGTCCGGTAGTCTAGTATTATTGATTTTTGAAGATAGTTTAGATGGACTTGTGAATCAGTCACTAGATTTCATTTGAGAAATGTCAGAATTTTGTTTACATCATTAACCATTTCATTCTCCTAATGTTAATCGAACTTATTGTATTTTGTTGTTTTATTTAAGACAAATTAAAACTTTTTTACAAAATTAATTTTCTCTGCAATTTGAATTTGGTAATCACTTAAAATATGTTATGATTTATATATTTTTTTGTCTTGATTTTTTTTTTCATAGAAAAAGGAATAAAAAAGCTAGATTTTTTTTCTGCCTATCATTAGTGCCAATTAGGCTAATAACCACGAAATGACCAAATATCGAAATAATAGTGCCGGGATATCCTGGTCGGTAGAGCGCTGGACACCTGTCCGAGAGTTCGTGGGTTCAAATCCCGCCGGAAAAAGACGTAAAGTGACTGATGCATGTAAAGTGACTGAAAGTGTAAAGTGACTGATGCACGTTAAATCTGTCGAGTCGCAAAAGTCCTTCATGTTCCCATAACGAATCAATACCTCTGATGGTACTGGATTGGAGATCGGTAGATCTCTGATTCAGGTCAAAATTACGATCTGTGGATGAATGAATGGATGTATGAATGGGTCCACCCTATAAACGGGTGCGACGTATGGTGTGGCAGAATTCGAATTCTTGGCCATAGATGGCGCCACTGAAAAACAAGAAACACACACTCTGCTTTAAATTTGCTCGGTTTCACAAAGCAGGCTTGCTTGTATGGCAAGTAGCATTAGAAACAACAACAACATAATCGAACCTATTGTATTTTGATGTTTTATTTAAGACAAATTAAAAATTTTTTACAAAATTAATATTCTCTGCAATTTGAATTTGGCAATCACTTAAAATATGTTATGATTTATATATTTTTTTTTTGTCTTGGATTTTTTTCCCACAGAAAAAGGAATAAAAAAGCTAGATTTTTTTCTGCCTATCATTACTGCCAATTAGGCTGGTAACCACGAAATGATCAAATATCGAAATAATTTTTTTTTAGTTTATTCAAATAAATTGATAAACATATGGTTCAAGTTTGAGACGTCTATTTTGTTGTAACGCGTTATATCGCATTACTGTCAATTCAAGTACTTATCCATACATACCCCAATAAATACAAAATATCGAAATGAAGTTGTTTAAATTTTTTCCTTAGAATCTAACTAGAAATACATGGTCAAAACTTTGAAACTTCCTTATCATGATAGCAGCTTGTCCTTTAACATTATTGTCAATTAGGGTAATTATTACTAATTACCCTAACAATTACAAAATATCGAAATGACACTATTCTAGTTTTTTTTATTAACCTTACAAAGAATAGAGAGGTCAAGTTTGATACGTTTTGCTAAAAACTTGTTTCTTAGAATTACAGTCATTTAAGCTAATTATACCCGAATTATTCCGATAATTATAAAATATAAAAAAAAAAAAACTCTTTTCATTTTCCTACTTTTTTTAAAAATATAAATAACATAATTCTAATTTTTAGCTTTCTAAGTTAATGGGAAGTTAGAAAATGAGTTATGAGTCAGTGAGTGAGGGTTTCGCCTTTAATATATAAAGAGTGAAACGTGACAAGGGACTTTCAAAGAAGCAAAAATTTGTCAAAAAATCGATATTTTACATTTTATATTTCTGAAATCTTGGCATTTAACTGAACATTTTAAAAAAAAAATTTCTGGAATAAGAGCAAAACTGATGAAGTTATGACCATTTCAGTTTTGACCACACCCCTTTGTTTACCTTTTTTTGAATGCAGGTAACTGTTAAAATTAGTTTAGTTTAAGATTAATTTTAAATTAGTTAAATATTTTGAAAATTTTTTTAAAGAAATTTAAAGTCCATAATTATTAAACTATTTCATTAGACAATATTTATAGGTATTTATATTAAAAACAAGAAATATTTGTTCAGAAGTAAAATTTGCAATGAAAAAGTAGTAAATGTCATTTTTCTCAAAATGTCTTTTTTGACAAATTTACAAATTTCAAACTGTTCCAGCGTAATGAATTTTCGTTCTATTGACCTGAGAATTTAATGCTATATATTGATGAATATTATTAACATTTTGTTGGAAAAGGTTTTTGAATTAAGTGAATAGAATTTTTTTTACCCATGATATTTTATAGAGGTATGATGATTTTTTCCTAAAAATGTAGGTTTTTTACTGTTTTTTTAATGTTATTTGTTTCTATAATAAAAAATAAAAAAAGTACTCCCAACAATTTTTTCAATATTACCTAATATGTAATATTTTAAAAGAATTTTGTCATTTTGACAAAATTTCAGACGCGAGGAGTAATATAAAAAAACATAAAAAATTCAAAAATTTTAATTTTATAATTTCTTAAATTTTGAAATATTTCTTTGAAATTTTGTATAAAAGTTGTTTTTAACAATATAAATATATTCTGAAAATTTCAAGCAAATCCCTTCATAATTACAAAAAAAAAATTTGAAAGCCCCTTGTCGCCTTAATATATAAAGAGTGAAACGTCATAATATTATTAAAAGCTATACCATGTTAAGAGAAGTTGTAGAGCATTAAGTTCATGGGGCGAACGAATGAGGCTACTTAGTGTACTAAGTATCTATTTAAAGTTCTTAGTTTGAAGAATACTGAAATGAATTACTGGAATTTATATATTATATGAATTACTGGAAAGGATTTGAAGTAGCCAAATTAGACTAAATGTGAGTTTTTTTTTTGAATTTTTATTTATTAATTTTTTTAATAAAAATTTGAAGTAACGAGATGTGAATCTACTTTGTAATTTTTTTTAAATAAAAATGACTAAAGACCAAAGTGTCGAATACTTCCCTGCTTTTTAGTTATTTTTTCAATATATACGATCTACATCAACAGCGGTAAAAAAAAATTTTGTTTAATTAATTTCCGAGTTTAAAAAGTTGAAAACGTTTTGAAAAATTCAGTAATGAAACAACAGCAAATTTAAACGTTTTTATCTTAAAAATAAGAATTCTATAAATTAAACGCAGTAAGTTTTTTTCACTTTCAATATTCATATGTTTGCTGGGTTTAGTTAAAGCAAGTAATTTGAAAAATTCGTCGAAATAAATTGTTTTTCAATAAAAAATGAAAGAAGGAATTTATTAAATTTTCTTACATCTCTTTCTCGCATTTTTTTTCAAACTGTTTCGCCTAATTTTCAAAGTATCTCTTAGTTGAAAGAATGAATATTTTGAACGGTTTTCGATTTCATAAAATTTGCATTTACCAGCATGCAAAAAATACGAATATCAAAGAAGCTTTCGTAGTTTTTCATTCATTATGTTTTATCGCAGTCTAGATTTAATATCATTGATTTTATGTTTTGTTTTTTTCCGCCTTTGTGCATTGAAAACAAAATATTATACAAATTACTCAAATATTACTTTGTTTCTCTTTCACAGTGACGTGAAACATTTTTACTTAAAAAAGGTTCTTATGATTCATTTTATTTATTCAAATTTTTTTAGTACATATTAAAAACAAAGTAAAATATTCAATTTGGACTTATTTTTGCTAAAGATTGTTTCTAAAATATTAAAATGTACTGTATTGCTCTTAGAAAATAATTATGACAAAGTCTTCTCATTCTTTTTAGCTTTTTTTAAACTTTGTTTTAAATAGGAGATAAATTTCAATACAAAACAATATGGAAATAAGATATTTAAGTGTTTGAAAATGCATTTCAAGATGAATTTGGGATGAAAAAATGTCGACAAAAACATTTTTTAACGGATTTTTTTTTTTTACATAACGTAAACTAATTTGCTTTCGGCCGTTTGTATGGATCACAATTTCGATATTATTGTAATTTTTTTATTAAAATAAAATACAATGACGAAAACTAAACATCCGAAAACAATCGTGCAATTTTTTAAAAAAAATATTTAATTCTAACATAAAACTATTATTACATATCAACCTCAAAGATTACCGCACGATCTAATATGGTTCGCTTTGCGATTTGCAAACAAAGCTGGATTTGTGAACAAAGCTCGTTCATTTCACCTGTTGATAAGGTAAGTATTGTTGTCAAAATGACATTTGATTCACTGACATGAATTTCGATAATATTATATTTTTTAATAAAATAAAATACAATGATAAAAACTGAATATTTAAAGGCAATCGTGAATCTTTATGAAAATATTTAATTCTATCATAATACCATTAATACAATTGAAACGGTGTTTCTTACTATATATAAAATTCTAATGATGGTATCGCAGTTTTCCATTGTTGTCAGTGCATTTTTATTGGCCAGAAAATCACGTGGTGTGATCCAGTTTTTCCTCATTCGTCTCCTTATTGTTTTGGTTGTAGTCAGCATAAAATTAATAAAAGTCATGCTTTTCTTTAAATATTTTTGAATCCCTAACTTAAAGTTATTTTCCTGTACTGCTATTATTACGCTTTTAATTCAAGAGTTTAAAACTAAGAGAATTGCTGTTTTCTTATTAGTATTATAATGTAAATCTGCCTTACATTTTAAGATAAAGTTATTTAGAAAGGTGGTCTAACAATTATTATTTTTGAGCAAATAAAATTAATATACTGTTATAAATTACAGTTAAAGAGATCTGTTAAATGATTTAGAACTTAACGATCAGCTACATGCACAATGAGATGCAGGCAACAACAAAAAAGTTGTTAATCTATCCTTCCGTTTGGTAAGCGAAAATATTAAATTAAGTATGTGAACTCATTAAATTTGTTTCAACAATATAACGTTATAACAATATAAATGTTATTTTAAAAAAATGATTACTTAGAAAAATCACTTCTTTTTACCAATAGATCTAAATATCTAATATATATAATTCTCTTACGTGGCTCCCAAATTTTGGCTGTATTTCTTTTCCGCCGGTGGCAACGTTTGCTTTGTTTTGTTTACGTTACTATTTCTGTTACACAGCGAATCGACTAATGATTGCCGCTAAAAATGTCACATGCCAAATCTATCTGAGGTGACTCAACATATAGCGCTTTTAAAAACGGAAACTGAAATAACCAGAAAGCATCAGCTGCGGCAATCTCATACTATTAAGCTAGGCAGAAGTGAGTAGTCTTTGTCGATAGATCTCTATTTTAGTATTTTGTCGAAAGCGCTTTTTTTCGCGAATTTATATATGACGAATTTTGATTTATATCACGAATTATATTATAGCACATTTCTAATAGGTTTAACGAATTACATGTCATTTATTTGAATTCAAATTTATTTTGATGACTTAGTATTTACTAAAAAGATGTAATTTTTTTACATGGATTTGTATAATTGTTTTGAATTCTTAGAATTTTGTGCATTTGCAATGTACCTAAGTTAGTAGCGAGCGAAGCGATCTTGGTACGCGAAGCAAACCATATAAGATTGCGTAGCAATTTTCGGGGGTTGGCGAGCGTTAGCGAGCAGGGGGCGCAGCCCACTAGTAGAAAATAACTAAATAATACTGTGCTCCACACCTACTTGCTAATCAACCTCAAAGATTACTGCGCGATCTTATAAAGCTCGTCTCGCTCGCTGAGAATTAAATCTGGTTTTAAAATGTATCATTGCTTTTGACAGCATAAATGATTGACAAAACTAGATAGAAAGATAAATAATTATAGAAAAGCAGTTTTTTCGTTTCCGAAAAGTAAGTATCGCAAAAACTACATATTTGATGTACATTATTACATTGAATGATGCTATGTTCGGTATATATTAATATATTCAATGTGCATTTGATGTAGATTGAATATATTAGTATATTTACGAAATCATGATAAGTAAATTTACTAATATCATTGCTACAGATTAAATTTTTTGTTTTAACATTTTAACTGTTGAGAAAGTAAATATAGTTCTCAAGATGACAAGAAAAATTTCCTTATCGTTAATTATTTAATTTATGTCTTAAACGAACCATGATAAAGTAAATTAAATTTTACCGGTACTATAAATTAATACTCTTGCAGCGTTTCACCCCTTGATAAAGTGGTGTGCACTTTCTCCTAATATTTGAATATTTAATAAATCTCCCATACGAATCGTAATAAACTAAATTCAATTTTAGGAAGTAAAAATGCTATGTCCTAATTATTTCTTCGACCAAACAGCAGTTCAAACCAAAACAATTCTACTGAACTTCAGCCATCCTTTTATTGAGACCAAACGACAACTTTTAAAGCAATTTTTAGCCTTAACCTAACTTTTTTTTATTCAACTACTTCGATATTGGTCTATGTTGACATTGTTGTTAAACAAGGGGGTAGACACTAAAAAAAAGATAGGTACTCTTCCCGCGGCAAAGTCTGCGGCAGTCTGGTGCTATGGAAACAAGAAGAGGGCATTTTAGGGAGGGTAGCCTCGATGAAGAGGTCTCCCTTTCTCTCGCCGAAACCAGTCCTAAAGAGGGACCCCGCACCCCTACTTGAAATAATCATACCTCGTTACCATAGTCACCGCCACAGTTCCAGACGAATGTCTGGAAGAGTACCTATGTCAAACAGTAATCGCTCCTTTTTTTTGGTGCATGAATGCACTAAAATGAGTTTGATATCTGTTCTGAAGCAGGGGCGTACGCAAGGGGGGGGGGGGGTTTAGGGGTTTAACCCCCCCCCCCCTTGAGCTCAGACAAAGTGAATTTACAAAATAATACAGACAAAAATAAAAATTTTAGTAGAAATTATGCGGGTTATTATTTTTTAAGACTATATATTTTTATTTGCCTTATGCCTACTTTTTTTTTCTCACGGTACTTCTCAGAATACTGATAAAACATTTATTATAATAGGGTTGTATTTTTGAAACCAAATTCACGTGATACTGTTACGGGCGAGCCCCGATCACTGGTTCATTTCTGACCTGCCAGTCGCGATAGTTTTCGAGACTGGCTGGCATTCGCGAGGTCTGGAATCCTAGACGTTCTGTCGTCTTTGAGACAATTCGAGAATTTTGTAGATGCGGTTAAAAAAAATTATATGAAAGGGGGTTACATTTATTTTCGATTTTAGTCAGACTAAGAGTTATCTCTGCCGCTTGTCCTTCGGAGCTTGTTTCTAAATCTGTTTTGTTTTGGAGACTCTGTGCTCGTTGAAGTTATTCATTCCAGCTCGAAACTTTGAGATCGTATCTTAGTGGATATTTCTGTGCCAATATATATGTATATATTTTTGCTGTTCTTGGATCTTTAGGATGTCTAAACGCAAGAATTTAAAATTTTTTAATTACTTTGAGAAAAAATCACGACCTGAAATTAGTGAGGTGACAGCATCTAGTACCAATGTAAGTTTTTCTGTTGAACAGAAATGTGATACTTCCGTTGAAGAAAACGTTTCTAGCGTAACAGAATTTGATGAATGTGAAAGCGGCCCTCAAAGTGTTACTTCCCACCCATATGACATTGGACTTTTTTCAGAAGATAATACATGCGAGGATAAAAAACTGGATATACTTAAAAATGTTTGGGAACCCAATCCAGCATTTGTTTTTCCTGAAAAAGGAAAAAGAAAAGTGAAATTTCAGTACAAATGGCTTTATCGCTGGAAATGGCTTGCATATTCAGAGGTTAAGGGTGGTGCTTTTTGCAAATTTTGTGTACTTTTCGCCTCAAGTGGTGCCGGTTCTGGAACGCAACCTTTAGGCCAACTGTGCAATGTAAAATTTGACAACTGGAAAAATGCTGTAGAGCGATTTTCTGAACCCGTGAAATGTCTTTATCACAAAAAATCGATCGAAACTGCTGTGACATTAAACGACATTTTATTTGGAAAGATGAAACCTGTGGATGAACAAGTTGACAGTGCAGCAAGCAGAAGAAAATTAGAAAATAGAAAAACACATTACTCCAATCATTGAAACCATCCTATTTTGTGGAAATCAAGGTCTCGCTCTAAGAGGACATAAGGATTCGGGAATAATTGCTGAACTACCAGGTGAAGAGAACTACGGAAATTTTCGGGCATTGCTTCGTTTCCGGAGTAAGAACGATTCGACTCTTAAGAACATTTTAGAGTCAAGCAGAAAAAATGCTCAGTATACCAGCCCTCGATTTCAGAACGAAGTTATTGAGGTTTGCAATATTTTAATCCTGCAAAAACTAGTCAGCAAGATTAATGATGCAACTTGCTTTTCCATTCTTGCAGATGAAACAGCTGATATTGCAGGTATAGAGCAATTATCGTTATGCGTTCGATATGTCGATAAAGAAAATTTTAACATCACCGAACAGTTCTTGAAATTCATTCCGGTGTATGACTTAACCGGAAAAGCAATAGCAACAACAATATTAGACCAATTACAGTCTATGAAAGTTGATATAAAAAAGTTACGTGGACAGGGGTACGATGGTTCTGCATCAATGAGTGGAAAAATTAATGGTGTACAAGCCTACGTAAGAAGTTTTGTCCCATCAGCACTCTATGTACATTGCTCTGCTCATAGCCTCAATTTGGCTGTATCAAATGCATGCGAAATAACTGGCATTAGAAATTGCTTAGGGACAATTAAAACATTATACGACTTTTTAAATACGCCAAAAAGACAGTATGTCCTATCTTCAGCAATAGAGGAGATGGAAACCAGCTCTAAGAAGGAGAAAATTAAACAGCTATGTGCAACCCGTTGGATGGAAAGATACGACTCAGTAACCGCTGTGGTGGAACTTTTCGAGCCTATCGCCGAAACACTACAAAAAATATCAGAATGGAAGGATAAGGAATCAGCTACCCAGGCTAATTCTTTACTGTGCACAGTATCTAATTGCCAGTTCGTAATATCTCTTTTGTGCATTTACAAAGTTTTCACCATAACAATCCATCTCTGTAGATACCTACAAAAAACAAGCATAGATTTGATAGAGGCAGTGAGTCTTGCAGAAGATGTCATTAAAGATCTAAAATTAATGCGTGAAAATGCCACTGAAACATTCTCTGAAATATTCAGCTCTTCTTCTCATGCTAACAAGCATTGGATCTTCCACTTCCATGCAAATCCCTAGAATAACAGGAAGACAGAAAAATCGCGATAATTTTCCCTCATCGACACCGGAAACATATTTCAGAGTTAGTGTTTTTATTCCATTTATAGAAAATTTTATAACATAATTAAACTTAAGATTTGTATCGCATCGTGATATTTTGAAAGGATTTCAGTGTCTTCTACCTACCGATCCTTTCATTTGCCAACCTTCAAACATAAAGGCTTTTGAAGCATTAGTGGAATTTTACGCTGGAGATTTGGATACCTGTAAAGAAAGCCTTAAGTCTGAACTAAAACTCTGGTATAAAAGATTAAAAAGGATTAGTGAAGACGGAGGTAGTGTTCCAAAAACTGCGGCGGAAGCTCTTGGAATGTGCAATAAAGATATAACACCAAACATTTTCAAACTCCTAGAAATATTGGTCGTTCTACCTGTTTCAACGAGTGCAAACGAAGGATCCTTTTCGACTTTGCGCCGTTTGAAGACTTATTTACGCAACTCAACGGGAAATAATAGAATGAATGGATTGGCGCTCTTAAGCATTCATAGAAAATTTACCCCAGCTGTCGAAGACATTTTAAACGAACTTGCAAAAAAAACCCGTCGTTTGGATATTACAGTATAAATCAATAAATTTTTAGCGTGTTTGTATACTGGTTTAATTCCCTATTTGTTGGTAAGTCATTTTTTAGTTAAATTCATTGGTTTTCTATGGAATATTCACATTTATATGGTTATTATTTAGGTAGCTGTTACAGTATGAGTAGTTTTTTCTGGCTTGATTTATTCCTACTTTTTAATAAAAATAAAATATTTTACCTCTTATTGTAAAAAAATTATATTCTTAAACTTAAAAAATAAAAACGAAATTTAACTAAACAATGTTGTCGAAATAAAAAGTCAAAATTGTCTAGCTGTCTAAATTAGGGAAGTAATAGTGCTTTATTACATACTCGAATTTCTTTTAGTAATTTCTGAAAATTATGAACCCCCCCTTGAAAAAATTCTGCGTACGCCACTGTTCTGAAGTAATTTTTTCTCTCTCCTTCGTCATGTTTGTACACTTGCATAGTTATTTTGTTTGCCTCGATTTGTTAGATAAAACAGAACCGATCACTAATATAATAATTATTTAATCTATTTGACATTATCATTTGAAACTTTCGGTATCTATGCAAGTAGTCTTGACAACCTAACTTTTGTGTTCCTAACAGAAACAATAAAACGAGATAGACTGTATATATGATTAACACTTCTTTGTTTCGTTTTTTGTAGATCAAAAAATCAGAACTCGGAATTTGAGTTATAACACTAAGTCAGGCGCATGTGATTACAGAGGAAACACTTTACTTGGTGTTGACGATAATTTAGAAAATCTACACCAGAATACAAAAATTATGAAAACGTGACAGGCTTAACTAATGAGAACAGCTACCAGAACTGATGCTGGTACATATTGGGTGAACGTGATTAAAGTTTTAGAAATGGCGTCATTAGTACCCAATTGTTTATGCAAGTCTTATGATAAGCAAATAAAGTTCAAACTTGTGTTATCTGATTTTCCCTCAAAGGACAGCTACCGTCATTGAGTACAAAATCGTACTTTTTATAGAAATGATTTCAATAACATTTCAACTCACATAGATTTAACATCCACTCATATATTAGATTTAGAATCGCTTTTTATTCAATTCTTTTTATTCAATTCAGGGTAATAAAAGTCTTGAGAAACCCAACCTCATTTGAATATTTTAGTTTCTTTCCCTTAATAAGAACAGTTTTGAACTGAAATCTTTAAAAAAAAAGGCTCATGTTATTACTTAAAAGCTTGCTTTTATTTATTCACACCACTGACTAGCTTAAGTATTTCAAGTTTTAGCCAAAAGTGATACCCTTTTTTTTGGTTTAGCCCTTTTTTAAGTTACAATACAAAGGATTGGAGATAAAGAGAATTAAAATTTTCAATTTTTGAAATACAGGTATGTGATGGAATTTTTTAGTATTTTTTTTGTTGAAATTTCGTCCAATGTCTATGAGTTTTGGTTGAAGGCGTGTATTACCGAGCCCTGACCGCTCAATGGTTAAAAGCATTGAACTACCACTGTGAAGGGCTAGGGTTTGCTCCTCAGTGGCGGCTTAATAGATCTATCGCAGGGAGATTATGAAAATAAAGATTTCGTTTAATTCTTAAGGGAGATGATAAATTCAGGGAAGCTGTTGAAATAACAACTTTGGAAGTGATTTCGTTAAAGAAATGAAGCAATTTGATCAAATTCCTGAATTGTTTTAGTGAAACGATTAAATAATATTGTTTAGACGTTAAGGTCAATTGTATTAATCGGTTAATATGAATAACTGCTGTTAATATAGTTCTCATAATGCTTTCGGCTATATAGTTCTAATATAGTTCTAATAATGTTAATATAGTTCTCATAATGCTTTCGGCTATATAGTTCTAATATAGTTCTAATAATGTTAATATAGTTCTCAGACTGGATCAAATGACATCTGGATTTTGAGCGATAGTAGGAGTGCAATCCAGCACCTTTCGGATTGGCATGGGGTGGGTGACAGTGATGGAGTTTCAATTTTAAACAAGCTGAAGACCCTTTCTTTCTCCCATAATATACACTTGCAATGAATCCCATCTCATGTCGATGTTGAGGGTAATGAGATTGCAGACTCCCTGGCTAAGAGCGGAACTGATCTACCCCTGCATTCTTCGGCATCTCTGACTTTCTCGGAGCTCCACTCCCGTTTTAACAGGCTTCGTAATCCTGTGGCCCCTCCTGTTCATCATTGGTATCAGTGCAACCGCCCAGGTAGCAGCCTGACTCTTCAATGCAGCAGGCGGGATCAGACGGTTATATCAAGATTTCGAAGCGGTCACCTAAGAACTATGTTGTTCAGTAATGGTTCAAGGGTTTTCCCTGTTTGCACTAAGTGTAACGACCAACAAGCTACTCCTGAACATATACTTCAATGCCTAAATATCTCTAAAGTGAACCTCTTTTCAGATCCACTTTTTGTTACAGACTTGCTCAGAGTCTCTGGAGTCATGGACTTGGTTTAGCTCCGCTAACCGTGTGGGCCAGCAACAACAAAGTTCTCAGACTGTGCCGCTTTGTTGCTACAGATGGTGGTTATTTTTAAAACATTATTTTATAGTTGTCAGTCAACAGAATCACCTGCTGCTAAACTTGTTCAGAAACTTGGTAAACTCAGTAAAAGGAAATTGTTCGTTTCCTAAAAAAATAATATCAACAATTGCTGGTAAATGTTAATATCGATCTCAGACTGCACCACGTTGTTACTACAGATGGTGGTTATTTTTAAAACATTATTTTATAGCTCTCAGTCAGCAGAATCATCTGTTGCTAAACTTGATAAGGAACTTGGTAAAATTAGTAAGAAGAAATTTTTCGTTTCCTAAGAAAAACGTAGCAAGTCCCAAATTTTCACCCCTTCTCTTATCTTTAATCGTTTTCCAAAACAGTTTATTTTTAAAAAAAGAACTAAAAATTTTCCTCTCGAATTAAACTGCTTGTAAAAACAAAAATCCTCTTTCACTGAAACGCAATGTTTGTTTTTAAAAGCGAGATGCAGAAGTATTGATTTGCGTTCGTTTAATTTTTGATTTACTTAATTTGAAGGGGAAGAAATTAGGTTATTTCGTAAACAAATTCCAATTATAAGAAATTGTTTTAAAAGTTTGGTAACTGAAGAAAAAAAATATCCATTACGCCTGAACGATTCTGAACAGTGTCAGCTTATCCATTAAAAGAAACTGCTGAATTCTTTAATCAAGTAGAACAAGAAAACTAGTATTTACCAAAGAAAGAAGGGAAGTTTAAAATACAAAATAAAAATCAGAAGTTTGATTTGTTTTGCAAATAAAACGTTGTTATTGGGGGAAGAAGGAAAAACTTTTATAAAGAAAAGCTCTTTCCGTGGTGGTTTTGCGTTGAAATAAAAACTTAGTATTTAGTAAGACTCAAATAGTTTTTGAAACTGTTTTTAAAATAGACATAGGTTACATTTGAAACTAATTACTTTGAATAATTTAATTTCTCATATTAAATTTTAAACAGTTCTTATATTTTAAGACTGTTTAAAGATCATTTAGAGAAATAAAGTTTTGGGGATGAAAATTCTTGAGAATAGAAGTAGCTAATGCCAATATATTTAGAATTCTAGTTTTGCAATGATATACTTTAAAAAAAAAGCACTTAATTAGTTTCATTATTAATTAAAGATTTTATTTATATTGTTAAGATGGGTAGATTAATAATTATAAAATTTTTTATTTAATATTTTTTATGTGTGGAGTATAAAGAAACAAAATTAAAGTAACGTATTTTGAGTAAAAAGATAGTGACAGAAGAGTAACGAATAAAAAGTAGGGATATAAACCAGCATAAGTGAAAATTTTATACTCTCTGAAAGTTAAACTTTTTATTATTATTTAAAACAATGTAAAGATTTTCTAGATCAAATTATGGTAGAAATTACTTTGCGTGCAACATTCGTAACCTTAATTTTTACCGTAAAATATTATACCCCAACTTTTAAAGTAATATTTAATTAGAGTGATTCAGTGATTTTACGATAATTAACTCTGTAATTTTTAGAGTAATGTTTATTTAATTATCATTATTTACGATATACAATAGAGTTATTTACGATATTTATCAATGTAAAAATTATGACCTATAAAATTTTTTATACCATAATATATTCCGGTAAAAATAAATTTTACGGAAAAAAGTACCGACACCCTGAGTACCGATAATTTTTACTGTAGTTTGATCCAAAATTATTTACAGTGTAGTACGACACATAATGTTAGTATACTAAAAGGAAATTGCACACTCTCCTATTTAGAGGGTATTACAGAAAATTTAGACTCGTCTAAAATTTAGACTAGCAGGCCACCGTGGCATTTTTTAAAACCAATAAAATTTATAGATAAATACGAAATACTATTGCAATAAAATCTTCACCTAATAATTATGAATATCTGAGAGCCATGATGGCTCAGGGGATAGAGCGCTCGCCTTCCAATGAGGTGAACCGGGTTCGAATCCCAGCGATGACTGGTCGATACGAATTCCGCATCCGGTTTGCACCGACACAGTGCTGACGTTAAATATCCTCAGTGGTAGATGGATCATGGGTTAGAGTCCCCTTGCCGTCAAGCTAATCATGGGAGGTTCCAGTGGTTTTCCTTTCCCTGTAACGCAAATGTGGTTTAGTTCCATCAAAAAGTGTTCCACCAAAGCAAATTTCTCCCAATACTTGATTCAGGGGCTTCCTTGTCTTCTGGATTGAGTTCAAAATTGCAAGGTTACGGAGTTGAACAATAGTAGTCGAAAGCCCAAGAAATTGGGTCGGTTGTTCAACGACGGTTATAAAATAAAATAAAATATAAATATTTGAAGTTTAAAAATAAAACGATATAAGCATTTGGAAGGCTGTGTGTTTGGCAATTATATGTCAAAAGACCATTATAATATTATTCATAATAGTTCCAAAAAAGTATTAGTTTTAAATTTTTATTTATATTGCAATTTAAAATATACAGGAAGTGGCCAGAGGTAAGATTAATCAAGATAGTTTAAATAGGAAACAATAGGATTCCATTAGAAATGAAGAATTAAAAAAATAAAATTAAAGATAAAAGACGTTGTAAAAAAAGAGAGCCAAGTTTAAAAATTGAGTTCAGAAAGTAAAAACAAATATAGTTAAAATAATAATAAGAACAAGGGTAAAGTCAATGTTAAGAAGAGTAAGATAGTAAAACGGTTTAAAAGGATCGAGTAAAAGTATGATACTAGTAAAAATTACGAGCCTTAAAAGGGAATAAAATTTGAAAGGAAACTAAAAGTCAAAAGGAAAAACACCAAAATATCAAAATCATAAAATCAGAGTTTAAACAGGTCGTGAAAAAATGAATTGGACGAGTTAAACTAGATGATAGAACAAGCATAAAAGGGTGAAATGACACAGTGTACAGTGAAGGAAATGAAACAAGTAAAGTCTAGTATTTGTTGAGTCCAGTGTAAAAAGTTTGTTTTATTCATTGGTGGATGTTGGGGCCAGCAAATCTTCAAGAGTAGATTTGATGATTGTTTTAATTGGATTGACCATTGATATTTGGTATTTATGTTATCGAAGTGATGGCGACTCATTGCTTGGTATTTTGGACAATATTTAATTAAGTGACAGATGTCCTTATGATTATCGCAATATTGACACTGTGATGATCTGTTGATCTTCACCAAACACTCCATGACCTGTTAAAAATTGGTTTAGATAGAAGTTGGCATGCAGTCTTCGAGTAGAAGGGTCGTTGAAGAATTTAAATGTTTGCCGGCCTTTATTATTGGATCTCCAATCATTTTTCCTTTGTGTCAAGGTTTTTTATTTCCAATGAGCTGCACAATCGGTCTTGCCGATGAGCAGACCTAGTGCGTTCTCCAGAGGTGGTATCCACTCTTTCAGGACCACCACAATGGGTGAGATACCGTTGGTCATATTAATTTGGACGTCTAGTTTCTGCCACACTAGATGGCTGCACCGAGACTCTATTTGGATGCTAAAGTGCACTTTGTGTCAAGGTAAAAATCTTAATAATCGAATTTGATCTGGGCCTTAGATCTCCGAACCTCATGTTAAATCCGACTGAGACAGGTGGCTGCTTTGTCTGCGACAACCACCTCCTTATTGCCTCTCCTTTTTACCCAATTCAGTTCTATCTTTTTACTCCATAAGTTTTTGGTTTCTTCTTTGATAGATGATTTGATGGTTAGATCTGATAGTGCTGACAATGAGGAGAGAGAGTCGGTGAAGATAGTGACGTCTGAAAAATGCTGATTCAGAAGACAGTTTAGAGCTTGTTTGATTGCCAACAGCTCAGCCTAAAAAATATTGCTGTTATCCGAGACTCTAGGGGAGGTTAGCTGTTTTGTTTGTCCGTAGACCTTTATTACAATGCCATATCCAGTTTTGTAATCTTTGTTATCATTTGTAACCCCCAATTCTGAGCCATCAGTATAAATTTCTATTCTTCTGTCGTATACTAGGAGCCCGTATACCGTAGGACAGTGTTTCCCAAACCTACGATTTTTGAGTAGGGGAGAGTGGGGTCAATTGTAACATTTTTTACTTAACTATTTTTAACTAACAAAAAATCCAATATATTATTAGTATTTTTTGACAGACGTGTAAAGTAGACTATCCTCTACTAGAAGAAAAATAAATACCTGATTTTAAATATTATTATATTAGTCATTAACAATTTTTGACAGTCGCGCACTTGTTACAATTGTCCCCACTTACGGGGTCAATTGTAACAGTTCATAAATTCAACTAAAACATAGTTAATTATACATATTATCATAGTTGTGATATATTTTTTTATTGATCAAAATAGTAGTGATATTTTAGGAGTAAAAATAATAATGAGCAGAGACCTAAAGGGTTAAACTTTTAACTTTAAGGGGTTAAAAATTTTAATTTATGCTGTGAAAGGTGCCAAATAAAATAATGCACATGCAACATAATATAAATGCTATAGGAAACTATTGGTGGTTCTTAAAGAGTTAAGTAATGGTTTGTAAACATAAGATTATTTATTTTCAACTGTTACAATCGTCCCTTTACTTATTGTTACAATTGTCCCCAAGACGCCATTTCAACTTCATTTGTTAAAAACAATGCTAATTAATTAGCAAAACTAATCTTTTTTTTATTGAAATGTTAATTAAGGTGTCCACTTACATATTCGGTTACTAATTTTTATTTGTTTAAACAAAATTACTTTGTTATAATATAGTATTCTAATACCAAAAAAAGTACTTGCGTGGCGTGAAAATATCTTTTGCGATGTAACTCTTTCAAAAGTACATAAAAATGGTTGCCATCAGGGGTGTACATGTAGATTTGTTAAATGCACCCTGTGCGCCACCTAGGAACCAAATCTAGAACCCGACACTCGAAATTTTTGCTCTGTTACAATCGTACCCTGTTACAATTGACCCCACTCTCCCCAACCCTTTTTAAATTTTTCATAACGCTGTGTACAACTGATAAGAAAATAAATCTGTTTTTTTTTTCAAAAATATATTTCTTTTTCTTTTTTGGTACTAAGTTTTGTTAATAAGTTTATTTGTATCAGTAAGAAGGATGATATTGTTTTTGCTGTGATAAAAAAAATTGCAGAAAAGTTAAAAATTACAACTGGCTGTTGACACCACTAATTATTGACTGTTAACTCTGCAAAAAATAGCCAATAGTAAAATACGTAATCGTTGATTTTCATACTTTGAAATTTTTGTTATTGCAAGATATTTCGCATAAGAACACGTACCCCCGCTAAACTGTTCCCATACCCTTGGGGGTACGCTTACCACACTTTGGGAAACACTGCCGTAAGAGATCGTATACCCAGGGCACAGCGGTTAAATCTTGCGGAGTGCTTTGAGACCGGAGATTCCACAATGGTATAAGTTTTTTCTTCAACTCATCGTCGAAATCCTTCATTTTCCAGCTCTATTTCAGTCTTTTTCTGATATATGTATCTTCAATAATTTTGTATTGTATGGGTTTTACGCCGTTCAGTATCTGGAGAGCATCGGTGCTTGTCGTTGAGTAAGCCTTCGGTACGAAATTTTATACAGTGTAGAACGACACATTATGTTCGTACACAATAAAATAGTTCAAGTTAATACTGTTTAAAAATATTAATAGGGAAACAAGAAACAAATACAGATTATATTGATAAGAATAGTAGTAATTTTGAAGAATTTAATCAAATAGAACATGAATATCTTTGAAATTTATGCAAGGAAAATCTTTTGAAAAGAACACGTTTTCGAAAAAAAAAAAATTGCGCCAGTTATTGGTATGCATTTCTTTAGGATATTTGTGTTGCAACCCTTATTCGAGGGAAATTCCATTACAATTCGAAATCTTACTCATAAATATTGGATAAGTATTTTTACAAATGTAAACATTTTTATAATAATATCACCCAGCAGAAGATAAAAGACAAATTATTTTTATTACCATTATCTTATGCATTGTATTTGAGGGATTGAGTATTCGTTCTTGAGAGAGAAAATGCTCGCTTTTGCATTTAAAAACTTTGTCACAACCAATTTTGTAGCCATTTATATTATAATTCTTTTTAGAACTAAGAAATACCGATTTATATCACCGAATTTTTATTCTTTTTGTAATGCATGGTTTTGCGTTAAATAGTAGTTGTTAAGTTCTCCAGTTGCTTATAAACGCATTCATTATCTACCTGCACTGTAAAAATTTTCGGATAAAATAACGGCACTTCGGTGATTTTTTTGTAAAATGCATTTTACCGTAAAATCCGTTTTTAACGTAAAATATTACACCATAATTACTACTGAAATATTTATTAAATTTGAGTGATTCAGTGTGATTTTGAGGTAATTATTATTGTAGAATCTACCGTACATCTGATATTTTGTTTGTTACAAAAAAAGTACCGGCATCCTGTGAGCCGGTACTTTTTTACTGCAATTTGACAGCTGGGAAAACCTACAAAGTTTAATATTTGACTGTGAGGGTATGAACAAAGAATATAAAAAGGTTAGGTCCGGCTTTTTCGAATGCCTTACTAACGTAGTAAACTGATCGGTGCGATATGCTATACCAGAAAAAAAACATGTACAGTTTAGAAGAGCATCATATGTATTTAGATCCAGTGCAGATATAAGAAGTAAAATGACAGACAGGACAAAGAACATAGAAAGAAGAAGTTCAGTCATTCGAATACTTAACTAACGTTGAGAACTGCTCGGTGTGGTATGCTATACCAGAAAAACAACTTGCAGGCACACTCAGATTTAGCAGAGAATCGTATGTACTGAGGTCCAGCGCATGCGCATAAGAAACAAAGTGGATGTTAGGAGATGCTTTACCTGTGAACCTGTTGTTGAACCTATATGTATGGTTGGGTACGCTGCCTCCCGCAGCGGCATTTTATTCTTTCTCTCTATGTCAAAATGTGTTCAGATTTAATCCAGAAGGATGATATAAATGTATTCGCGAAGAAATCCTAATTAATAGTACAGTGCTGCTTATCAATAGCGCAGAACAAATCAATAATGCAATAAAATAAAAATGCAGAGCAAATCAGTAATAAATAAAAAGATAACTTTTCTTTCTATCCCCAACCCCATAAGTGGTAGGGCGGAGAGGAGGGTGCAAGCTTTTTCAAGAAATTCTGTTGCTGTGACCTTAAATGTTGTGGTCCGCGTGAATGAAGAGAAAAACATCAAATCTTGGAGGACAGGTTTACATTACATCTATGGAAGTTAGCTTCCTTCCTCTATGTCTATTATTTGGGCAGGAGAAGCGTTACCTATAAAGCGGTTGTTAGACAACTCTGCAGGTATGGTTACGTATGCTATCTCCTGCAAACCGCCCTTTTATTCTTTCTTTTTATGTCAAAATATGTTAGCAGATTTAATCAATATGGATAATATAAATGTATTATCAAATAAATATCTTAGTTAATAGTACAATACTGTTTATGGATATAGTGCTAAAATGCAGAACAAGCCAACAATAAATAAAAGGAGAAATATCTTTTATACCAACCTCAGTAGTGGTTGGGTGGAGAATAGGGTGATTAGGAGGGATCCCGTTTCAAAACCTCTGCTGCGGTGCCCCTAAATATTACTCTCTTCTTCATACACAGGGACCGCACCAAGCCTTGGGGGACTGGTTTACATTATGTCTATTGAAGCTAGTCTTCTTCTTCTATATATATTCTTTCGTATGAGTGTGCGTCAGGTGAAATTTTGTTCTACATCACGCGCGATTGATATAAAAACAAGATCTCAAAATCTTTTTAAAGATATTTGTGTCTCAGATAATTTTAAAGAGTCTTGTAAGGAACAGGAATACATTATAAAAATGTAACAGGGTACTATAGAAACATGTCAATCTTAAGTAGTTGAATTAGAATATTTTGTGAAAATTGTTTTTGGTAAATTCCGAAATTTTTTTTTGTTGAATATAAATTCGAAATTAGTTCAGTACAAGTAATATTTTTATTATAAATTTGAAAACATTTTAGAAAAAAAAAAATACAAGTGGACGCAATATTTTTCAAGAGTGAAGAAGTTAGAAAAAGTACTCATTGTATATTTGCATTTCCGATACATCTAGTGAAAGTGCAAATGCTGTCAAGCAAGCACGAGGCGGTTTTTATTTTATTTATTTAAAACTTTTTTGTATTATTATATATGTTACGATTAAATCAATAAATCGGGTTATTATTAATAATAACCACGTCTTTTGGAAAATTTGATAAATTATGCGCACTTATCATATGAACCGGTTATTATGTTTTAATTTAAAATATTTAAAATAACAGATTTAAAAGTTCAATTTGTTTATGACATGCTCTTAGGTATCATGATAAGATTACATCAAATTTTATTAAATATTACAAAAAACATATTTTTTTGTTGATTTTACCAAAATCATTACCAAAGCTACTCGGTAAAAATTACCGAGCTTTTTTGGTGCTTCCTTAGAGCCTGAAACAAGGTAAAGTTTCCCACATTCTGGTAGTTTTTACCATACTTTTTTTCTCCTACTATTAAATTCAACGATTGAAGAAAAGCTCGTTTCCAAAACAGAAATATTCTTTTATTCGGATGAGGTATTATAATGCAATTTACTATAATACTTCCATTAAATTAAAAGATATTTTTTTAATAAACTGTAACTGTAATGGAACGGATGTGCATTACTAAATGACAGAAATAAAAAGCGGTTATATATTTATGATATTTTTAATTTAACTAAATGGAAAAAGAAAGAATCTTAATTGAAACAAGGTCAAGTTTCCCACATTCTGGTAGTTTTTGCCATAATTTTTTTCTCCTACTATTAAATTCAACGATTGAAGAAAAGTTCCTTTCCGAAACAGAAATATTCTTTTATTCGGATGAGGTATTATAATGCAATTTGCTATAACACTTCCATTAAATTAAAAGATATTTTTTTAATAAACTGTAACTGTAATGGAACGGATGTGCATAACTAAATGACAGAAATAAAAAGCGGTTATATATTTATGATATTTTTAATTTATCTAAATGGAAAAAGAAATAATCTTAATTGAAACAAAGTAAAGTTTCCCACATTCTGGTAGTTTTTACCATACTTTTTTTCTCCTACTATTAAATTCAACGATTGAAGAAAAGTTCGTTTCCGAAACAGAAATATTCTTTTATTCGGATGAGGTATTATAATGCAATTTGCTATAATACTTCCATTAAATTAAAAGATATTTTTTTAATAAACTGTAACTGTAATGGAACGGATGTGCATTACTAAATGACAAAAATAGAAAGCGGTTATATATTTATGATATTTTTAATTTATCTAAATGGAAAGAGAAAGAATCTTAATTGAAACAAGGTCAAGTTTCCCACATTCTGGTAGTTTTTGCCATAATTTTTTTCTCCTACTATTAAATTCAACGATTGAAGAAAAGTTCTTTTCCGAAACAGAAATATTCTTTTATTCGGGTGAGGTATTATAATGCAACTAGGAGGCTCCGCCCCCTGCTCGCCAACGCTCGCCAACCCCCGAGAATTGCTACGCAATCCTATGTGGTTCACGCCGTGAACCATGGCTCGCTGAGCTCGCTCGCCAATGAACACAATGTTCTAGCACAAAAACATAGCATATTATCATCAAAGACATAGTATTTTATCATCAAAGACATAGTATTGTACTTATGTAGAAGAATTCTATCAATGTTCTTATTGGCTTTTAAAAAAGTATATTAGCTATTTAGATTGTACATGGTGAAAAAATCAAAACATTAGCTAAATGAGAAACATATTAGCAAAATAAATTATCAAATATTGCAGTTACTCACCTAAATTCAACTAAATGTGTATAAAAAATTAGTTAATGCTAGAAATTCTGAAAGTTTCAGAATTTTTTTTTATTATTTAAAAATATAAACTTTAAACCCTAGCTTTTCCTTGTGAGATAATAACCCTCAAAAAGTCTTTCATTTTCAAGAACACAAAAATTTTTCTAATTTTACTGTAATTTCACGATGAATGGGATATGGGTCTTCTGCGCGGCCCAGTTGCCCAGCTTTTGTTAAATAAAGTAAGAACACAAAAATTTGTTTTATCGCCAAATGAAATATTTTTTGGTGATCAGCATTATTGAAATCAATTTCTATATTAATTAACATTTGTAATAAAGTACATAACATTTTAGAACAAAATAAGGATATTCTACGTGCAATAAATTAAAATGCATGGCTGTTAGCATTACCCGAGAAATACCACGTGGAGGTCGCCATGCTGCATTTCTAATCGGGGAGTTTTGATTTTGGCAGTTCACCTTGCCTACTGCCATTAGAAGTTTCAATTAAATTTTTTCCAAAAAACATTTTTTTCTGAAAGCTCAAAGAAATTAACACTAAGCATTTAGAATTTCTTTGAAAACACAATTATAGATTTGTCATCTTGGAGCAATTACTGAATGGGTGTCAAATGACTTATCTCTTGACCAACATAACTTGTTTAGTCAATACTAAACTGATTTTCTCAAAAGTCTGACCTTGTGCTTTTTTATAGTCATGGAGAAGGCCAGACTAATTAATTCCTAATTGAGTTTAAATTAAATATTATCATGTTTTTAGGGCATAAATCTGAATTGAAAAACGTGATAATGCTCACTCTGGTTATTGTTTCCGTTTTTAAAAGCGCTATATGTTGAGCCAGTTTAAATTAAATATTATCATGTTTTTAGGGCATGAATCTGAATTGAACAACCTGATAATGCTCACTCTGGTTATTGTTTCCGTTTTTAAAAGCGCTATATGTCGAGCCAGTTTAAATGAAATATTATCATGTTTTTAGGGCATGAATCTGAATTGAACAACCTGATAATGCTCACTCTGGTTATTGTTTCCGTTTTTAAAAGCGCTATATGTCGAGCCAGTTTAAATGAAATATTATCATGTTTTTAGGGCATGAATCTGAATTGAACAACCTGATAATGCTCACTCTGGTTATTGTTTCCGTTTTTAAAAGCGCTATATGTTGAGCCACCTCATGTGATGTGCCATGTGACATTTTTAGCAGTAATCATTGCTCGATTTTCTAACGTTGCCATTCGAGGAGTTGTAATGAGGCTTTTTATTTTGGTGCCGTGTAAGAAAAATATATATATAGATTTGCTATAATACTTCCATTAAATTAAAAGATATTTTTTTAATAAACTGTAACTGTAATGGAACGGATGTGCATTACTAAATGACAGAAATAAAAAGCGGTTATATATTTATGATATTTTTAATTTATCTAAATGGGAAAAGAAAGAATCTTAATTGAAACAAAGTAAAGTTTCCCACATTCTGGTAGTTTTTACCATACTTTTTTTCTCCTACTATTAAAATCAACGATTGAAGAAAAGTTCGTTTCCGAAACAGAAATATTATTTTATTCGGATGAGGTATTATAATGCAATTTACTATAATACTTCCATTAAATTAAAAGATATTTTTTAATAAACTGTAACTGTAATGGAACGGATGGGCATTACTAAATGACAGAAATAAAAAGTGGTTATATATTTATGATAATTTTAATTTATCTAAATGGAAAAAAAAAGAATCTTAATTGAAACAAAGTAAAGTTTCCCACATTCTGGTAGTTTTTACCATACTTTTTTTCTCCTACTATTAAATTCAACGATTGAAGAAAAGTTCGTTTCCGAAACAGAAATATTATTTTATTCGGATGAGGTATTATAATGCAATTTACTATAATACTTCCATTAAATTAAAAGATATTTTTTTAATAAACTGTAACTGTAATGGAACGGATGGGCATTACTAAATAAAAAGTGGTTATATATTTATGATAATTTTAATTTAACTAAATGGAAAAAGAAAAGAATCTTAATTGAAACAAATTTTTCTGCAAATAGCTTTAAAAACTTTTCTCTTTTGTTTAATGTTTTACTTCTTTTTTTCAAAATTTTACTTTCAGTAACTAAAATTAGAAGTAATTAAGCTCTAAAAACTTAAATAAGTCAAGGATTACATCTCCACATTTTTAATCGCTCGAAAAGTTTTTCTCTTTTTTTGAGGGAGGTTGGGGTGGTAAGCTCTTTCGTAAACGTTTTTCTCATTAAAAAAAAATATTGAAAACCTCTAATTATCATTCAATATCCCTTTGAATGCAAAACCGTTTTTTTTAAAAAATTGTTTTTTACTTTTTTATTTGGGCTAAATTAAAAGCAGCATGAAATTCAATGTAACTATTTAAAGAAACATATTGCTAATACTTTTATTGCGTCTTAGATCCATAATTAGTTCTTTTTCTCAATTTTATTTTTTATACAATTAATCTTATTATGAATGTACTCTAAGAAAAAAACATTATTAGAAAATGTTTGAGAAAAAATAAATTCTTGTTACGTAGATTGGGTTTTAATAAACTAAGTTTCTTCAGGCCACGAGGAACTCCCACGTTGGATATTATAATCAATTACTAACTATTAATTAAGGAATTAATTATAATCAGACACAAAAATGTAAATTCAGAATTACTTAAGCCAGCTTTCAGTTTAAGATGCCTGCCGATTCATGGACATTTACTTAAGCGAGTAATTAATTGTAGCGAAACTCGGATCTTTGGTTAAATTCTATATTTGTGTTTAATGACATTTTTTTTTTATAAAATGTGTCAAAATGATTAGATAATATTATTTTAACATAAATAAATAAAATATGATGCCTTAACTTACCACTCGATATGAGGTAACTAAAGATAGCAGTAAGAATTCAATATTTGGTGCATGTGAGTTGTAGGATGGGGTAACAAAAAGCTAAATTAAAACTATAAAAGTAGAGCGAAACATTTATTAGCAGAAATGAAAGAGTAAAAATTATTATTATTTTTTACACTTTTAGTGTTTCAAGTTAGTTTAGGCTAATAAATTCCTGATGTTTAATTTAATGATTTAAGTTAAGTTAACAAGTGTAAATGAAAAAAATATAGCATACTTTACTGATTGTTACTACCTGTACAGTAGCGATTTTCTCTGTAATATTCTCGCAAAAATTCTGTTTTGTTTCTCCGTTGGCGAAAGTTGGCGTTCGCATTGGGCGTCAATTATACTTTATGTTTTCTCTTCGTAATTAGCTTCCGTTTGGACTCAGCCATAAATATAAGTTGAGGCTCTGCTACGTTTACGCGAACAATAAAGAAAATACAAGATTTCTTTTATTTCTAGTCCTATCAATAGTTTTTTTTAAAAACTTTTGGTGTCCTTACATTATACAAAAAACAAGTAAAAAAATTAAAGTTATGTATACAAAAAAAAAGAAAGAAAAAAAAATCAAAATGGAAACATATATTCAATGAAGTTAATCAGCCATAATTAGATGGTTGGGTTGGAGAATTCTTTCTTGTTTTTGAAAAAGAATATTCTACACAAAAAAGTTTCGGTGCTGTCCAAGAAAACAACGTTTGAAGAATTATTTCTAGTCATGAAAGTTATAATCGATGTAAGCAATCAGTCGTCAAATCAAACCAAATATGGTATCTTGGTCTCTTAGTTAGATCAGAAGAGACCTACGAAATGGATAGCATTTAACGAGCAAGGTGGCGCTAAAAATAGAAAAGTCTTCTACTGAGGTGGCTTGGTGACAATGAGATAGTCATTAATTGGAAACAATGGATGCTTAGTCGGCTACCAGGATGAAACTCAAAATTGTCTGCCCTCCAAAACAAACAAGCGATGATTTTTCCTACTGCACCACTTGTTCATACAACAATGTCAGACGTGTAAATAGGTATAAGTACAAAAATGTACTTATTTATCTAAAGACTCTTATAATTTTTGAACTATTAGTTCTATCGACTTTTTGAAGTTATACTTCTTATGCGACTTCCAACAAGGTTGAGTTAAACGTTTAACGCAAAATTTTTATTGGCCGGGAAATCACGTGGTAGGATCCAGTTTTCCCTGATTCATTTCCATATTGTTTTGGTTCTCACTAGCATAAAAATAATAAAAGTCATAAAAGTATTGTTTTTCTATAAATATTTTTTTAGTTTGATTTGATACACATATAATTTAATAGGATAGTATTTTTTATTTTCAAATTTAGTGGATAACAATTGTAAAAAATGAGTGAAAACAATCCCACGGACAATGCGACGGATTTAAGGTTATGTCAAGGTACGTCTCTTGTGAATATCAATTGATTGTTAGGTTTTCTCTTTTGAAATTACATTATGACGCATTCACATACATTATTAATACAAATACATTTTCCATGACGAGACGATGAGGCAACCACAAACACTTCCACTGGTTCAAGAGGTCCACGAGGGAAAAATGCACAATATTACCGTGATTACAGAGCACGGATGCGAGCGGAGCAGGAAAAAGAGTCGTTGAATAGAACTAGTGATCCTTCTACGACTGCTGATTCTTCTACAATTAACGTCGCAGGTTACGAAGTTTAACTTCTTCCGCGCGGAGGGACTTCACGCACTATTTTTTTTATCACAGTCGATGTAAGGGGAAAAATATATATATGAGAAACTGCAAATAATTGTCTGGATTCTAATATTTAACTAATATTTAAGGATATCCCTTTTTTTATCCCTTCTTGCTATAGTTGAAGGTTCATATTATCCACCATTGTTTTTCCTATTCTTCAACGCTTAAATTAAAAATGTGCCCGTTTCCAGTACTTCATCATAAAAATAAACACTTTATGTGATAGAAAAGTCAACTAATAACTATTTTTGTAGTATTAAATTCATTAATGATTGTAATCTTGATTTTTCAAAAATCTATCACTAATAACTTTAGCAATTTTAAATCCGGGAAAATTTTTCATATTTTTAAAGATTATTTTTGACGCTTGTACATGTTTCTAAATTAGATGATACATTTATTTCCTTTGAAAAATCGAAATAACCAGTTTGATGGATTTTTAATAAAAATTAACTTTAATTTCTGCCTTTTTCCAACAGCTTTTTGGTTTCCTTTAGATTTGGTGACTATTATTCCATCTGTATTAGAATTCATCTCAATAATAGTTAGGTTTATTTTCTTTTTAATGGTTAAAACACTTTATTTTTTAAATATATATTTGTGACCATTAATGTTTCTATGTAATTCACTTTATTTTTTATGAGACCTTTAAAAATATATACTGAATGTGTTTGGGTTGTTGTGAACAAGGTTGATTACGAAGCACCTTGAATAACTTTAATTACAGTGCAGAAAAAAAAAGCATTCATAAACAGGAGGATGACTCCGTTTCAAGGGATGAAAAAGGTAATAAATAAAATATATCTGAAAGAAAACTTGGGGAAAAGTAATAAAAGTTTGCATAAAAATAATATGTAAATGAAAAATAGTAATTCTGGGCATGACATGCAACGTATTAACAGCACACACTGTTAGAATTTTCATTCTGAAACTACGGTAAAATAATTGAAAACAGTCTGTTCTTTCGATTAACCACAAGGTTTATAATTCGGAATATTTTTTTTTTACTTTTACTGTTTTAAAATCGCTTACAACTAGCACGGCTAAAAAACCGTGGATATAAAACTATATGGTATTGTAACCATTTTACCCTAACCTGGTTTCCAAACCATAAAAACGAAATTTAAACGGGAATTGGAGCTCTGTGAGTGCTGCGCCATTTATCTGTGAATGATAGTTTAGTATTCTCATAGTCCAGGGTGACCCATTGAAGAGTGCGGGATACGGAAAACTCCTCACGTGTTGAAGGAATGGAAAAATATTGTGATATTAACAGTGAGATTCGATCCCCTGCTCAGACGGTCGTGACATTGACCGATTATCACTCTCAGCTACAGTATATACCCAGCTACACGGAACAAAGTTGTTGTTCCGCGCTTCATAAGTTGGTTTCATAAGTTCATAAGCTAAGCTTCATAAATTGGGCCTAGTTGGCGTGAATGGAATTCTAGTTGTTAAATCTTATTAGTTAAAAACAGACAATAGATGTTTTTTTCTTACATTCAATAGTTTGAATATAATCTTTTTTTATAGTTATTTGACTGTTTTGTTTGAATATGGTAAAATAACAATTAAATAAATAGCTACTTAGCCATTTTTTACAGATAAATTTTTAACAGTGCAGGAAAAAATAAAATGAAATTATAAAATTAAATATTTTATTATTTACGTCTTGACATGTATGTAGTTTAGGATTTTCGTGAAATTTGTCTTAAGAAGTTATGCAAAATAAAATAAATATGTAAATAAAAAAACAGGTTTATATATTTTGAATGCAGTACATTAGAAAACGAAATAAGCGGCGAAAAATGAAATAAAAATATTAAATTAACTAACTTATATTTTTTTAAGTCCATTTTTGTTATCTGATTTCAGATTACTGTTCTTTGTTTTCGCCGTGCATGACAAAACGATATTTGTATAAGAAAAAAACCACAACAAACTTTTACATTAAAAGCAATTTCATTCAAGAATTAAAACATTTAAAACAATAAACACATATAAGATTAAGTTTTGTCGAGGGTGGTCAAGTTAATGTTTTCCATTTGAGTCACGGATGTGGAAAATCGATATTTTGTTCCGGTCATGTGATCCAATTGTCTTCTTCTGTAAGAGTTTCTGCAGCAATAACAGCATAAAAAATTCTTGAATTCCTTTCGGAATTTTCCTGCAAAATTGAAGCGAAGATTGAAACTCAGCCAACGGTGTTAAATGTTTTTTTATAAAGAAAATGAAATGTTTTTCTAGGGTTATATTTTAATTTAATTTTAATATAATTATTTAATTTAATTATAATTTAATTTTAATTAAAATTAAACTTAATATTTTTGTTAACGCAAACAGAGGAATTCCGAATTTATTTGTAAAACTGTGAAAGATCTACAAACATCCGTATTTTCACGTTCCTGCAGCGGAAAGACTCGAGTTTTTACAGCATTAAGGAGTGCTTAAATAAAGTACATATAGCGGAATAAAAATAAAAGAATGAATCAATGAATGTATGAGTTGAAGAATCAGCGAATCAGTAAGTCACGAAATCAATAAATCAGAAAACAAATGAATGGCTGAATCAATGAATATTAGAGTCAAGAAAATAGTGTTTTAATGAATCAATAGGTTAATTAAAAATCATCAAATCATTACAATTGAAAATACTGTTATAACAAGATACAATATAAAATATTATTAGAACACAATTCAATGAAATGGGAAAATAATTTATTTTTAAAAATGTACTTTAAATAAAATTCTCCTAACCTGTGAGTTTAATTGCATAAAGTTTTAAATAATAATTTTAACACATTTTAACTGGTAAAATACCTGTTCAAAATACTTGTTCTGATGATCCTTGTTGTTGAAATACTACATTGAGTCACAAGTTAAGAAAAGACCATTGCGGTATAGGATTTGAGTAATCATCCGCGATTCCGTTTTATTTTGTTATGGAATTATACAAATATGCTTCCAAACCAATATCAAAGCTTTTGAAAGTGTAGCACTTCAGACAGAAATTTAGTTCGTGTTATCTTTTACGATATATATCATAGAATTATATCATAGAAAAAGGGTTAAAGTTTCATAGTCTTTCTCGAATTCTAGACTTACCGATAAATAAGGAAAACATTCGTTCTTGAAAAAGATGGATCTTTATGACGTTGCAAGAGCACTAGATTTGATTGGACTACTAAAAATGGCACGTCTTATTGTGACAAGCCCTTAACAAATCCAATGCGACATAAAGAATTTTTATTTTCATATTTGTAGAAGAAGTTCCTTTGCAAAAAACAATATTACTTCGTTCAACATTTTCGTTAAATACGAGCAGAAAGACGAATATGTACACCGAAGAGCCATTACATTATGGCCACCCTCCATCTATAACAATGGGCTCGCCCAGGTTTTCATGGTTTCTCGCCCAGGAACAATGTTTTCATGGGGCACATTAGGACCCATAATCCTCATAGAACAATCCCTGACGTCTGTAAGCTACTTGAACATAGTTGCATACCAGGTTCACCCATTCATGGCAACAGTTTTTCCTGCGGGGGATGGTGCTTACCAATAGGATAATGCACCATGTCATAAGGGTCGAATCGTCGAGGAACATTCCAGTGACTTTCAAGTCATGTCTTGGCCCCCTAATTCACCTGACCTTAATCCAATAGAGCATTTGTGGTCCTACTTGGAAAACCAAATTCGTGCTGCCACGCTACCCCCTCGCAATGTGAGGGAATTGCAGGACTAGTTGGTGAGCGCTTGGTACCAGATACCTCAGACTACCTATCAGCATCTTGTGGAATCAATGCCAAGGCGGGTGCTAGCAGTTTTGAGGGCTAAAGGTGGTCCTACATGTTATTAGCAGGGTGGTCATAATGTAATGGCTCTTCGGTGTATATTTAAAGAAACAAAATACAATAGTTTTTATTCAATAAGTTTTGTTTTCCTCATTTCGCACGATTTAAGAAAGTGAACAAAAACAAGGCTGTGCAACGACGTTTCAAAAGTTGGCGATGTTGATGTATGGTCACATTGGGAGCCTGGTATCCATTTGGTTTGCACTTAGATCACGGTGTGCCTTAACTAAAATTAAATAAAATGCTCTTACACCTGCAAAATTAGAGAAGATTCTGAATTTACAATGTTCTTAGATAATAAAAATCGAAAAATTAAAATAATCTGTGGAGAAATTTTTAAAAAAATCCACTTTGAACATTTTTGCTCACGAAGTAAGATATTTCAAAAATGCTAGAATCATTTTATACTTATAAATAGAAAAAAAAACATATTTGTATTAAATATTCATAATAACCGTTTATAATAAATTTTATAATTATTAGAAGCTTTTTAATTGTTAATTATAGTCGATGAACCACTATTTAAAAAGTAAAAATAATAAAAACTTAAATCAACTTTAGCGACTCAAGCACTGTGAAATTAGCACAAGCACTGTGACTTTGAAAATGGCAGCTTCCATTCGTGTGTGTACACGAAGTAGAAAAGCAATTGAACCAGGACAAAAAACAAAACTTAATATCACAGCTCATTCTGTCGACGATTATTTTGATTTTAAGGAATTTCCCTTCGTTTGTATAAAAGGCGATAAAGTCTCGGATGCTCCTGCGCTTGGAGTTAGCTGCAAAGATGTTCCTGCTTTTGTTCAGTATGTGAAAAACAAACCAGATGTACTGGATGTTCACTTAAAAATGGGTATTGTTGGAGGAGGTGGCTTTTTAAAAATATGTCTTTCTGTACAATCAAATGAGTTGGACTTCGAGTGCAACGGTAAGCGTGCTAAGTATCATGAGGGGATAGCTGCAAGGAAATTTAAGGATTCTTGAGTTAAACGACTATTCATTCTAGCAACCGTTCCGAGTGCACAAGAAAATTATAAGAATGTAGATCAACTCGTTTCAACGTTGAATGTAAGTCCTTTCCACGGCACAATTGCGACCGATTTGAAGTTAGCGAATATCTTAGCAGGTATAATATCGCACAGCAGCGCATACCCATGCACTTATTGTTATGCCAAGAAAGTTGAGCTAAACAGCTGTGGCGAATTGAGATCCCCGAAAATGTTTCATCGTATTATACAAGTTGGCTGACTGAAGAAAATGGTTGAAAAAACAAAGCGAAAGATTATTTCAATTGCATTCATTCACCGCTAATTGCAACTGTTGGAGGCAAAACATTCCTAGACATTATTCCACCTCCAGAATTACATCTTATGCTTGGTGTTGTTAACACTGTTTTCACGCATATGTTGAAAGAATGTGAAAATGAATCGCTGACATGGACAAAAGCTTGTCACGTTCAGCGTGAAATCAGACGAGGATGTTCTGGGTTTAAAGGAAATGCATGCAAAACACTTTTGGATAAAGAAGAACTTCTGCACCAGTTTATAAATCTAGTAATACTGTATTTGACGACTTCAAAAAAGTGGTTTCTGCATGCTTCGGAAATAATCTTGACCAAAATTACAAAGCATGTATAGAAGCTTTCAAAAAGAGCTACATGGACTTAGGTGTCAGCGTTACACCAAAGATTCATCCAGTTTTTTTTCACATTGAACAGTTCTATGACAAAAACGGTGAAGGATTAGCATTTTTTGGGGAGCAGGCGATGGAGTCCGTACATTTTGATTTCTTAAAGTCTTGCTGGGAAATTAATAAGGTAGCTGCAAATCACCCGGATTATTCTAAACACCTTTCGAGCGCTGTTTGTAGATATAATGCTTCACATGTTTAAATTGATGTAATTATAATTAAATTATGTAACATTTTCATATTTTATCAGCATTAAAATGTTTAAATAATAAAAGTTTAATAGAATTACAGCTGAAAAATCATTATTATATCATTTTTTCCTTTCTATTGATATAAAACAACGCCAGATTTTCCAAAATATCATACTTCGTGCGCAAAAATGTTCAATGTGTTTTTTTTTTAAAATCTCTCCACAGATTATTTTCATTTTTTGATTTTTATTATCTGTTACCATTGTAAATTCAGAATCTCCTCTAATTTTCTAGGTGTAAGAGCATTTTATTTAACTTTGGTTAAGGCGCACCGTGAGATGCTAACAGAATCTCTCGATAGGGATAATGGTTTTTTCTTAAGTTGCAAGAGAATGTAGAATCATTTTTTAACCTCCATTAAGAAAGCTGAATTACGGAGGCTTTGAAACACTTCACATTTTTACCAGTAACTATGCATAAAAACATTATTTTCGCTATTTACGGTAATATTTCTAAAATTGTTGAAATCTAATCATAAATTAGATTGGATAGTAGTTTTTGAATACACACTACAGATTTCAAAGTGGTTTTCATAATATTTTATGAGAAATTATCTGTTAAATGGTAGATTAGTGACGTAAGTAACACGTAATAATTTTCTTTGCTCATGTAATTATGTTTCTTTACTTTTTAATGTTTTTTATTCAGTAATGAAAATTTTTTTATTGTCAGAGCATATAAAATGGTCTTTAATTTTTTTAAAGAAAAAAAAGAATAGAATGGAATGAAGAAGTACATGAGGTAGATTAAAAAAAAATAATTTAATGAATACTCGAAGAATCTTTTTTTCTTTTTAAAATATTATTTCTATCTAATTTTTTGGTCAAAACAAATGTGAAAAAGTAACAGAATTGTCTCCCTTTTCATCTCAAACAAAATTTCAATTCTGTAGATTGTTTTTTTTTATATTAATGAAAAAAAATATGTGAAAAATTCCTTAACTGATAAATTATTTGTGAATTAATTTATTGAAATAAATTGCAATATCAACTAAAAGTAAATTTTAAAAAAATAAGAAAAAAGTTTGATAACACCAGGAAACAATTATGTTTGTGTTGCATGAGATTTTTTCAACCGATCTGCAGATCAAATCTGCAGATCGGTTTCTCTTTTCAAGCTACACTTTTCTTAAATGAAATTTTTTATCTAAATGTACCAGTTTAAAAACGTTATAAGTAACAAGGGATAGTATCAACGTTAAGGGTGCTGTTTTTTTCGCATGCGTCTGAACAGGTCACAATAGGAAAAAGCCCCCAGTTGCGTATGACGACATTTCTTGGCATGAGTTACTACGCAATTTTAATCCTACTAATGTGCCCTAACTCTTCCAGAAGTTTGTCGCTACATTTGCGTTTTACATTATGCTACATTACCGGTATTATATACCGTTTTTGAACTTGTACATTTAAAAAATAGACTGAAAATGTCATAAAATAAACTAAAAATGTTCTTTTAAAAAATATCGCTGTAGGAGCAAATTTAATTTCAGATTTGAAATTTTCACACCCGAATTAGGCAAGATGAAGTATTTGTATGAATCCAACAAAAATTTGTTTCCCCGTGTAATTTTTTAAAATATTATTTCTAAGTGAATGTAAAAAAAAAATAGCATGAACTGTTTAATATGATAATACTGACCATTCATGAAATTATATATGATGGGGTTGATAGAACTGTTGGCATAACACAGCCAATGGGATAACAGAGAAGCAACTGTTGTCACAGGGTTTTGAGGAAGTCCAACTGTATACCTGTAAAAGTAAGATATGAGATATTATAAGCAGATGTAACGTTAAAATAATAAAGGAAAGAGAATAATACAGAAATTAATTGTAAAATATAGTTTAAAAATCGTTTACAACATCCCGATATGAATTTTTGAACATTTCTATGAAATAGTTAAGATTCAATAAAAAGTGCGTGTTCCTAGTACTACAGTGGCACATTTCGAACAATGTTAATTTTTCTCTGTCTTTTTTTGTGGCAAGTATGCCTTAGGTGACAATTTTTATGATAAAATATCTGAGAATGATGGCGAAATGTATTTTATAATCAATACGTTTTTATTAACTCGTCCCCGTGTGTAGGAGGGTCGTATTTTGCGATCAAGTTGTGGACCACTTTCTTAAAAACAAGAGAACAAAAATCTGTACTAGAGATCAATGTCTAATAAAAATGCAAGTTTCAATTGTTTAGTGATCTCAGCAAACAAAATTTATCTTCTTAGTATCGCCAAAGAGAATTTTTTGTTATCACAATTCCAGGACTACTTTCCAACTAGCTAGAGTAGTCAAATTTCAACTGATACTCTGTACTGGAGGACAACACAAGCTTCAATCGTTTTTTGATCACTGCACGCAAAATTTATTGTCGTATTATTGCCGAATCTTTAAACAAAATAATAACCACTTTTTGAGTAGCTCAGGTGCTTAAATTTCAAGTGTTGCTCTGTGACAATACAAGTTCCTCTAAAACATTCGAATTTCGGTTGGAGCTTTATACTGATGACAACACAATTTATGATCTTTTTTCAATGTTGTAGGAAATTCACAGTTAAAAAGAAAATTGTGAAGTGCAAAACTTTCGTAATAAACTTCTAACACACTCGAGAACTTCTCGCACGTCTTTCGAATGTGATGCATTCTATGGTTCTTCTCTTTTGCCCTCTTAAGAAAATAAGCTTTGAAGTTCTTTTAATTTTATTTTATTATGCATTAAAAAAAACATTAGAAGCAAAATAAACAAAAGGACATCGAAGAAAAAATAATATATATATATATATATATATATATATATATATATATATATATATATATATATATATATATATATATAATTTTTTTTTTTTTTTTTGAAAAAAAAAAGAATTTTTCAACATACCAATTTTTAAGATTTTAGTTGTAAAAATGGTTTAAATGTCAGGCTACTATTTTAGAATCGCATAGTTCATCACAGAAAAATATGAGTTCAAATAACCTTTTGAATTTTATATATTGATTACTTGAATGTCCAGTTTAAACGTCTGGAAAAGGTATAAAAAAATGGAAATAATTGCTAAAACATACTCAAGAAAACAAAATAAAACTGCTCAGTAACTATGTCAAACGCAAAAACAAATAAGAGAAGTTATCATTATTGAACAAAAAGTTATAATCAAAACTATAAAAAAGTATATAAATAAATAAAATAGAAATGTTAAACAATTTTTGACGTAATAATTAGAGATTAAAAAAATAACCTTTATGATTTGATAAGTATATCTAATAAGGTATGCTAAATAACGAGTGCAGATGATCATTTAAAACCTTACAAGAAATGAATTTTTTACATTTGAATTATGGACGCTATACACCATCTTGGATAGTAGACCATCTGTCTTTATAGTTTAGTCAGGAGAGTAGTTCTCCTTAATATAAATTTTACTATTCTCGTATTTTGCTATGAATTTTAAACTAATAAAGAAAAATAAAATATGTTCCCCTCCGTTTTTAAAGTTCGCTTATCCAACAATTATTAACCCAATAAACTACTGTTTATTTTATTTGCGATTTATTATTGCTTAATTTAACAGTTTTTGAACTCTCCATTCATTACCTTATTGGATTTAAAGATGGTAATTAGGTAATTGATCAATTCTAAAATTTCTATAAAAACTAAGGATTTTTTTCTTTATCTTTTAGTTTTTCTTTTACAGGAACTGTTCAACTTATTTCATTCAAACTTTTAATTTTAGTAAGTAAAATGGTATTCGTTATGAAGATGCAGAGAATTTTACATTTCAGACAAAAAAATTTTATTGATGATTACATAGAATAATAAAAAAAACTAATAAATAAGCACCAAACATTATTTTTCGGCTGAACAGCTTTTATAAATAGACTAGGGGGCTGAGCCCCCTGTTCGCTACCGCTCACCAGCCCCGATGATTGCTTCGCAATAAATGTTTTTTCTTGGAACATTTTTTCTACTAAAGTTAAAATTATTCACTTAACATATATGTACTAAAAGGAGTTATGTTTATTTACGTGCTTGCGCCTCTATTTCCCACGTCCAAATATTACTATCGATTATTATTATAAACATTTAGATCTCTTGGTGAACAGAAGTGATTTTTCGAATTATCATTTTTTTAAAATAACATTTATATTCTTAAAACGTTATATTGCTCAAACAAATTTGATGAGTTCGCAACCTTAATTTAAGATTTTCGCTAATAATAGCAGTACTGGAAAATGACTTTAAATTAGGGATACAAAAATACTTAAAGGAAAACAATACCTTCACGACTTTTGTTAATTTTATGCTGATGACAACCTAAACAATATGGAAATAAATGGGGGGAAACTGGATCACACCACGTGATTTTCTGGCCACTAAAAATGCACTGACAACAATGGAAAACTGCGACACCATCATTAGAATTTTATATATAGTAAGATACAATGACATTTTTTCCGTCTAAATAGTTTTCGAATTATAGTGCAGTAAGCTAAAAGTAAAAATGTGCGTGATAATATTTTCCAGAAAAAAAATCTAATTTAGGGACAAAACTGTCGGAAAATTTCGGAGAAAGCGCGTTTTTGTATTTGATTTGTAGCAAAAAATACCGTATACACTAATTTTGTAGATTTAGTTTCAGCAGTAGTTTTTTTGTCACTTTGAAGATTGCTTCATTATGCCACAATCTATTCTGAATGCAATGCTTTTGCACATGTTTAATTTAAAATGCGAGAGAACAGCCTAATCAGGGGTCTGTCCAGGCCGAATTTACTACCGTTTAGCGGTACCTTCACAAATTCAATTTTAGGTGAAACGGTAGTTTCACAAATTCAACTTTAGGAAAAACGGTAGTTTCACAAAATACTTTTTCTTAAAATTTTATTTTTGTATCCCTTAAGAAACGATGAATCTATATTTTTACCATGTTTTTGTATTGATTTTGTAATATAATTTTTAATTTTTCACAAATTATGTCTAAATTTTCACAAAATAGGTACCTTTCAGAAAAACCTAGACAGACCCCTGCTAATAAAAACGTAAGCAATGCAAAACTTTATTAGTTATTTACCTGAGGGCGTTGATGAGATGAACTGGAAAATAACACAATCCGAAAATGACCACAACCGCTATGAGCATCTTAGCCGCTTTTCTCCGAGATTGTATCTGTCCTTCACAACTGGGATTCACTGTGATTAATCGTACTGTTGTACCGTTTTTACCGTTCTGCTTTGAGATTGCTATAGAGAGAACAAATTGTAGGTGAGATATTGCTTTATATAATGGAGAAAACACAATTTTTATTGTGCAAAGCAAAAAAGGAATGAGATTTTAACAACCGTTGTATTACGTTATCTAATATGAACTTATTAATGTGAAGAATATTTAAAAAAAAAAAAAAACAAACGAGATAGCAGTCTAAATTAAAATAACAATAAGATTTATGAATTAATTAAGAAAAGCATACGATTTGTGTTCAATTATTGTTATAATTCACTTTATCGCAATTACATAAAAAAATGAATTGTTTTTTTATTTTGAAAAAATAAACAATTTAAATCCTAAGTATATGGCATAATTAAAAGCGCAAGTAGACGCTATTTATATTTCAAAATTATAAGTTTCATAATTTAAATTTATGAAATCAGTTCCTTCAGGTACTTACTAACATTTTCAGCCACTTTCTTTCAAAGAAACTGAACATTCAACAGTTATTTTTTGATAAAATTGCAACTCTAATGCTAAATTCATCGTACTATTTTAAAGAATGACACATGTAAATACTATTTAGTCTAAATTGATAATAATTGATTGCTTTGCCAAAAATTACTATTTAGTCTACATACTATAAATACCAGCTTAAAAAGTTAGTGGAATTTATATTCTGAAGTTCCCTTTATATTGTAACATTTCCGTACATTTTTTTTCATCAAAGAAACCTGACCATTTTATTTCCATTTTGGAAAATGATTACTATCAATTTTACAAAAGTTTACTAGATCTCAAATTAATTATATAAATCCATAAATGCTACCTCGGAGGCACAGCTTCCCACAATGTTAATAAAAAGTTACGAATAAATCGCTTAATTTTTCTAGCGAATATAAATTTCATAGTTCGATTACTAGGTTTTATAGATTTTGTGGTGATGAAAATCATTGTAATATACCATTTGATGTATCAATAGATTTTCGCTTTCACATACGTTTAGATAAAAAAAATTATGTAATTTAAATTCAAAGTTTTTCTTTCTGCACTATTAAAATTAATTCTAGTGCGAAATCTAACTGCCTTCAGCTGTTTTTTTGCAAATGCTAAAAAAAGTAATTGTTCTGCACTTTTTGAGAAAATGCGCTATGTGCACTACGCAAAATAAAAATCTAAGATCAAATCTTTACGTTCTTGAACTCAATCTTGAAGGTACGGGGGGTAACATCAAATATGCTAATCAATGAGTGCTGACTATATTTCAAGTAGTGAAAGCAAACACAAAAACGTACTTTCTCTGAGTAAACATTAATTTTTTTCGATGGATACAAATTTCTGGCCTACAAAATATAGGGGTTAACTGGCAGTCTGGTAAATATATAGTCAGGAGAAAGGTCCAAAAACTGGAACACCTTAATGTTAATTTTACTTTTTACGTATTTCACCATATCTCGAGAATACTTTGAGCGAATTGAAAATATTTTGATCCGAATTATGAAATTCGTTAATCCAAAGATAATTCCCTTTAAATATAATTTTTAGTAAATATTTATTATTTTGTTTTATTTTATTTTAGTAAAAAAAAATTGAATTGAAAGGTATACAATTTTATACATTATTTTAAAAAATGCAATTTTAAAGGACAAAATATAAAATTTGTGCGGGATTGATCAATAGTTCCTGAGAAATCAAATTTAAAATAAATTCTTCTTTTAAAAATTCAATTAATCAGGAACTACTACTATTCGACTAATTTTGCTCAAAATTTTGTATTCTGTTACATAAAATTACATTCTTTGAAATGATGCATAAAATTTTATATCTTACAATTCTAAATATTTTGACTATTATAAATAAAATGATAAATGTTTACAAAATATTATATTTTGCATGAACTTATCTTTGAATAAACGAATTCCACAATTGTGTTCAAAAAATTTTCAACTCACATAAAAAGTACTCGAGTTATGGTGAAATCAGGAAAATTAACATTAAGTTATTCCAGCTTTTGCACTTTGTTCCCGACTGAACTATTGGGACCATATTTCCCAGACTGCAATTTATCACCATATTTTGTGGATCAGAAATTCGAATCCGCCGATAAAAATATATGTTTAATCAGAGAAAGTACGTTTTTGTGTCTTATTTCGTTACTTAAAATATCGTCTGCACTAATTAGTTAACATATAAAAGGTAACCCATTCGAACCATTAAGAGTGAGTCACAGATCGTAAAGATCCGATCCAAAGTTATTCAAGGTGGTCAGTTTTTTCTTCTTCTTTTTGGTGCACTGTAAAACAATAGAGTAATATTTTATATAAATGTCTGCAAATTTTCCATGGAATATTTATTAATTTCACACATTCGAATAACATTATCTCTTAAATACTTTTATCTCAACTATTACTATCTATCATTATCTATCTTTGTTGCTACTATTTGTTAAAAAGGACTCGTGAAAATTTAAATTTTTTTCTACATTCTAAAATCTTTCTAGATCTCAGAATACGTTTTGGTAACCTACGTAGTTCTAGAATCGCAAAAAAAAAACACAAGTTAAAACAATGCAGAGAAGAGAATTATAATAATCTGTTCACGGGCTCTTGCAATGAAATGAAAACATTTATAGGTTTAGTCAATGTGTTCGGTTATTTTACTTCTCCATAACTATGAATAACAACTGTTTTAGTTTCAGGTTCAAATCTTATAACGATCCGATAAAGTAGGAAATGAAAAAATAAATAAGAGTGAACTTTTTGAGAACTTTTTAAAACGTTTTTAAAGCGATTCGTGTTTACTAACATATCTAAAAGCGGCTGTAGTTTTTCCAAAGAACGATTGAATGGATTTTCAAATACTTTGGGTTTGTTTATCTTGTTTTGTTGAGTTTTATCTATATATATATATATATATATATATATATATATATATATATATATATATATATATATATATATATATATATATATATATATATATATATATATATATATATATATATATATATATATATATATATATATATATATATATATATATATATATATATATATATATATATATATATATATATATATATATATATATATATATAGAGAGAGAGAGAGAGAGAGAGAGAGAGAGAGAGAAAATGTTTAGAAGGAAATTAGAGAGAAAATTTTTATGCCACCTTTGAAGTAATTTTTCTAAATAACTTATGAATTGATTTCCAGAAATATTCCCTTTTTAGTTTGCCGATCTTGTTATAATGTACATTTAAATTTTTTTCAAATTTTAACTTTGTATTTATTTTTGAAGTTAATTTCTACTGCAGCTTTTCGTGCAGTTTTTATGTAAATCAATTTAATAGATTTTCTAAGTAATTGATTCCAGTAAAATACATGTTTTGGAAACTTTGATTTTTGACATAGTTATTTATAATTGAAGAAAGTATGTCTTTTTTTTGTTAAAATAACTGTCTTTCAATTTAAATGAAAAAAAACCCAATTAAATTTTAAATAAATAAATTTGAATGTGGGCCATAGCATGAGTAACACAATTTAATTCTTGTTGATCTGAAAATTGATTTAGTTTTATTTCTCAGGAAAAAAAACAAATAAATTTCTATATAGGATAGAAAAACTTATTTTTTTTCTAAAAAATCAAACAACAAAAATAATTGCATTACAGGATATACTATGTCTCAGAAAGTTAATAACCACATTTAGGGGAGAAGTTTTTCTTATTTTTTTAAAAGTTCTATTTCATGAAGCTATCTAAAAATTCGAGAACAATTATGTTCAAACGCGAGAGCAACGTGGGCCCACCTAATATGTTGTCCCTGAAAAAGTGACCAACAAATCAGCTCTTATGCGTTTGAATTGACGAACTTCAACCCAGATGGGCATTGGAAAAACAATATTTTCTGACTCAACTGTGTAGGGGTCAGGGAACTGGCCTGGTTTTGGTTCGAATCTTGGTCAAGACATGGATATTCGTTCATTCCGTATACTATCTGTCCTTACAGTGGGAGCAACGTCGGCCCACCTAATATGGTGCCCTTGAAAGAGTGGCTAACAAATCTGTCCTAATACGCCTGAATTGACGAATGTCAACCCATGTGGGCATTGGACTAGAAATGTTCAAACAAAATTTTTAATTTATTCGTTTACATTAAAAATGAAAATTACTTCTTGTAGTAACACACGTAACAGAACACTTCGTTTAATTCGTGACTCCCTTTCTATAATATCGAAAGCCTCATAAAGAACATCTTCAGGGCCTCTTTTCACGAGGAACTCAAAAATCGTAATTCCAATAAACCATGGCTTAAACATTCTCAATGTCCCTCACTGGCCTAGGATGAAATCTGTTGCCATGTTTCGTCTGATAACTGACCACGATTGCCTGAAAAAACATCTATGTTGCATCAACGTGGTTCATGATCCCTTTTGCACATTGTGTGACCTCCACGAGGTAATGGACTTGTCTCACCTGCCTAGGTGCCCTGCTCTCCCTCGGAAATCTATCTGGAAACGCTACTGGATTGCTCGCTCTTATTTATAGATTTATTGTTGTCTTTTTGATGTTCAATTGTCCTTTAATGTGCCATTCGAAATTTAAAAAAAAAAAAATAGTACACTTCGTTTTTGTAATAAATACAAATTTACTCATTTATATTAAATTAAAAAAACTAATTAACTAGATAAATGAACAAATAAAAAAAATAATTGCTCAAAAATTGACTCATAATTTTTTCAAATATTTGAGCAAGATATTCCCTTTTTTTTCTTCAGAGGTAACATTAGCGGTGGAAAATAGAGGTCAATTTAAGAACTTAATAAACAGTTTTTTATGACATCAATCAATAAAATCTTTTTTTTCTGTCGAAAAGTGTTTAATAGAATTTTTAAATTTTTTAGACAACAAAATGTATTGCTAATTACTAAAAATTGTTATTTCACTGATTGCTATTAGTAACATAAAACAATTTAATGTTCGGGTTATTTTAAATTAAATTGCTTATTGAAAACATGACAAGTATTCTTACTTTATCGTTTAATTTTTAAAGATTTTAAGAAAACGTTTTTTAATTGCTACCGTATGAGAGTTACTCTAATTAACATGAGGCCATCCTAAATTTTTATAATATTTGAAAAGAATATAAATTTGCCTTATTAGTAATTCAAATTTAGAAGCAAAATAATGCTCTTTGAGTAAAAGAATCTTTGAAATTTTTTAGAACGTTATAAACAGTAACAATTTCAAACTTGTGTTTCTAAATAAAATACGTTGAATTAAAATAATCTTAAAATGTTTTATATTAATTAATTCTGCAGTTTCAAAATATTTGTCCTTAAATTAAAAATAATATTTTGTTTTTAAGTCAAAAAATGGATTTTATAAGGAAACCACCAGTATTCTTTATTCACATCTAAGTATAAGGAAACTTAAAATAAAGGCGTCTTTATTTATTTTACCTACTTTTTTTATTTACTTCACTATTATTATTATACCTTTCCCCCCTTTCCTTCTTGTCTCCCTCCTATTCTTATAATCAATCTAATTCTATCTTGCATTCTATCCATTCTATCTTTCATTCACTCACTATTCTATTTATTCCCGCGGACTCATATACTATTTGACCGATTTAAATTAACAATAAATGAATTAAAAATTCTTTTCTTTGATAACCATATATGAGGTTTAGTTTTGCAAGTTTTTTTTCTAAAATTCATGCTCCGATTCTCAAAATTGGTTCCTTTTTTTTTCTTTCATTCAGTGACTTATAAACTCACTCGTATGAAGACAGAGGGGGAGACAAGTTGGATTGCCAGGACAAGTAGAAATCACTCAAAAATTTTAATGATTTGACTCGAAAGTATTTGCTAACTTGAGATATAATGGCATGATACTCAGAGCTTGGCATTCGTCAAAAACAAAGTACAGACCAGGGGGGTGGGAGATTAATTTATGCTCATTTTTTTTAGAAAATGGCGATTAAATAGCAATCTATTGTATTTCGAGGACAGCGAAGTTTTAACAACTCAATAACTTGGAAAATCAGAGTTATCTCCGAGAGTTATTACACAGTAAAGATGGTCCATGCTGGGGGAAAACGGTTCCTGTCCGCAAGTAGACAAGAACCGCAAAGAAAAGTACAGTGCTCAAAATAAAAAAACGTACCACTCTGAATAACTTTTGCTCCAACGATCGGATTTTTACGTTCTAGGACTCAATTTTAAAGGTCCCCGAGGGTGACCTCAAATATATTAATTAATTAGTGACGACGATATTTTAAGTTATGAAATCAGACACAAAAACGCACTTTGTAACTTAAATGTCGTATGCACTAATTATTTTATTTTATATTTTATAACCGTCGTTGAGCAGCTGACCCAATTTTACGGGTTTACGACTACTAATGTTCAACTCCGTAGCCTTATAATTTTGAACCCAATCCAGAAGACAAGGGAGCTCCTTGATTGAGTATTGGGAGAAATTATGCCTTCGTGGAGGATATTTTGATGGAACTAACCCGTATTTGCTTTACATAGAGAGGAAGACCGCGAGAACCTCCCACGGTAAGCCTGACGGCAAGGAGACTCTAACCCATGATCCACTGAGGACATTTCACGTCAGCACTGTGGTCGGTGCAAGCCGGATGCGGCATTCGTATCGACTGGGATTCGAACCCGGTTCGCCTCATTGGAAGGCGAACGCTCTGTCCCCTGAGCCATTGTGGATCATGCACTAATTAATTAGCTTATTTGAGGTTACTCCCTCGAACCAATAAAATTGAGTAACGATATAATCAAAAGTTAATCAGGGTGGTTCATTTTTCTTGGAGCACTGTACATTGAAGAAGACGACGGGAATAGTAGTGAGGAAGTATTTGATCAGGAGAAAATTTGAGGAAAAAAAAAACGTTTCTTGTCCAAATCGATTTTCAATTTTTATTTATTTTTGCGGAATCGAAAATTGTTAATTAGGATTTGAAGTTTTTAAGGGATGTAAAAAAATATTATGACTTTCGTATATGTTCTTAATTTTAAGATTTCATTCTAAAGATGCATTCTAAAGAATACCAAGTCTTAAAATTTGTTTTTCTTAATATCAGTTTCCTCGGGCATGAACCGTCCCCCCCCTTCATCTTCATATACTCACTGTTATCGTTCAAATATTATCTTAATCAAATAATGTAAGTAGAAAATTGTTAAATTAAAGTATTAAATTAAAGTATTAAAAGTAATAAATTCAATTATCTTCTTAAATTCGCTACTTTTAAAAAAGTTTTTTAAAGGAATGTATTGAGTCTTAATCGTGCTTAATTAAAACTAAACAATTTTTACCAAGAAAATTAAATCTCCCTAAATCAAACACACGCAGATTGAAATAAGAAAATGAAATTGTAGCTAGAGTTAAAAGACTTAGGTTGCAAATCGTTTTTTAAAATAAAAATAAAAACAACCCTAATAATCAAGCATGCATAAAGTAAATTACGCAGAAATTTAAAAAGGGACACAATTTAAAGGTTTTTTAAAGGTTGTACTACATAATAAAGTATTGAAAAAAAGAACAACAAATAAATAACATACAATTTTTTAAATGATGTAAACTATCTGCTATTCATAGCTGTTAGAACAAGTTTGCCGATTTTCAGCTAGCTCACTCTTTGCTTATGATGAAAATGGCGTAACACTATGCCGTAAATTTGTGAAAATAAATAATAGCCGTAATAAAATAAAAGCCGTAGATTTGTGAAAATGAAAAACGCCAGAGATCTAATTTCTGAATTAGAAAAGTTATTCTAACACTTCGTTTGGGGTAATAAAAATGCCTTAAAATTGAGACTTATAAATTGATATTAACCATTTTCGTCTAGGTGGAAAAATCTCGCCATACTAAGGATTTTTTTTTTTAAAAGTTAAGTTATTTTTTTTTAAATAATTAAGATATCTACCTGTTTTAAGACCCAAAAAGAATTTTTCTAGTATTCTAGTATAAATAGTTTCAAATAGAAGCTTTGTAACGAATTTAAGAAACATAAACTGGAACCTTTTTTTCCTCGAAAGTACGGTAAATAAAAACAGCTTTAATGACTGTAATAAGCGGTAAACATTAGGCAGCTCCTTCATTGAGTACAACCTTTTATCTTTTTTCTTTTGTTTGTTTTTCTCTTATGAATATATTTTCTACTTCCATTTTATTTTTTTTCATTAATAAACATAATACTAAACATTTAATATAGTGAAAATATAATAATACTAATATAGTAATAATCATATATAAGATCTTTATTACTATATTAGTAAATAATAAACATTTGTAATATGCTTATTATTATATTAGTAATTAATAAACAGCTGTAAAATGTTTATTACTATATTAGCAAGTAATAAGCAGCTTACAGATGTTTAGCAATAACATTTATCACTTCGGCAACATCTGTACCAGTGATTTTCAACCACTGTGCCGCGGCACTTTTGTGTGCCGCCAAATATTAGAAATGATGCAATAAAAATTATAATGCTTTTTTTTATTATGAGTAAAGTTATATATATATATATATATATACAATATATATATATATATATATATATATATATATATATATATATATATATATATATATAATTTTTCCACGCTTTAACCGCTTGAACATCTTTTACGGCGATTGTATTGTCTCTGACAATCTTAAAATAAGATGGAAGTGTTTAAATTGTATATGTCACACAATTTTAAAAAAAATGTTTTAAGAGCTAATCATTAAAGTAAGCTAAGCAATTAATAAAGGATAACTAAAAAAACAAATATATAAATAACAAATTAACAAAGGATAACTAACAAAAATTAAGCTAACAATTAATAATTAGCAAAAAAACTAGTTAACAAGAAATCACAAAAAACTAACAGTTAATAACTATAGAAAACAAGTTAACAACTAATAACTAGCAAAAAAAATAAATAACTGTTACTAACTAATAAAAAATTGGTCTAAAGAAATAAATAATCCCTTAATCAATGTGCTTTTGAAGTACATATTATTTTATTTCACATTCAAAATTATTATCACAAACTATTTAACACAGCGTAAAATAGGTAATTAAACAACTTTTAATCTAATTTTTTTCATTGTGTGCCGTCAAATTTCGAAATCGTTAAAAGTGTGCCGCAACAGAAAAAAAATGGTTGAGAGGTCACTGATCTATATATTCAGAAAGTAAAATGCGGATGCATATTTTTGCATATTTAGACGGAGCATATTTTTACAGTTTTTTTTTTTAAATTTAAATATTCATATGAATAACATAAATTATCCTTTATCTTTTAATTATCTATCCAATATAAAATGGAAATCATATTATAAGCAAATAAAGTAATAATAATGACATACTTGTGCGTGACGCATGGTGATTAGTTTCTGATGATCCTGGTATATTCTTATTCCAGAGAACTTTTGCAATCTGATAGTAGGCCACAGCCATCAACAAGAAGGGAATAATGTACAAAAACAATAGAAGAAACAGCTGGTATATTCTGGTGTTGCTCTCGCTCCATGTGTAAGCACAATCTGTAAGATAGATGGTCTCCAGGGGTATTGGATGCTTTCTTGTATCGAGGACTATGGCTTCTGGCAGGGCGACAATAATTGATACCAACCATATGAGGAAAATGTTTGTTTTGGCACGGGCGGCTGTGCTTTTGAAGCTGAGGGGATGACAAATGGCATACCAACGATCGATAGAGATGAAAGTCAAGGTCAATACTGATACACTCACTGAGACACTCTGGAAAAGAAAAAAAAATTATGCTGTATGACGAAATGTATTCTCTAATGACCGCACTTAAAGGTTAAATTGAAGTCAGAAGCGAAACTACCAAATGAAAGTTTTTAATACCGTATATTTTGATTTTATTAGCCAGAATTTCTCTTTTTTTATTTTAAACTAGAAGTGTCATTATCATACAGTACAGTAATTTTACCAGATTTTTTTTTCTCCGAGTAAAAAGACTGCCTCTCATGAAGTAAAACACCCATACCATAGTAGCTGATTCTTATGTAAAATGAGCTCCTGAATCAGAATATAAATCGCATTTTTCCCGTTACCCAACTTTTTTTAGGAACGCCTCACTTCCATACGTTTTTTACTCTTCAATAATTATCTGACCGTGAATTTGATTCAGAGAAAGAAAATGATTGCCTTAACCTTTGAATTTCTTTTTAGGAAGTTGAGAGATGAAAAAATTTTAAAACTTGAACATTTTTAAATATGTAGTAAGAGGTGGAATTTTTTCGGGTTTCCCTCCCTAAAAATATTGAAGCAAAAATCCCGCCTTTAAAAATGACAGTTCTTTTCAGTTTATTTTTTTAAATATTTTATTTATTTTCAACTTAGCTGCAGAACAGTCCTTCTTTTTCTTTTAATCAAATTCATAGCCAAAAATTTATTAAAATGCGAGAAAACTTAAGAGGAAAAGAGTCGTAATAAATGGCAGGAATGATCTCAGCCATCGATTTTTCTTTCAAGGCAGTATGAATATAATGCAATATAGAAGGCAGAGGCTGTTCAGTGTTTAGAGTGTTTGCCTCGAGGTGATCCAGTTTCGAAAACCAGCAGTGACTGAGCTGTACGAATTCTGCTCACAGCTCGCACTGACCACAGTGCTGACGCAAAATATCCTCAGTGGTAGATAGACCATGTGTTAGACTCCCCTTGCCGTCGGGGTAACTAAGGGATGTTTCCGTGGTTTTCTTCACCATGCACCGCAATTGCGGGTTAGTTCCATCAAAAAGTCCCCACTAAGGCTAGTTTGTATCACTGATCCATTCAGGAGTTCCCCGTCTTCTGAGTTACGTTCAAAATTATAAGGCTACGGAGTTGAGCATTGATAGTCGTAAACTCAGAATTGGGTCAGCAGTTCAACGCCAGTTATAAATAATATAAAATGTAAAGGAGATAACATAAATTATATTAACAGTATATAAATAAAAGGACAGGCGTGGAGACAAGTTACAACGTGTTTTTAATTTTATTATCATTTTTTGTTTTATTATTTTATTTTATTATTATTTTTCATTTTATTATTATTATTTTTTATTTTTGCAAACTGTACATCTGTCTAATTTACATCTGTAATTTACAAACTTGAATGATGAATTTTAACCCCATCTTTGAAGTCACTTTGACTAGTTCTACCTTAAAGGAACGTCAACCTACCATTCAAATTAAATTAACTTCAGAGCACTCAAACTTTGGAGGAACTTTCCTCTCTATTAAATAGCCTAACAGCGCGAATTATATCACTGATCATTAACTGTCTTATCAGAAATTTTGTCATTTACTTAAAGTCAGATACCCGTTCTTATAAGAAATGGGTTTTAAAAAAATAACTTCATGCTTCAAAATCATGAATAACACTGATATATGATAACTATTTTGCTTAATTGCGCACTATCAAGGGGGGAGAATTTAACTCACCACGTTGCTCTTCTTTTTCTTTATATTAAATTCAAACAGCTTAAAATTAGAATTATAATTCATAATAAAACTTTCAAACCTCGATTTTTAAAGTTTAATTTGCACATATTTAATTATTTTACAAAGGTAAAGGTACGTCGCACCCGTTTTATAGGGCGGACCCATTCATTCACAGATCGTAATTTTGACCTGAATCAGAACGATCAATTTCCAACCCAGTACCCCCAGAGGTTTTGGTTTGTTATGGGATCATGGAGGACTTTTGCGACTCGACAGATTTAACGTGCATCAGTCACTGTACTACACGGGGAGTCTTCGGCCGGTGGGGTTCGAACCCACGAACTCCCGGATATGGGCCCAGCGCCCTACCGACCAGGCTATCACGGCCCTTTAAATCTATTACCTATATTTAATTATGTAATTAAACTACTTATACGATGAATATTTAGGTCTTGAAAAATAATATAATAGCAAAATTCGATTTTCGAATTACAGTTTAAGGTCATTAGAATATTAAATAGAAATATCTCCTATAAAACTATAATATTTTTTATATTAAAAAAAATAACGGAAAATTTTGAGGAAAATAATTATTTTTGCCTTACTTTTATTTCCGGCATATATTTACATAAAAACTGAAATTTAAGGTATGAATATAGATTTCTATAGATATATATCACTTGCCAAGATTTCTTTTTATTCAATACTTTTTTTTTACTAGTATGTGCACTCTCTCCTGGGACATCTAATCTAGAAGTTAGTCCACACCTCTGCACAGCACTGAAGAACCTTTAAGAATCGAGATAATTGGAAAAAGTTGTCGCATTGGCGCATTGAAAGGTGTTAAGGCTTCGAATCACGGAGCTGTTAACAAGAGAAAGGCAGTCCATATGAAGAAATTATCCAAATAATTTTTCGTTGTTATCGTGAACCATTTATCTATCCAAGTGGAACTAATTACTTCTAAGTAGAGAAAACACTTATATATCAGCACCAGTCTTCGCAAGAAAGTGTATTTACTGAATAGAAAAAAAAATAGGGATCGTGTCTACGAAAAAGCGTATTTCGCTAAAAAGTAAGTTTGTTATTTGTTATTTAACGGACCATTCATAAGCCGCTTTTGTTATTAAATTATTTAGAAGTCGGTTCTATATTTATCTCATTTTAGAAAAATGAGTCAACCCTAAAAGAATCATGAAATGCCGGGATTGGGTTGGTTACGTTTTGGAATTACTTTGATTTTTATAAATTGAGATGTCTCAATGAACGGCACGAACCTGCATATTTTAATATTATGAATGGTCAGGTATTGTCTTTTAGTTAATATTGGCTTGTGCCTGTTTAGGCAGAGGGGGTGCGATTATTCTTGTTTTTTAGTGGCGCCATCTATGGCCAAGAATTCGACTTCTACCACACCATACGTCGCACCCGTTTATAGGGTGGACCCATTCATACATCCATTCATTCATCACTGATCGTAATTTTGACCTGAATCAGAGAACGATCGATCTCCACTCCAGTACCCAAAAAGGTATTAATTTGTTATGGGAACATGGAGGAATTTTGCGACTCGACAGATTTAACGTGCATCAGTCACTTTACTACACGGGTAGTCTTCGGCCGGCGGGGTTCGAACCCACGAACTCTCGGACATGGGCCTAGCACCCCACCAACCAGGCCATCCCGACCCCTTTTAGTTAATGTCTTCATCATAAGTATGCTGTTGATGCCACCTTTTTTTAGATGAGAAAAAGTATATGACTAGTTTTATGAATACTCACACACCCGATGATTCTTGATTGGCCAGCAAAATCACCATACTTGAACCCCATTGAAAATCTAAGGGATATGTTGGAAAAATAGAAAAAAAGGTAGAAATCAGCATCCCCGCAATTGGATGCCTCGTGGATCCTTAATGAGTCTTAAACTGGATAGTACGCGTACTTGCAACACATTCTGTACTATCTTCCCACACTCTATAAAATTCCGTAAAATGTAGAGTTGGCCGCTTATTTATACGGCTAGTTCATTTCTCTTAGAGACCAGCCCGTAATTGTGACGAACTTCAACTTCAATAAGTAAAACAGTCCATTAATCACAAAAAAGCAGCTACCTTCTTTTAGAAAAAAGATCAGTGCCAGTAATTGTAACGAACTTCAGCAAATTTAGTTGAGTTGACCGTTAAGTAATACAGTTATTATATTTAAGTTCTTACCTAACTTCTTTTTCCATGGTGGTTACAGCATCATACTACAAATATGAAGCCCCCGGGTTTGATCCTTGCTGACAAGTTTCAAGCACATCTTTCAGTCTCTCTACATTGGTCAGTACCAACACGCAACTTTTTCATTCTTCAACAACTGACAGCAACTGTTTCGCCTCGTTTCACAGTTCGCCTTCAATCGACAAACAAAACGCCATTACGAGCATAACACTACGCTACGGTTATTGGCTATATAGTTTGCTAGAAAAATATGTGGGAAGACTTGTAGTTTATGGTCATCTTAGCTTTAAGACCATAAATTCATTTATTGCTGACCATAACTTCATACTTTAAGAGGTCAAAAACTATATATTATTATAAAATTATAATTTATTATATATAGATATTTATAATATCTATATTATTATAAAATTTTAAGATAACTTTTAATACTAAAGCAAATCCAGCAATAAATAATAATAATATTATTCTTACAGTCTAAAATGCATAAAACAAGATTACAAAGGTCGAAAATATATGAAATAAAATGTCATTTTCGTTTCAAGAACTGATTTTTCTCGAAGTAGTATAGTTATATGATTCTTTTAGCGTTTTAATATAATATTCTTATAGAATAAGATTTCTTCAGGAAGCCTAGAAAATGAATGAAATTTAGTTTTTATGGATGCAATAATAAATTCCCTTATCTGATTCGGAGGCCGCAATACCAATATGTGAAATCCATTTTAAATGTTGTTGAGGTTTATTGAACATAAATGTTTCTACAAAGGTTAGTATTAATAAGTGCAGATAAATAATTGTAATTTGAGAATTATTAATAAAATGTGTCTTGTTTATTATTAACAACTGCAGGTTACCGTCAATGACAAATTGTTATTAGAAACTTTAACCACACGGGTGTACCCTTCACTATATATATATATATATATATATATATATATATATATATATATATATATATATATATATATATATATATATATATATATATATATATATATATATATATAATAACAGGGCTACATCTCTGTTATCATTGGTGTATTCATCTTAAGAAATGCAGAAAAAAGCCATAATAATTTATCAAAAGGTTTATTAACAGGTATGCTGGTGGTTTTAACAGTTCACATCCGCCCTCCGCAAAGGAGGGGGTGTGGACGAAACTACGGATGGTTCCTGCAGATGTTTTATGGAACACGTTATTCAGCAAGAGACATGCGAAAACCTTCTGTCCCGCATTAAATAGTACAGAGATTGGTGCAATTAGGTTCCAGTCGTACATGCCTTTGTAACTCTACGCACTATGGAAAATCATTTAATGCTTCCTAATATGGAAGTGAAAGAGGGACAAGATTTTAAAAATAACTCCTCCTTTCAAATATAAATCTAATTATTATTCAATTGTATGTTTTCAGCTTTGAATTCCCAAAATAGAATAGCTCTACTCATACTCTTTAACAAAGACATTTTATGAAACCGGAAGAGTTTTAATTCTCTTATTAATACAAAAATATTTATTATTTTTGTATTACATATATATATATATATATATATATATATATATATATATATATATATATATATATATATATATATATATATATATATATATATATATATATATATATATATATATATATATATATATATATATATAGTATTGTCATTAGCAACAATAATAAGTCTTAATTATTAACAATTGCTGTCAACTTTTATCTATATATATATATGTTTCAGTATTTTTTAATTATAAAAAACAATGTAGTAGCTACTCCGATAATCTGTCAGATTATCGGAATTATATTTGTACTAAAATATAAAATCGCTCAAAAAAATAGCTTGAAAAATGTTTTTTATTTGGATTTGAAAATTTACCAATAATTAATTTTGTTGATTAAGGAAATTTCTATGATGAATAACTGCTTATGTTAGATCTAAATAACTGCAAATAAGCGTAAATATGAAAAATTATTGCTTGGAAAAGAGCCGTGTAATGAAGATTTTACCTTTAACGCAGAAAAAAAACACCGGTGTTTCATGCTCTATTTTATAACTATAAATTATTGAAATATTGAATACTTGTGTGTATATATTTTAGAATGAGAATAAACTTAATACTATTAAAAACTAAACTAATACAAAATAATGGAAAAAGCATCAAAAATATGCTTAATAAAATTGTGCATCGAAGGGTTAAAAATGGATGATTATTGTTAGTAATTAATTCCTATTATTATTGTTAATGACAGTATATTTGCAGTGATTATGTATAATTGTGGGTTATTACTTATTACAATTACCTATTGGTATTAATAATTATTGAATTTATATATAGTTACGAGAATTTATTAGTAATTATTAATACTGGCCATTTAAAGTGATTAATGTGAATTATTTGTGACATTTACCAAAACAAAACGTCGTTATTATCAACAATTTGATTTAGGTCAAAAATTTGCCAAACTATCATTGACGCTAGTGAGACTGAATTAATAGTGAAAACAAGTAATAGGTGCTGTGGTAATATATTAATAAAAGTACCTAAAGTAGGTACTCTGGTAATTAGAGCGCCGGAAACGGATGGGCACTTATATGTTACTGAAATTGTAATGTATATACAATATACTTTTAACGGGTAAAACAATTTTTTTGTTAATAAACTCAAAGTTATATGAATATCCAAGAAATTTGTTATTTTAGTACAATAGGCTAAAGTATTAAATTCTTGTAACTTCTTTTAAGAAGACCCCACAAAGGAGAAGTATTTACCAAGTCTTCCCTTGATAAATTACTTTCTATTGTTGTCAGTCCAAATCATTAATCTACCGTTATTCTCCCTCAAGGTTTGATCAAGAGTTGGCTACGTTTTATCAGCGTTTAATATTTCTTTGCCAACTTCACTTCTTTCATCTCGCCAACAACTTCTGACGTTGATGGAAACAAGCTTTTCAGCCAATCTCCATATCAAACTTTATCGAAAGTACTTCCAATGTTCTATAATGATAATTCTAAAAGTGTTACTTTCTAAAATGTTACTTTCTAAAATGCAAATTTTCTCTAAAAATTTATTTTCAATTATGCGATAAAATTAGCAAACTAATTTGCCAATATAAACTAAAAAAAATTTTAAAATAATGAGGAGCATTTAATGACGTGATTTTTTTATGCATTCCGCTTTAAAAAATTCCGGAAAATACCTGCACTTTGGGTGCATCATCCATTAAATCCATTTTTACCGTAAAATATAATGCATTATTTTTTAATTAATTTGAATTATTACTGTAAAAATGACGGTATATCAGATTTTTTTGTTCCACAGTATGTTCCGTTAAAATGGATTTCACGAGAAAATGTTGTTGACCCAAGTGCCGGTACTTTTTTCCGTAATTTGATCTTCAATTTTTACAGTTCTGTTTACATTTTCAGAACTTTATTTCTAATAAGATTTTTTTTCCCTTCATATTTGCTCCTGAATATCAATATACTTTTAATGCAAACTGCTGTTTAATAATATTAAAATGTAAGTAAACTTTACATTTATTTTTATTCATCTATGTTAAAATTAATTTACACGTTGTGCCAAGTTACTGATATCACTAATTTTATAAAAATGAAACTTTAAAATATTACTAAGAATAATGTTCAAAATTATATTCAAAATAATAATTGGTTTCCATTATAAGTTATTTATTATAAGCGTTTAATAAAATTTTTGTTTCTTAATTTTTAAATATGTGTAAGCATTAGATTAAAATATTTTTATTACTTTATGCTAAAACTAACATATAATTACGAACACGTACTGTTTTAGTGATAAATAATCAACAAAAGATAAAAATAATTGTCTTTCTTTATCAATTCTTAATTTTTTTTTTCTGTTTAAATATAATATTGAAAACCTAAGAAAACATAAAAACTCATATAATACGTATATAATATATCGTATAAACATCTTACGAATTTCACGCTATTTATAAAAATAATGAAGGATTATTCTTGTGAATATTATTATATCTAAAAACGTAATATATAAAAAGAACACGTAGTTTTTTTTCTTTAACAAATTTTCAATTTTTGTCAAAAAATGTCTAAATACTAAGATATATCTATTTTTCATGTTAAAATATTTCTTCAGGTTTAATGTTAATGTTCAAACATATTTAATAATGTTATTTTCTAAATTTCATGAATACTTTTGAACGTGCCACTTAATCTCATTTACATGTTTTGAACTTATTTAGTTTTAATTTATTTTGAGTTTATTTTGAACTTATTTAGTTATACAGTTTTGGAGAGCAACTAAGAGCACCGTTGGTTTTTTCCATCAAAATTAACGAATCAAAATATTTATCAAAACCGCTTTTAAATCCTTGTTCAGACTTAAAGATTATAAGATTATTAATACTATTATGGATTATAAGAAAATTGAAAATGGATTTTTAAGATGAGTTTAATCGTGAATCAATAATTAAATTCTGTTTTTACCAAAATAATGAAACAAATAAACATATACTTGAAACCAATTGGATAAAGGATTGATTAGAGACGTTTTGCTCTCTTGCAAAACTTTCGAAACTTGAATAAGAATTGTGTCTGTTTTAAACAGATACGCCTCAAATGTTCTGTTCTAAAATCGCTTCAAATGTCTTAAATTTAATTATGGCCTTCCTAGACAAGTAGAGCTGGAATCACCATTGGCGCTATTCCATTGAATTAAGGCAGACAATACCTTGTTTCTGTTTGATAAATGTATAATGTTTTGGGGGAAATCGAAATGCCCTAATAGATTTATGACGTAATTCATGAGGGATACTTGATAAGCTGTTAATTATGTGATGAAATTGCTTCTCATCTATTATAAAAGCAATTGCTGCCAGTGAGAGTGTCAGCTATAATTAAGTGTCGAGTTATGCTCAAAACAAGATCAACTGGCTGTTATTTGATAGTTAAGCTGCTTTAAAACTTCTAAGTTATTTAGAATTGGGAGAGTTTTTTATAATAGAATATTGTAACAGAAAGAGTCAACGATCTTTAACCATTTTCAAGCTGAAGAAAAGATCGAAAATATTTTTGATTAATTTAATTCATCGTGTTTGACGTAATCATCACACTTTGTAATTTTAAAATCTTTGAGGTAAATGAAATCATGAACGTATATGCCTTAGGATGCGACGTATGGTGTGGCAGAAGTCGAATTCTTGGCCATAGATGGCGCCACTGGAAAACAAGAACAATCGCACCCCCTCTGCCTAAACAGGCATAAGGCAACAACAACGTAAACATTAATGTGCAAGAGAGAAAGAAGCTAAAACTAATGTGTCGAATAGCTTTTATGTTGTGGGGGAATGAACTTTAGAAATGATTGAAGCCAGTTTGACTGCCTTATGAAACTTTTTCAACACTTTTCTGTTTCTCCCGACTATAACACAGTTTTTTGTTGTTGTTGTCATTTTCCTCATAGTGGTTCGTTAGATTTAGATAATGCTTTTATAATTTACTCGATTAAACAATATTAATTTACTATATCTAATGAGCATATATTTTTTAATATATATATATATATATATATATATATATATATATATATATATATATATAAATAAAAAAGCTAAAAATTATACTTAAATTTCATTCACCTAAAAATTTCACTTACCTAGTTCTTCCACCAAGTTTTCTAATTGTGTCGCTATATGATTTTCAGTTTTGAGCATGATTTCGTAGTGTTTCTCACTACTGATTTATTAATTTATTTTTTACTATCCCCGTGTGAAGAACGGGTATTGAGCTAGTTTTAAATAAAAAGTGTTGTAACTCATCAGCAGTCAACAACACCACATACCTTTGAACTAAGATGTTGATTAGAACTAACACTATCAATTTTAACTAGAGAACGCAAAAAATGCTTAAAAAGTAGAACAAAAAGTTAAAAGTTAGCTTTAACTTTTTGATTTAACTTTTCGGTTTTGTATTTCAAATAATGTTTTGCATTCTCTAGTTATAATTGATAGTGTAAACTGCTATAGGCTAAGTTGTTACTAGAGGTAGTCTAAGTTGCTATTGACTGATCTCTACACTATCAATTGTAACTAAAAACCGCAAAAATTAATTAAAATATTAAAAAAAAAGTTTCATCAAAAAGTTAAATCTAGCTTTTAATTTTTTTATTTTAAAATTTAAATACTTTTTGCGTTCTCTGGTGATTGTGTTGGGTCCAGCCAGTAGCAACTTAGCCTACAGCTTTTGCTATTCGCCTCGTTGCTATAACACAACTCAAAGCATCAAGTAAGGTTAAAATTAAATCTAGTTAGATAGTTTAAATTGGAACTTTCAAAAAATTATTGAATGAAAAACTTTGTTAAAGTTTACAAAAAACAAAAAAAGGCAAATTTATGATTCAATTATAATGGAAGCTTGAAGAAAAAAACCCCGTTAAAATTGGGTAAAATTCAGAAATTTCATGGTTTTATTATTGTTAGTTTTTGGAACATTGTTATGATATTAAATTTAAATATTTTAATGGAATAAAAATAATATTAATTCGTTTTTGGAAAACTAGATAATTATTTTCCTTAAAGGGGTTGATAAAAATTTTAAAATCATATAGTATTTCTCAAAGGGGAAATAATTATTTTGTTTCAAATAAACTCTTGTCTTTATCTAAGTCAAAAATGTATCTATTTTCAACGTTTATAATATTTTATATTGCTCAAATCACTCATAAACTTTCCAATAAGGCTAAAAGATAAATTATTTTTGACAAAAAAAAGAAAACAAGCTTAATGTAAGAACCTTCGACTTACTAACTGTTATAAGCATCATAATAAATCATTAAAAAACAATCTGAAACAGCTATTTATTAAAATTTATCATGAAAGTTTCATATTCTTCAAAGAAAAATATTTCAGTTTTCTTTATGTTCTGTAGCTTTAAAGTTGTTTTAGTTTACGTACTTGAGTTATTTGAATTTATTAGTGGATAATTAATAAGTTTTGAAAATTTAAGCTTTGAAACTTTTCTATATCCTATTTTTTAATTATTTAATCATATTTTTGAAACAAAATGATTATAAGTATTGAAAAAATCTTTTTGGAATTTTTTTTTCATATAAACTGTTTTTTTAGGAGTTAATTGCTTTTTAAAGCTCTGTTCAAAATCTACTATAATCGGTTTTCTTTACGGTAAAATGAGTAAAATAAAATCAGTATATTTGAGAACAACCTCAATCAAACATCGATAATATTTTTTATAATCACGAAACACTTCCAAATAACTTTCATTTTTTTAACAATTATTTTAAAACTAATTATTTCAATTGAAACTTTAAAAATAAGCAATCCTAGCTTCGGTTTCATCAAATTGTTTTTAGTTAAATTCCAATACATAAATAAGATTTTTTTTCTTCCTGTAAACTCTCTGAAAAAGTATTGAATTGGTTTCGCAACTTTTCATTTAATTCTATGGTAGATATTGAAATTTCGCAAAAAAGGCTTCATATTGTTACAAAATAAACGCATTCTGATCAGAATTCTTTCACATTTTATGATATTCATGTCGTAAAACAAATGACAGCTGTTTCTAGGTTGTATGTGAGATCTGGCTGTTTCGTCAAGAAAATTTGCGATCAAGTAAAAAACTGGAAGAAGTTACAGTTATAAGAGACGAAAGTTACTCTTAAGATACGCTTGAAACAGCTGTCTGTTATGATATATAACATGTTTATACATGCAATGTTTTTTACTCTTTTCCAATAACAGCAGAGATGGAAAATTTTATATATATTTTCTAATATACATAAAATTTTCCATCTCTGATTCCCATCTAAATTTTATATATATATATTTAGGAGTCTTTATTTTCTATTATTATTTATTTCCTTTCACTTTTTGTAACAAAAATGATTTAAAAAGAGATTTATTTTGACGCTTAAAGCATGCTATATTCTATATCTGAAATATTATTACTATATATAAAAAATTAAATATTTCGAGAAACATTAAAATATTGAAAAAATATAAAAGCAATATAAATATTAAAATCTTTAAATATCAGAATAATAAAGTGTAAAGTGCTTTCGCATTGATAAAAAATATTAAATGTAAGATATAAAAGTTTCTTTGTTTGCATTATTAGTTTCGTTCTATAATTAATTTGCTTATAATTTTGATACTTTTTTAAAATGCACATCAACTTACCTTGCAGTAGGAGTTAGGAATAATTTATTTAAACTGAAATAAAACATTGAGGTTAATTATGAGGATTTTTTTAAACATCTAATATTTGTTTAATTTTAAAGATTGCATAGCGTAACTGGTGTATTTATTTTCCATTTGCTTAATTTGAAACTCACGCATAGTTTATTTGTTATTCGAAGGCAATAAAGAAAAACTTCCAATCTAATAGTAAATGTATTCCGTTGCACCGTTTGAAATTTCTCTAAAAAAATGGGTAAATAACAATTTATTTAATTGCATTAAATAAATTCAACAAAACAGTAAAAAAATCATAAACAAGTGGTATTAAAACTGTTAACTGTGTGAAAAATCGTTTATTGACTGTTTTCACCGAAAACGGTTAAACAACAAGAATTTTATCCGAGCCAACTAGGCTCATAGACAATGAGAATCGAGTGTGCGTTCGTCGTAAACTGGAAGAAAAACCATGTGATAAGGATTACAAATTGATATTTTTATTTTCCATTATCGGATGTCAACACAACAGCAGATGAGTAATCTCATAGTTATAAGTATGTGGTGAGCCCTTTATGAAGCTACTTAGTTCCTAGTAGCAGGGTATATACTTTCACTGAGATGGCTGATCCGTCTATCTCATGACAAGCTAAACGGAGGTTCGATTTCTAGCGTAGACCCCTGAATACTCTTTCAACACATAAGAAGTGTCTTGCGCACCTCAATTGATGACCCTGGATTATTGGAATACGAAGCTCTCATTCTCGAATAGATGGCAGCAACAAGGATTTGCTTAGCACAAAAAGACTTGCATCTCCCATTTCTCACAAAAATATTCCCATTTCAAATAAATTCATATTCCACAGTTCACAGGACAAAATACTATACGTACCCACAACCTAACTCCGAAGTTCATTACCTAATGGATAGCCTAACTTAATTTAACTCCAACGTTCAATTGAACTTCATTTTTATGGTTTTGAAACTATGCTAGTCTTGAATGGTTACAAACCCGAAAAGGTAAAGAAAAAAATGTTTCTAACCGTACGCTTAATGGTTAATCGGAAGAACAGACTGATGCCGGTTATTTTACTTTAATTTCAGAATGAAAATTCTAACGGTGTACCCGCATAGTAGTCCTGAAAATAACCACTAGCCACTCGCCATGTGGCGAGTCAATAAAAAAAGAGATGAATTACATTAAATAACAACCGGTCATTTTTTTCGAAAATCGTATAATGATAAAATTAAATCAAGGCAGAAAGACTCTGAAAAGCAGAATTTCGATAAAATGTTCAATGACTCCATTTAAAATTTTGATCATTTACACTCCATCAATTTTTAATGGAAATATTCATATGGAAGATGTGATAGGAACATTGTGATGGAACGATTCATATGAGTCTTTAACAATTCATAAGACTTTCTAAGTTGTAATGTATACATTAAATGTATTTTTGCCTCCCGAAATACTTTAAAAAGAAGTTCCTTAAAGTCATTATGTTTAAATAAACTTTGTCAAATAATTTATGTTACTCGTATTTTTACAGTCACAAAATTTATATTATTTTTATAACGTTCCTTAAGTCAGTATGTTTAACTAAACTTTGTCACATAATTTATGTTATTCTTATTGTTGAATTAACTTTTTACAGCCGCAAATTATTTCTGATATGATTTTTTTTAAATATAATTTATTCTAAGCAAATCCAAAGCCAATTGACCCAAAGTAAAAAAAAAGTAGCTTGCAAAAAGTGGCTATTAATTGAAAAGATTTATGCTAAAGACTTATCGTATCGCGCATCGACTCATTTGGTTTGAGGAAAAAGTTGCTACAAAGAATCTACTGGCCACTGGCTACTAACTGAAAATTTTAAATTTTCAGATATACCTCATAGCATAAATACTTACAGAAATTTGAAAAGAAAACATAAAAAAATTATAAAATTTATAATGCACAAAAAGTTAAAAGTTTCGTTAGAAAAGGTTTTACTTATTTTTTAAAATTAAAGTCAACCATAATATTTGTTTTTAATGAACAAAAAATTTCAGTAATATATAGACGCATTTAATATGCTTCATAAAGCACAGATAATTTCAAATTAATAATTATCAAAATAATTAATATAAGTTATAAATTAAAAGGTAAAGAAATAAGCTAAAGCTTCTAAAACTTCTTTTTTCAATCCTAAAAATGAAGAAATTTTTAAAGGTTTTCTTTATTTTAAAATGAGTAAAACAAAATCAGTATAGTTTAGAACAATCGCAAGAAAACATAAATAATATTTTTATAATCATCAAGCACATCAAGCATAAACTTTTTACTATAAAATTAAGTCTTTTTTTACTTTAAAAATTATAGACATTTTTATAAAATGAAAAGTTCCAAAAAATCGCAGATGCATTTTGTACTTTTTAAAGCATATGAAATTTAATAATTTTTTGTAGACCAAACTTTCATGAAATTTTCTCAAATATTTTATTTGCTCCTTAAAACATTGAAATTTTCAAAACATACGTTTTTAGACGATAATTACTTTTTACAGCTCTGTTCAAAATAATCTAGTATCGTTGGTTTCCTTTACTGTAAAATGAATGAAACAAAATCAGTATATTTTAAAACAACCGCAACGAACATAAATAATATTTTTTATAATCATGAAACACTTCCAAGCAACTTTCCTGTTATGAACAATTTCTTACTTCTAAAAATATAGAGATTTTTATAACATGAATTTTTAGTACATATAAAAGCTCCGAAAATTCGCAGATGCATTTTGTACTTTTTAAAACATATAATTTTTGATAATTTTTAGTAAATCAAACATTCACGAAATTTTCCCCAAAATTTTATTTGCATCTTAAAACATTAACATTAGTAATAATTTTCAGAGCATATAAATATTCAGAGCATAGATTAGTAATAATTTTCAGAAAAAGTTCAAACGATTCAAAGAAATAATTTTATTTACACTTTAAAAAGAGCGAATTTCTAAAATAATAATTTGAAATGCTCAAAAGTTTACAGAATCACCATATTTTTCGAAAACATTTTTATTCACTTCTGAAAACCTAGAACCGATAAAACAAAAAGCTAGCTTTCTCTGATAAAAAGTTAAAACAATTTTTTTACTGTCTTTATTTATTGTCTAAAATGTCGAACTGTCTGTTTCTCTAAAACTGTCCTTAAAATTATTATTTTCACTCCTGAAAAGTTTCAACAGCATTGCAGTATTTCAAATAGTTCCAGAGATTCTTGTTTAAAAGAAACATGCTCTGAATTTTTTGAAGAACAAATAATGTATCTGAGCGCATTATTAAATAAAACAAAACACTAACAAACAATTTCAAAATCAACTATTTCAACATGAACAAGATAAAGCAGAACTATTTGGTCAAGATGAACAGCTGTCTTCTTTTAATGTTATAAATATCTTAATCCCTATAACTTTAATGGATTGAATTAAATAAGAAAACATTCCTGCAACAGTCCATTGTGGACAAGGAGATCATAGAAGTAAAGACTCTACAATTTCATGACCTTCAGCATGATTGTAGAACTGTGAACAGCACAGTTTGCCTTTATTTCTCAGACAAGCTATAGTACTCATCGATCTGTAGCTGGATGGGCTTCAAGCCGTCACTGGGGATCGAACTGTAGCTATTTAGAATGACAGTTCAGTTGCCTAAATCATTTACCTTTTTTTAAGATATTATTTATTATATAATGGAGCTGTTGATTATGCAGTCTTTGCTCTTTAGTATGAGCCCCCATTAATGCGACCCTACCATTATGACGAGCGCTATATGAAGTCTCGTTTGTTGTTCCATAGACGGAATGTTATTTTAACTCCTATTAGAACGTCTGAACTGAACCATTCATTCCAATATACCGACCGAATTTTGTTTTATTTTTCTAATTTTAAGAAAATCACTCCGAAAACAGATGTTAAGCAGGTCGCACACAGAAGAAGGAGGCATACGAGAGGGAGATTCCCATCCTTTTGCATTAGCATGCGCATATCACTTCGGCGCATCGTAATGCAAAAGTATAGAGAATTCGCCTTCTGTATCCTTCTTTCTTACAGCTTACTTCCTGAGTGTGTGGCTTGTCTTCATTTTTGCGCTTCCAAAATTAACATTTTCCCATTGAGAACGAGTAAATTGATAGCAAAAGTAACAAGAAAACTATTAAAACTATTTCATTTGGAGTTAACACAAATAGGGTACATCTTGAACTTTATGAATGAATAAAAAGTAACAGATCACTCATTCTGAGCCTAGGAGAACATTGCCGTAATCTATGGTTAAAAGAATTGTGAAATATCGATTGCCTACCATTATTGAGAATTTGAACTATGTATTGCATCGTAATTTAGAAATGAGAGTATAATCATATACTGTATAATCATAACCTGTATAATCATAACCTGTATAATCATAACCTTTCTCGCATTATCATAACCTTTCAAAATTTCTTTTCAAAGGCTCAATATATTTCGTCAATCATATTTTTCCTGATTGAAAATTGTATACACTCTTTTTGGGAAGTGTTGCAAGAAGCTTTTTTATTTATTATTTTAGAGTTAAAACACGCGGTATTATTCACTTTCCTCCTGATTTAATTTTGAACAGTTCTCTGGACACATGTTATTTAGCAAAAATGGCTGCTCCTAACCAGTGCAACACTTTAGAGAGAAAATAAAATTTTTTAAAGGAAGTGGATAAAAGAATAACATATTTCTAAATTATTCCAGATTCCCGGAAAAACAATTTGTTTACACTAATTGAAAATCGAGATGGGATTCTATAGGCAGATGACAACGTTCCCGTTAAGCAAAATTTCAAAATCTAGAAAAGCCCTGAGTGACTGACTAAAGCTTATGCGCCATATTAAACGATGCCCTTTAAAAAAATTTAAATGTATTTTTAACCTTCATTTTACTAAATCAAATGGCCGTGGCGGCCCAGTGGTTCGAGAATCGGACTTCTGTCCGGAGGTGCGGGGTTTGATCTCCAACTTTGACAAAATCCACTGATTAATTGCAATATGCATACTCGTAAGATCGGTGGAATCGTTTGTGTTAGGTGACTGAGTATTAAAATGGGTACGACGATCTGGAGAAAATTTCTTTCCCTTATAGATCTTTGTCCAAATTGAGGAAGCGGACTTACAAATGAGTGTTGCTGCTATCTATCTGAGAGGGTTCTGAGCTAAGGCGTACTTTCACCCTTGCGGTGCTCTCTTATCAAACTAAAGGCGCACCTTCCCGTTCTAATTTGCAAAAGGCCAATGGATGGCGAGTGTCTAAGTGTCCTTATAAGCAACAACACTATATTAAATAATACTTGGACTTTATTGACGTGAGAAAACTGCTTATTAGTTAATTTCATATTTTAAGTTCAGTATGCTTTTGCCAAAATATGACCCGGGTTTACGAAATATAAGTAAATATTTTCAGTAATTTTATGTACTCATGATATAGCGACTTCAGAACTCTACTTGTTTAGTTAAATTCTAACTTCAAAGTTCGGCCTGCTAAGTGGGGCAGAAATCAAAGGTTGACCAAGGTTTTTAAACGAAAAACAGTTATCACGCATTCCATATTTATAACGCAATACTTCGGTTGAAAAGTTCACGAGAAATTGTATTTCAAAACAGTCAGATATTTAAAATTCGATTTCTCGGGGAACTAGTCGTCTAACCGGTAACCTCGAACCAATAATATTAAGTCCTAAAACATGACCATTCGATTATTAGATCAAAAGTTGTTCTTGGTGGTTCGTTTTTATTCGGCGCACTGTACGTAATATCTTTTAAGTAAGTTTTCTGATTGATTTTATTTTTGTTATAAGAAAAAATTGAACTTATCTTTCAAGAATAAAGTAAATCTGCCATAATCTGTGGAATTGGGTTGCATAACAATCACAGATAAAATTAATTCTAAGTATAATTTTCAAAATGATTAAAAAAAAATCTCCCGAACATCCTTAAAAGGCACCTCTTATTTACTTGTAATTGATGTATTTTTTACTAACAATCAGTTGTTGCATGAAAGTTAGTCTGTTTAAAATTACAGGGGAAAATTTCAAATGGGCAAAATATTATAAAACTTACACTCAGATGGGTAAAATATCATAAGACGTGACCAGGGGTGATTGTGAGCCCAAGTCAGAGTTCCGGAAATGTTCTTGAGTTTAAGAAAAAACCAGTTTAAATTGAGGAATTAGAAAAAAATTTAAACAAGTTTTTTTCCTTTTTCTCAATATTTCTTAGTTTACTTAAAATATATTTAAATTTTTACACATACCTGTACCATTTACACATACCTATGATGACCTAGAAAAGTAATTAAAATTTACAAATATGTCTTTCTTTCTTGAGTTTATAATTATAACAACTATTTACTGATGAAAAATGAATATTAATCATAATATAAGCTTATAAAGTATCTCTCTGGCTCTCACTTACAAACAAATAACATAAACTGTGTTTTTAAGTTCCACCTTTGAAAATTTGATTTCCGGAAATTTGCCTTCGTGGAGGATATTTTGATGGAACTAACCAACATTTGCATTACATGAAGCGAAAGAGCAACCACGAAAACCAACAACGATTAGCCTAACGGCAAAGGGGATTCTAACCTATGATCCATCTACCACTGCGGATATTTTAAGTCAGCACTGTGGTAAGTGTGAGCTGGGTGAGGAATTTGTATTGACCAGCCATCTCTGGGATTCGAATCCGGTTCACCCTCATTGAAAGGTGAACGTTTTATCCCCTGAGCCACGAGGCTCTGAATAAATTATTAATATTACTTAGAAAATATTATTTTGTATATCATTTCGCACACGCTAGGCTACGTCATAGGACCAGAAAACGTCAAACCACACGGACCATAAATTCCATGATCTGCCCTCAGATTATCAAGAGTTAAAATTTCTAATAATATTTAAAAACATAATAAATAGTGTTGTTGTTGCTGTTCTCGTGCCCATGGATCTTCAGATAACATCAAAAGTCTGTACTATTGCGGCTCGCCAGCTTCGGAGCCACTTGACTGTAGAGAACAACTCTTAAGGCCTGCTTTCTTAGGACAGGACGCCGTCAGCTGGAAATCAGCGCTAACCTCTGATTGGTCCATTTGTGAGTTTGATAGTGTACGTCATCGAACGCTCATCTTGAACTCGATGACGTATACTATCAAACTCACAAATGGACCAATCAGTGGTTAGCGCTGATTTCCAGCTGACGGCGTCCTGTCCTAAGAAACCAGGCCTTTAGATTGTCCTGAATTGGTATCCATCCCAATTTCAAAACATGCGTTGTGAGTGCGGGACATTCGAAAATGTGTTTTGGTGCCATCATGACATCCGAGCAGTTTCTGCAGGGAACGTATGTCCAACCTTTCTGAGGCTCTGACAACTCTATTCCATGGTTTGTGCAATATCGAGATCTGATCTTGATAATAAATAATATAATATAAAATTCAAAATATAATAAACGAGAGTTTACTATATTTATACGTTTATAATTTTTATTTTAATAATCCCTCCTCCCTGGGGAATATTTCTAAAAGAAGAATTTTTGAATATTTATTTATTAAGTGCTATCACAAAAGAGAATAATGGAATAATTTCTGTTTTTCTTTATTTTTTAAATCGTAAACGATGGATATTAAGAAGAATTTCCATCGCATAGAATTTTAAATATTATACGCTGAAATAATTAATCCTTAAATGTGCTTAAAAAAGATAAAATGGTTTTAGTTACAACTTCTAGTTAAAAAAAAATTTTCTTCATTTTATTGGAGAAAATTTCGTGCTTCAAAACTCTCGCTTTTTACTCTTAATGATATTTTAATACATTAGGGATTTCATATTTTAAATTTGATGAACATAATGAGCAGAATAAACATTTTAATGATTCTCTAACGTGTTGATAATTATCGAAGGGAGCGTTTAAGCCTTGTGATGCGAGCTACATTCAAAGTTTTTAAAAATATTCCTTACCGCATGAATTTACTAAATTACGAATAAAGTATTTTTTTTTATGACTTATTCATTGAAGAATTTATTATATACATATATATATATATATATATATATATATATATATATATATATATATATATATATATATATATATATATATATATATATATATATATATATATATATATATATATATATATATATATATATATATATATATATATATATATATATAATATATCTCAGCGTTTTAGGTCATAAATGAGGACTAAAATTGTTTTTTATTTCGAAATGCGCCGTATTGAATATGCCAAACGTAAATAACATTTATCACCCTGCATAAATCGATCAAATTGTTCTACTATCTTATTTTGTTACGCAGAAAAGAATGAAACAAGAGAAGTAAATTGGATGTAATTGCCAAAAAAAGCTGGTAGCGTATATTTTGTGTTAAATGTAAGGGCAAAGCCAATATAATGGTGTTATCTGTGATAGAGTTCGATGAACAGATTCCACTAGTTGACTCATGCTGTTTTTATTTATTTATATCATTTTTACTCATTATATTTTTTTCTTCAGAGCATTTCGCTCATTATTTTTTTCCCTTCATTTTTTTTGTTTTTATCGCATTTCGCTAATCTTTTTTTTCTTTGAGCAGTTTATATTAAGCAAATCAACTGTTTAATGTGGACCATTCATCATGTTAGCGTGCTCAGATCACGTCCGCAGGTCACCAATGAAGAGATTTATTTATAGACGAAGGTTGGCATAGTCGATTTATAATTCCCCTCAATGGTGACCCGGGCATGATAGAATCAAGTTAACATGTCTTATATACTAGTGATTTGGTATTTAATATTTATAGTGGTAGTTACGCCACAAACTTTCCTACTTTATCTGATATTGCCTATTTTTCAGCAGACTATGATGAATGTTGGACGAAAAAATATTCCTAACTCGAAGAAGAGTAACATTTTAAAATTTAGTATAAAAAATCAATTGTTCTTTCAATTTTAAATATATAGTTTAAACCTTTATGAATATTTATTTAGTGAATAAAATCGTACCATAGCTCACAATAAAAAGGAAAAAAAAATTACAAAAAGGTATCGCATCCCTCTAATTTGATGTTACAAGGCACATGTTAAAATATTTTCTAAAAAACAAACTAAAGCTCATACAAAGAAGAAAGACACGGCAATTTTAGCAATGAAACGAATATGGAAGAAATAATTTTTCCAAATAAATTTTCGCACACCCTGTTTATCTTGCCAAAATTTTAACAGATTTGTTTAAAAAATTTAGCCACATACATATTACTATTGATTTTTTTGTTGCGTTTATTAGATGATTAGCACGGACTTTTGTTTCTTAGGGAATTGTATCCCTTTGTGCATACTGTAGAACAATACAATTTAAGAATGAGAAATTTTCAATTCAGGAAATTGCACAATAAGTTTAATTATGTCTGTGATGATAATATTACAATACTCTCAGTTTTAACTTTCCAGGCTTCGCCCGATTTTCTAAAATTACTTTTCTGATGGTGTCTTACATCTAGCACTTTTTAACTGTAACCGTTAACCTTACTGAGCTCTTTATTCTTTTCTTCCTTCTCTTCTTATATGTTCATTATTCTTGCTTTATTTAGTCTTTCATTTATGCAGTCTAAATAATTGTCCAACAAAGTATGGAAAATGCTTCGTGACAAATGAACAATCAACTTCAAAATCCAATAATTTGAAATTTCTCATCTTGTAAGTTTTACCGATGGTTTTTATTCCATGCTGTAAGTTATCATGATAAACTTCCAAATTTTACCACATTTACCGAATTTCATAACAGATTATAAAACCATACCTTATTGTCACTTTCACAAAAATCATTATCAAAGCGCTTCAGTAAAAATTACCACGTTTCTTGGCGTTTCCATAGAGCCAGAAGCATTATAAATTTCTCCATATTTTGGTAGTTTTGAACATTTTTTCCCTAGTGAACAAACAGAAAACAAACAAACTTCCTCAATTAACAATTTTCATCCATTTTTTTCTTTTGTCTAATCATGTTGTAGCGTCTATTCAATTAAACCAAAAACTTATTAACATTTTTGATTTGCAGCATATTTAAATTTAAAAAAAATATTGCGAAAAAAGTTCTACTGAATACCATACGTAAATGTTTAAAAAGAAATCAAATTCTCCAAAAACAATGAAATGTAGTGAGCAAATATTACTTATTAAAAAATATTTTAAAACAGACCACAATTTTTTATGGTAGTCATCATTTAAAATATTTTCCGTTATTAAATTATGAGGACGCCATTTAATTTTGGTCGCAAATTCTCGTTCTTCCTTTATTACTAACTAGCCGCCTAAGGCGGCCAGCTGTCCGCCACTCTAAAGGTTTTCACAAATAAAGTTTTTTAAAACATAGCATGAAATCTGAAGATTAGTGGACAATTAAAGTGGTCTTGTCCTGCAATTTTGACTTCATATCCTTGGGCTCTAGCACTGCTAGTAGAGACACGATCCTCTTCCAATCTTCTTTGACGTTCCTCAGGTGTTTCTCGGACCCTAGCATTGCTAGTTGAGACACGATCCTCTTCCAATTTTCTTTGACGTTCCTCAGGTGTTTCTCGGGCCCTAGCACTGCTAGTTGAGACACGATTCTCTTCTAATCTTCTTTGACGTTTCTCTGATACTTCTTGGGCTCTAGAATTGCTTGTCAAAATTCGGTCATGTTCCATCCGTCTTTCACGTTCCACAGACGTTTCTTGAGCCCTTCTTCTTTGAGAATCTCTTAATATCTTTTTCTTTGACAAAATACAAAGTTTTTTGGAAGGCGGTTCTGCCATGTCAGTAATCGGGTTTTTAAGAAGTCAACGAATACTTTAGAACAACAATTACTATGAAAGCAAATCATGAAACTTCAATATTAAAATCTAAGTGCTTACCTGCAAACTGAAACTTTTCTGAAAATAACTAATTACATTTAATAAAAACTGTTAAAATAAAGAATAGAAAAACCAAAGAGATCCAAGGTAAGTGTGATCGTTCCTTCAAAAATAATTAAATTCCTATTTTATATAGCTACAACGCTTAAGAAGAAAAAAACAAAAATGCTAAATACATGAAAAAAACACGAAAACGAATTAATTTTTTATGGTATCAATTTCTATTTCTATATAATTTTTATGGTATCAATTTCTATTTCTATATCGCTACAAAAATTATCGTCTTCGCTTAAGAAAAAAAAATAGAGCGTGGAAAGAAGAAAAAAAACTTATTATAACAATTATGCACAGCGACAAATAAATCAAAGCGAAGCGTTCTATTTACGTATCGAATATGTTGCCACATTTTTAATACAAAAGTTAAACTTTTATCCACTTAAATTAATGCGAACCTTACAATTAAATTATTAATTCCTTCGTATATTATAGGTTTAAGTTGTCAAAAATTAATATTTCAATTGTAAGGTTCGCATTAGCATACGTTTATAAGAGTGGAGAAAAGTATATGCATTTTTTAATAGTTTTCTGAATATGGCTCTTTGAAGAAGAAAAAGCATAGATTTTCTTACAAAATGACTGATAACTAAAAAACTAATCCAAATTTTTGAAAAAGAAAGAAAATACTTCTTCATTATGTCAAAACACAATTATGTGCCGAGTTTCGTGCCTGGGCGAGTCTTCTGGGGCGATATATTGTGATTACAGACACACACACATAGCCGCGTTTATTATTATGTATAGATTTAAAATTTAAAGTGTAGAAAAAGTGAGTTCAGACGAACCTAGAGTAAGCCATGAAGTTTCAAATACTGAAAGGAAAATTTTAAAATATACAAAGGAAAATAAATTATGAGATGATAACTTAGGATTACGCCGCGGAGAAGTTCTTCTCTAATAATTTGTGTGCATTTTAATATTTTGTAGTATTTTTTTCGGAAACTGGAACTTCACGACAAATTCTAGGTTTGCGGGAACTTACTTTTCTTTCTCTTAAATTTTAAATTAGTAATGAAGAAGAAAGAAATTTTGCGACTAAAATTTTCCTCCGTGGCAAGGCGTCCTCTTAATGTGCTATAATCTGTTTAAATTGTAGTTTGTGCGTTTCTATTGCCACTTCCCAATACCGACTAGCCTGTTGGGAAACCAAGTTAATTTTAGGCAGAGGGTGCGTTTCTTGTTTTTAGTGGCGCCATCTATGGTCAGGAATACGATATCAGCCACACACACGTCACAGCCCATTTTACGGGGCGTTCATTTATACATACATTCATTCCTCCACAGATTGTAATCTTGATCTAAACCAGAGAACGACCAATCTTCAATATAGTTCCCCCTAAGGTATTGATTTGTTATTGAAATTTGGAGGACTTTGAGACCCAGACAGATTTAGTCACGCCGACACCAATTACCATTTATTACATGGGGTTTCATCGACTGATTCTCACAAACACGAATTCAATCCTACCAACCAGGCTATCACCACCCCTATATTGTAGTCATAAAGAATATATTATTTTCTTCTCCGCCTACTTGGATTATATAGTTAAAATCAGTTTAGTACCTCATGTTCGGTACAATTTTTATATTAAGCCACTTTGAATTTTAAAGCTTAACTTATTATGGCACAAACTCTAAAATAAATAATTCAAAGTTTACTGTGGGAGCTTATGACAAGTACTGGTTTGTTAGAATACTTAGGAAAACTTAAATCCTCTAAACGCGTTTTATAAAAAAGAAAAAAACTCTTTGTTTTTCTAAACTATTTAAATTTAGTAAGGTTTGAAAAGACTTTAACAGACGGAAGTCATCCATTATTCAATCTTCAAGTCTAATGAAAGAGTATAATGTTTTAGTAAATATTTTATTATTATGTAATTATAAATGCAGTTGTTTTAAATCTTTTTGATAATCAGGGATTAGTTTGTTTAATACTAAGTATCAATGGTTTCGGGTAAGTTTCTGAAAGAATGCTTTCTAATACTTTTCATAATGTACAGTGTTAAAAAAAAATGGACCACCCTGAATATTTATGATCTAATCTTCATGTTTTGCGACTTAATTTTAATGGTTCGAGGTCGTTAGAAAAGTCGTATGTTTATCATTCGTTTTCTCAGAAACTATTCACCCAATGTTGCTCAAATTTTGTATCTTACATCTGTATATTTAATTAGATACTTTAAAATTATGTAAAAAATTGTATACCTTACAATTCAAAATGTTTCAATTATTATTAAGTAAAATAATAAAAAACAATAAATATTTGATAAAATTAATTTCTCACTAGAAATTATCTTTGGACAGACGAATTTTATAATTGTGTCGCTTAAAAACGTTGTTGAGCTATGGCGAAATACGCAAAACGTTAAATTAACATTAAGGTGTCCAAACTTCCATGATCATTTTTCTGGATATTTCTCCTGACTAAACTAAGGAGACCATATTTCTCTATAACCCCTATAATTTGGGGGTCAGAAATCCGAATCCATTGAAAAAAATGCATGTTTATTTAGGGAAAGTACGTTTTTGTGTCTGAATTCGTAACTTAAAATATCGTCTGTACTTACTAATAAGCTTATTTGAGGTCACCCCCTAGAACTATTAAGATTGACTCCTAGAACATGAAGATCTCATCATTAAATCAAAACCTATTCAGGGTGGTCCGTTTTTTTTTTTAGCAAAATTTATTATTTATTTGGATATCAAATTAGATTTTAGGTTAACACTTCTATATTTAGGCAGAATTTTTAAATAATATTTTGTTAATCGGTAAAAAATAACGTGATACTAATTTGAAAATCACCAAAAGCTTTTCCTTAAATGCTTTTAATTTTGCTTGAAAAAAATCGCAAAATTGTTAACATTAAAAATGCAGTGCAAATTGCCAAAAATTTATTAAACTCTAAAATATGCTATATATATATATATATATATATATATATATATATATATATATATATATATATATATATATATATATATATATATGTGTGTGTGTGTGTGTGTGTGTTACGGCCAAAGCCCGAATTCGGGGCCACTTCGCGAAATGGCTAAGAACGCTGTAAATTGGCTGGCCAATGCCCAATCTTTTCTTGATTTCGGGAATCGGCCGGCCAGATCGCGAAGTGGCATGGGAGGATCAGCTAAAGTTGGACGAAAAAATCATTGGCAAGTATTATTTGCTCTGTATAACCGTAACTTCATTCTTTAAAAATTAAATTAAAATTAAATTAAAATTAAATTAAAATTAAATTAAAATTAAATTAAAATTAAATTAAAATTAAATTAAAATTAAATTAAAATTAAATTAAAATTAAATTAAAATTAAATTAAAATTAAATTAAAATTAAATTAAAATTAAATTTAAATTAAATTAAAATTAAATTAAAATTAAATTAAAATTAAATTAAAATTAAATTAAAATTAAATTAAAATTAAATTAAAATTAAATTAAAATTAAATTAAAATTAAATTAAAATTAAATTTTTTCAATTTTAATTTAAAAACTTGTCTATTTTTTATATTTTTAAATTAGAAGATTTATATTTTTAAATTAAAAAAGAAAACAAGAGGGGAAATATTAGCAAATTAGCTTTTTAATAAAACAAATATTAAAAAATTGTGGTTCCACCGTACCACCCGGTATGTGAAAAAACATACAACTAAAATTTTTTTTTCTGTAAAGTAAAAGTTATTAGAAATACTAAAGATATTAAAAAGGTAGTGAAATGGCCAACATAAAAAATTTATCTCTTTTCATTTAATTATAAAATGAATTATAAATCATTCCGGCATTCTTGAATGAGCACATCGCGTTTAGGCCGGAACATCGTGGCCACTTCGCGAAATGGCCGGCCAAAGTAGAATTTTCACTAATCGCTTCAATTACATATCACTTTGGCCGAGAGGTGTGGCAAAAGTGCGAAATGGCCGGCCAATTCGTGAAGTGGCCGGACTTCGGACTTTGGCCGTAACATATATAATAAAGTTCTAAATGTAGAGAAAACAAGGGAAAAATTACAGAACAATGAAAAAAAGGGGAAAAAATAAAGATAAATATAAAAATAAAAATAACAAAAAATCGGAAAGAAAAGAACAAAATTTTTTTTAAAAAATCCGGACAATAAAAGATATAATCTTTTCATCAGCTCACACGATTATATCCGCAAAAAAGATATTGTATAAAATTCTTTGAATTAGTATATATAATTCAAAGATATTATATATAATTCAATTATATATATAATTCAAAATTCTGTAAAATTAAAAGCAAAGATATTATTTGAGTCCTATTTTGGCAAAAATTAAACACTGTAAATCACATGTGGCAAACGTAACATTTTAAGAAACATAATAATAATAAACATAGTTGCAAATAATATAATGTTTTCAAACTTAAGAAGCATTTACAAGAAGTTATTTTTTTTCTAGACTTAATTGTAAATTTGAGAAAACCGTGCTCTGTTTGAAAACTTCCAAATCTGAAGTAGTTTAAATTAAAAATCTAATTTCCGCCCTAAAAATGTCGATGAGTTTCTTTATTGTAAAGTGTGTACTTTTGATTTAATTAAAGTTCTTGGCAGACATTAAACCAGTGGTCTTCCGTAAAAATTGACATACTTCTGTGAATTTGATGGCTTCGAACATTCTTCTCGCTTAAATCTATTATTTGAGAAGAAAAATATTATTTAGAGTACTTTTTGATATCAAAATTTAATTTAAATATTTTTAAAGGAAAGCTTTCATATTATAGTTATTTTTACCATGTAAAAATTGGCATATTTAAATAAAAAATTTCATTTGTTTATTATTAGACGGGAATAAAAAATTATCTTTTCCCCCATTAATATTTAAAATATTACTCTGAGAAAAGAAATATAGTCGAAAATACCAGAAAATGGTAAAATTTACCATGTTTTTGGCTCTATAAGAGCACAACAAAGTTCGGTAATTTTTACTGAATTTTTAAAATTTATGGTCTCTTAATATGTGATGAAGTTTGGTAACATTTCATACTTTTATCATGATACCTTAGAGCATGACATGAAAGCTATTTATTCGGTTAAACTTACTTTTTGGTTTTGTAATTTTTTATAAATACGTCGTAATATGAACTATGATTTTAAAAACCAGAATTTCCAGTAAACCACTACCATATAAACGGAAAAAGTAGCAAATGAATGGCTTAGATACCGCTTTTTTTACGACCCAGATTTTTTTTTATTACCAGAAATGACATTACGAAACAGTACGGTAATTTTACCAGAATTTCTTTTCCTCCGTATTTGTCAAATATACGAAAATTATCATCCTGCTGATAACGAATCCTAAAATAATGATCCAAATTAATGCGGTTAATTCTAATAATTTTAACATTAACCGCATTAATTTGGATCCAAAAGTATAAATATATATTTTCATAACTGCTGATCGAACATAACACTGAAGTTTTGAGAAATCCTTAAACCCATACCTGTAAGTACAAGACAAGCTTGCAGGTCATTCTTCCAAAGAACCACGTCTCCGTTACATCCCAAAGTACAGTAGGTGGAAGACAAACTAAAATCACCAAAAAATCCGCCAAGGCTAGATTCACGATGAAATAATTGGTGACAGTCCTCATGGTATGGTTCCTATAGACAGACACACAAACAAGGGCATTGCCAACGAGTCCAACAACGAACACAATCACATGTAGGATGATGAGTACCCATTCTGCTGAGGATGGATAGATGTAATCCTCGATCATGGCTATGTATTCCTCGTCCGACACGCAGTACTCATTGGTGCAGACGACACTGTCGTTCACGGTGAAAGACATGTTCGAATTTTCAAGAGTGTCGTATGCTATGTCTAGCATGTCGAATGGCGCTGATGGGGAGGGCCTCAGGTGAAGTGTTGTTTGGTGGATGTCGTGCATGGTTTTCTTTCTGAAAGGAATGGCAGATTGTTAGTTAAAAGGCATAAAAATGTTAAATTATTGTTATTTTAAATCTATTTTTTTTAATAACTCTAAATGATATTGATTGTGTTTATTCTTGCTTAGATAATGTAGAATATAATAATAATTCAAATTTAAAACAATCATAATTCTCGACAAATCGAATTATACGGTATTTAAACCGTTCATTTGGTTATTTTCCCGTTCATATGGTAACGGTTTACTGGAAATTCTGGTTTTCAAAATTATAGTTCAACCAATTATTTATATCTTTTATTATATCTATCTAAAATTATTTATATCTATCAAAATTATAGTTCATCCAATTATTATATTATTTATTATCCAATTATTTATCAACCAATTATTTATATTCAACCAATAATTTGGTTTGGTACTACCAAACCTCATAGAACCAAATTATAGTACCAAAACGTTTAGTAAAAATTATGAAATTGAAAAGTAAATTTAACCACATAAAGGATTTTCATACCATGCTCTGAGGTATCATGGCAAAATTAGCAAATCTTACTACATTAACCAAACTTTATCCCAAATTCTAAAACTATATTTTATTTTTAATTTTACCAAATTCTTTACCAAAACGCTTCGCTAAAAATTTCCGAGCTTTTTGGTGCTCTTAAAAAGTCAAAAACACGGTAAATTTTACCATATTCAGGTAGTTTTGACCATACTTATTTTCTCAGTGGCATAACAGTTTGAATGCTTAAAAAAATTTCTTAAAAAGAAATTTGATATAGAGACATATATAAATATTTTGGTATTTAGAAATGTGTTTTTATTCTCTGAAGTAGTATTATATTTAAGTCTTTCAATTCCCACTTTCAACTATTGAAACATTTATATGAGATTAAAAGTTACGTTACTACTAGGAGATTCGAAATAATTGAATCACCACTTTAATTTTATTTTATAACTGGCGTTGAACAACCAAACAATTTTGAGTTCATGGCTATCTGTGTTCAAATCTGCAACTTTGCAATATTGAATTCAAGTGAACTTTTGGATCAAGCATTGGGACAAACTAGCCTTTGTAGCCTTGATGTAAGTAACGCACATTTGCATTGAACAAAAAGAAAAAACAAGCAAGAAAATTTTCTAAAGTTAGCCCTTCAGCAAGGGAATTCTAACTTAGGGTTCGTTTTTACATTGGGGATATATTATGTTTGCGTTGTACGAGGCACGAGGAAAATTTCTATCAACCAGCCATAGTTAAGTTTCAAACCTGGGTCACTCATTACAAGGCCAGTGCTTTATCACCCGAGTCACCGCGATTCGAATTGCTACTTTTAAATTTTGGAGATTTTGATAAAGTTTGGAGTCTTTTAATAAATTTTGGAGAATTCATGATAAAATTATATAAAATATTGCGTACGAGGAACAGTAAAATACAACCTTTGGTCCAGTTAATAATTACCTAATATAGCCTAGTTCATAATCTTTTCTGTGCATGCTAAAATCTAAAGATCAAAAAATTTATTATTTTTCTTACAATAAAATCAGAAAGAGCCATGATGGCTCAGGGGGTAGAGCGTTCGCCTTCCAATGAGGTGAACCGGGTTCGAATCCCAGCGATGGTTGGTCGATGCGAATTCCGCATCCGGTTTGAACCGACCACAGTGCTGACGTAAAATATCCTCAGTGGTAGACGGATCATAGGTTAGAGTTCCATTGCAATCGAACTAACCGTGGGAGGTTCTCGTGGTCTTCCTCTCCATGTAACGCAACTGCGGGTTAGTTCCATCAAAAAGTCCTCCACGAAGGCAAAATTTCTCCCAATACTTGATCCAGGAGTTGCCTTGTCTTCTGGATTGGGTTCAATATTACAAGACTAAGTATTTGAACATTAGTAGTCATAAACCCGAAAATTGGGTTGGCTGTTGAACGAAGGTTATTGAAAAAAAAAATCAGAAATAATCAAGAAATTGGATTTTTCTCTATGCGAGAAATTCCACTATCATTAGTTTATTCCATTGCTTTTAAAAAGAAATACTGAATTTCAAAATAACACTCTAGTTTAGAATTTCGAATTAACTCAATTTTGTTAGATAATTGCCCAAAATACTATTTAAAAAAATCATTTTATGAAATTTCACCACTAAAGGTCTGACAGTTTTTCTTCACTTTTATAACTTAAAAGACTTTTTGTAAGAAAAGTAAAACTTATTATTATTTATCGTCCTTGTTTTTATTTACGATAGCTTATAGATAATAGTTTTACATAAATCTTTGCTATTAACATTTATAGCTTCCTGAGTGAAATTGATCATACACAGTTATCCAACCATCCTGGCATTATAAATAGTTTAGGTGAAATATTTATGTCAATAATTCATGCGAATTCCATTCCTTCCCCTGTATAAAGAATGAAATAGATTTATGAATTCGGTGTGAGAAAAAAAAGCCAGAAAACGATGAAATAGGTATTAGTTTGAGAGACGACGTCAAAAAATATTCCACAGTCATTTCAATAATTTTTATATTATGAGAAAGTTATCGATTGAGTATATAGAAAATTTTAGAATAAATGAGTCAGCCATAAAATGCCTATCTTTGTTTTAAAGTAAAGTATAAAAGCAGATGAATTATTACTTTATTATTGTAGGTAATTATTGTATGGGGTGTTAATTAGACAACACTGTTATTATATATTTTTAGAATTATTGTGAAAAATATATTCAATAAATTAATTTCGAAAAATTAATAATATGAGACAGAATATGGGGCAATTTTCAAATGTTTTGTATGAACACCTATTTTTTATTCTAGATTCGAATTCTTCAGACTAAAGTAATCCTACTTGACTTCTAGGTTGATGCATTTTACTTCATAGATGGCGCTGTAACTAAGAAAATTAAATTAGGATACAAACTGTTTAAAATGTCAAATCTCGAGACCGATCAAATAAAACATAAAAATAGACATGTTTAAGTTTTTTTCTAACGGTTTCTTTTAATTTCTTTTTTATAAAATGCTAAAACATTTTTATTTTTGATAATTTTTTTAAAAATCTGATTGGTCTTGAAATCCACAATGTTTTCAAGCATAGCTATTTTTTCTTAAACAGTTTGCAACCTATTTTAATTTTCTCCATTATAGCACCATCTGTAGATACATAAATCAACCTATGAGTCAAATTGTGGTTATTCAAGTTTGATATGATTGGATAGTTGTTGAAAAAATATTGAATGCGTAATTTTGCTCTTTTTTGACCCGATGTATATTTCTCGAAATATTTGACCAATTTAAAACTTTTTTTTAATCCTATATATTGACACTATTAATAACGATAAAATGTTTCCATTACTTTAATTTTGTTGCCCTCGCCGATGGCTTTACGTTATTAGATTAAAAATTACACATTTTTAGAAGTCCGTTTCATAAAAATAAAGATTGACTGTAATCAGTATCCTTCTGCATGATGCTGTTGATCGAGCACACAAAATGATTGCCCCAATCAATCAATGGTACTTCATCCTTTGATGGACCATGAAAAATTAATTATAGTACTATGTTAGTACATTTCAAACCAATTAAAAATCGCACCAATTATCATAACACTAGTAGTACAACAGGGTTCCACTCCACAGGGAGAACAGGGAAAACCTGGAAAATACAGAGAATTTAAAAATCACCTAAAATAACAGGGAAAATGCAGGGAATTTTGATTTTTTCTTTACAAACTGGGAAAATACAGGGAATATTGTTTCTTATTTTTGTCTTTTAAAAAATGGTGACCACTTAAAGTGTAATCTATGGGATATTCAACCATGATATTTCAGCTATACTAAACTATTTCATTTACTATAGCATTATTTAAGTATATTCAGTTGTTTTTCCAGCAATTAAAACTAATAAATATAGTTAGCGCAATATAGCTTACACAAGAGCACAGTAATTGTTGTTTCCTTTTAATATATAGTGCATAATATGTACAGGGAAAACACAGGGAATTTTTTTTCCAGATTTGAGTGGCAACCCTGTACAAATAACCAAAACTAATCAAGCTTTATTGGAGTTAAAAATATACTGCAATTTTTCTACAGTCCCCCTTAATTGATTAGTATCTTTTTTCTTTTGATTTTGCTGTTTAGTGCATAACTTATTTTTCTTTACTTCAATTACCTTTGATTTAAGATTACTTAGCTCCATTCAAACACGTTTCAGAAACACAACTATAAATAAAACAAACACGTGTTCTAGAAAAAAAACTTGTAGAAATACCAATTTGGTGATGTACCACTGATTCCCGTTTCTATTGAGCTTGTTAAAAATTCTTAAAGATTAAAGAACGTGGAGTAAAATCTTAAACAGAATCGTCAGCAGTTTTATATATAACAATGGCTAATGTTTACCCAATGCGAAAAAATCATTTTTCAAACACCGAACGTTAATAATATTAATTAATTAATATTTTTAACTAATTAATTAATATTTTTAGCTAATTAATTTATATTTTAATTAATATTTTTAACTGATTAATATTGTTTGACGATTTTCAGGATAGTAGGCTAAATTTGTTTCTTGTAGTCTATGTCCAAATTTCAGAACCCTACCAATGGTTCTATGGTTATAAGAGAATCGAAATAGCAAAATACGGAGCAAAACAAAAATACGGTGACAAAATACGGAATACGAAAGATAAAAATACGGGGGTAAACACAAAAGAAGAATTGAATAAAAGCATACTATTCAAGAGTTGCTACATCAATATGTGAAGCAATATTAATATTTAAAAGAAAAAAAAAACACTTTTTCAAAATTTGGGGAATCATCATTTCACTTGTCTAATAACCGGTATTAAACGGCCGAGCCATTTTTGAATAAACATTTATCAATGTTTAACACACTAGCTTTGCAATTTTGAACCCAACACAGACGACAAAGGAACTCCTCGATCAAACATTGGAACAGTCTACTCGGAAGATTTTTGAATGGAAATCACTCCCGTTTGCGTTATATGAAAATGAAAATTACCAGCAAGGGGATTCTAATCCATAATCCGTTTACCACTCAAAATATTCATGTGGTCATTGCTAATCTGTCAATCAGTCTGACTTAGAACCAACAAGCCAGAATTGGAAGAGTGCGCTTGATCCCGTGAGGCATCTAAGCTCGAATTACTACTTTAAACTTCTTTAGAGCATTTTGAACATCTTAAATTAGCAATTAACCTACATGCAACCACTATGTGGACCGGTTTTCTGATCATCCTCGTCAGTAATAAAATATAATAACATAATACGTACAAAGTACAGTAAAATATAACCTAGTGATATTTTTTAAAAAAATTAACCAAGTTTCAATTACAACCTAGTTTAAGTTTCATAAAAGAATTTCGTGTAGGTCAAAATATGAAGAACAAAAATTAGCAATTAACCGACATGCATCCACTATGTGAACCGGTTTTCTGATCATCCTCGTCAGTGATAAAATATAATAACATAATACGTACTAAGTATAGTAAAATACAACCTAGTGCTTTTTTTTAAAAAAAATTACCCAAGTTTCAATTATAACCTAGTTTAAGTTTCATAAAAAGTTTCGTGTCGGTTAAAATATGAAGAACAAAAATTAGCAATTAACCTACATGCAACCACTATGTGGACCGGTTTTCTGATCATCCTCGTCAGTGATAAAATATAATAACATAATACGCACTAAGTATAGTAAAATATAACCTAGTGCTTTTTTTAAAAAAATTAACCAATTTTCAATTATAACCAAGTTTAAGTTTCATAAAAAGTTTCGTGTCGGTTAAAATATGAAGAACAAAAATTAGCAATTAACCTACATGCAACCACTATGTGGACCGGTTTTCTGATCATCCTCGTCAGTGATAAAATATAATAACATAATACGCACTAAGTATAGTAAAATATAACCTAGTGCTTTTTTTAAAAAAATTAACCAATTTTCAATTATAACCAAGTTTAAGTTTCATAAAAAGTTTCGTGTCGGTTAAAATATGAAGAACAAAAATTAGCAATTAACCTACATGCAACCACTATGTGGACCGGTTTTCTGATCATCCTTGTCAGTGATAAAATATAATAACATAATACGCACTAAGTATAGTAAAATATAACCTAGTGCTTTTCCAAAAAAATTAACCAAGTTTCAATTATAACCAAGTTTAAGTTTCATAAAAAGTTTCGTGTCGGTTAAAATATGAAGAACAAAAATTAGCAATTAACCTACATGCAACCACTATGTGGACCGGTTTTCTGATCATCCTCGTCAGTGATAAAATATAATAACATAATACGCACTAAGTATAGTAAAATATAACCTAGTGCTTTTTTTAAAAAAATTAACCAATTTTCAATTATAACCAAGTTTAAGTTTCATAAAAAGTTTCGTGTCGGTTAAAATATGAAGAACAAAAATTAGCAATTAACCTACATGCAACCACTATGTGGACCGGTTTTCTGATCATCCTCGTCAGTGATAAAATATAATAACATAATACGCACTAAGTATAGTAAAATATAACCTAGTGCTTTTCCAAAAAAATTAACCAAGTTTCAATTATAACCAAGTTTAAGTTTCATAAAAAGTTTCGTGTCGGTTAAAATATGAAGAACAAAAATTAGCAATTAACCTACATGCAACCACTATGTGGACTGGTTTTCTGATCATCCTCGTCAGTGATAAAATATAATAACATAATACGCACTAAGTATAGTAAAATATAACCTAGTGCTTTTTTTAAAAAAATTAACCAATTTTCAATTATAACCAAGTTTAAGTTTCATAAAAAGTTTCGTGTCGGTTAAAATATGAAGAACAAAAATTAGCAATTAACCTACATGCAACCACTATGTGGACCGGTTTTCTGATCATCCTCGTCAGTGATAAAATATAATAACATAATACGCACTAAGTATAGTAAAATATAACCTAGTGCTTTTCCAAAAAAATTAACCAAGTTTCAATTATAACCAAGTTTAAGTTTCATAAAAAGTTTCGTGTCGGTTAAAATATGAAGAACAAAAATTAGCAATTAACCTACATGCAACCACTATGTGGACCGGTTTTCTGATCATCCTCGTCAGTGATAAAATATAATAACATAATACGCACTAAGTATAGTAAAATATAACCTAGTGCTTTTTTTAAAAAAATTAACCAATTTTCAATTATAACCAAGTTTAAGTTTCATAAAAAGTTTCGTGTCGGTTAAAATATGAAGAACAAAAATTAGCAATTAACCTACATGCAACCACTATGTGGACCGGTTTTCTGATCATCCTCGTCAGTGATAAAATATAATAACATAATACGCACTAAGTATAGTAAAATATAACCTAGTGCTTTTCCAAAAAAATTAACCAAGTTTCAATTATAACCAAGTTTAAGTTTCATAAAAAGTTTCGTGTCGGTTAAAATATGAAGAACAAAAATTAGCAATTAACCTACATGCAACCACTATGTGGACCGGTTTTCTGATCATCCTCGTCAGTGATAAAATATAATAACATAATACGCACTAAGTATAGTAAAATATAACCTAGTGCTTTTTTTAAAAAAATTAACCAATTTTCAATTATAACCAAGTTTAAGTTTCATAAAAAGTTTCGTGTCGGTTAAAATATGAAGAACAAAAATTAGCAATTAACCTACATGCAACCACTATGTGGACCGGTTTTCTGATCATCCTCGTCAGTGATAAAATATAATAACATAATACGCACTAAGTATAGTAAAATATAACCTAGTGCTTTTCCAAAAAAATTAACCAAGTTTCAATTATAACCAAGTTTAAGTTTCATAAAAAGTTTCGTGTCGGTTAAAATATGAAGAACAAAAATTAGCAATTAACCTACATGCAACCACTATGTGGACCGGTTTTCTGATCATCCTCGTCAGTGATAAAATATAATAACATAATACGCACTAAGTATAGTAAAATATAACCTAGTGCTTTTCCAAAAAAATTAACCAAGTTTCAATTATAACCAAGTTTAAGTTTCATAAAAAGTTTCGTGTCGGTTAAAATATGAAGAACAAAAATTAGCAATTAACCTACATGCAACCACTATGTGGACCGGTTTTCTGATCATCCTCGTCAGTGATAAAATATAATAACATAATACGCACTAAGTATAGTAAAATATAACCTAGTGCTTTTTTTAAAAAAATTAACCAATTTTCAATTATAACCAAGTTTAAGTTTCATAAAAAGTTTCGTGTCGGTTAAAATATGAAGAACAAAAATTAGCAATTAACCTACATGCAACCACTATGTGGACCGGTTTTCTGATCATCCTCGTCAGTGATAAAATATAATAACATAATACGCACTAAGTATAGTAAAATATAACCTAGTGCTTTTCCAAAAAAATTAACCAAGTTTCAATTATAACCAAGTTTAAGTTTCATAAAAAGTTTCGTGTCGGTTAAAATATGAAGAACAAAAATTAGCAATTAACCTACATGCAACCACTATGTGGACCGGTTTTCTGATCATCCTCGTCAGTGATAAAATATAATAACATAATACGCACTAAGTATAGTAAAATATAACCTAGTGCTTTTTTTAAAAAAATTAACCAATTTTCAATTATAACCAAGTTTAAGTTTCATAAAAAGTTTCGTGTCGGTTAAAATATGAAGAACAAAAATTAGCAATTAACCTACATGCAACCACTATGTGGACCGGTTTTCTGATCATCCTCGTCAGTGATAAAATATAATAACATAATACGCACTAAGTATAGTAAAATATAACCTAGTGCTTTTTTTAAAAAAATTAACCAATTTTCAATTATAACCAAGTTTAAGTTTCATAAAAAGTTTCGTGTCGGTTAAAATATGAAGAACAAAAATTAGCAATTAACCTACATGCAACCACTATGTGGACCGGTTTTCTGATCATCCTCGTCAGTGATAAAATATAATAACATTTTATCGCTGACCGTACCTTTTATCACCGTACGTAATAAGTATAGTAAAATATAACCTAGTGCTTTTTTAAAAAAATTAACGAAGTTTTCAATTATAACCTAGTTTAAGGTTTGTTAAAATAAGTGTAGTTTAAATAATGAAGAACAAAAATTAGAATCGACAATAAAATACTGAATGTGAATAAAATATTCTCCAGGCGATAAATTTAAAATAATATACTAAAACTGTTATTCGGTTTTATCCTGTTTTAGGACGAAATAATGAATTTCAAAGTAATATTCTGATTTAGAATTTTAAATTATTGACATATTCCGTTCGATTATTTTCCAAAATACTTTTGAAAAAAAATAAATTCATAAAATTCCACCACAAAGGCTCTGATATTTTTTCTTCATTTCTATAAGCATTTAATAAAACCTTTTAAAAACTACCTTTTTATAATCTTTTTATAAAACTTTTTGTAAAAAATAAATAAATTAATGAACTATGTTATTAGGGATATATTTTTATCGACGATAGTTTATAGAATATATTGTTTATATAGTATATAGTTTATAGATAGTTTCACATGGATCTTTGCTATTAACATTTGTAGCTCCCTTAGTGAAATTAATCATACACAGTTATTCTAATTTTATCGTGTTATAAAAAAGATTATGGGAAATATTTATGCCGATATTCAAAGGAATTCCTTCCTTTCCTTATATAAAGATTAAAATGGATTTATAAATTCTCTACGAGAAAAAACGCTGAAATAGGTATACCTATAAAAGATTGCGTCAAAAATATTCTAGTCATTTAAATAATTTAAAAATTTTTTCGTAAGCTTAAACTTTCTTTTGAATTATTACTTTCGATGAATTATTACTTCTCCAATAACTATTGTATTTTTGTGAATAATGACTATAATTCACTCAAAAAGTTCAAGAGATAAGGTGAAATACGCAAAAAGCAAAATTAACATTAAGGGGTTCAAACTTTGGACCACTCTCTTGATCAAACTATTGGGACCATATTTCCCAGATTGTGACTACCCCCCTATATTTTGGAAGTTAGAAATCTGAATCCGTCGGAAAAAAAGTTATATTTATTCAGAAAAAGTTTATTTTTGTGTCTGATTTAGTAACTCAAAATATCGTCTGCACCAATTAATTAGCATATTTAAGGTCACCCTTTCGAACCTTTAAGATTGAGTCCTAGAATGTAAAGATATGATCATTAGATCATAAGTTATTTAGGGTGGCCCGCTTTTTATTTTGCGCACTGTACACACACTATTTAAGAGATGGTTCATCACTTCATTATCATTCATTTTGCATTAATTGATGAATTGTCATATTTATCGTCTGAATATCATAACGCCATTTTGATTTGTTTATTCTACAGTAAACAACATTCTGTGTCATCTTTTAAGATATTTTTCGCATTCCAGTTGCTCTTAATTAACAGTAAAAATAAGACTTTAATTCATTGTCTTCCTTTCATATAAGAATCTATTTATTATACAGCCAACAATTTAAAAATTCATTAATTGTGAAGCAGCGTCAACACCTCAGCCGCAAAATGAACCGTCAGGAATTTTAGAGCTTGCTTTCATTATTAAGGAGAACTAAAATACTTTCTCATTGAGATTCTTTTTTTCTTCTTCTATTGTCTGAGAATGTGCATATTTTGATGGATGCATAGTTCCGCATATTAGATTAGTTAGAAGAAGAAAAAAAAAAGGGGAAGGTTGTGTTGTCAACATTCTTTTTAATGAGGTCAAGAGAGAAATTTTTTTTTTTTAATGAAAAAGGAGAATATTGATTGAATTTCTAACTCGACAAAACTACAAATGAACTTAAATGAGTTTTAATTTAATTAAATTCTTTATTAATTATGACACAAATTAATAATTAACATGGAATCAATAAAAGAAGAAGTTTTAAGAAGAGATAATAAATATTATTAAATGATGTATTTGTTACCGTTAAAGTGTAAAATCCGTTATTTCATTGAATAACTAGGTGATTCATGTAATAACTGTGCAAGTTGTTGTTGTGCATACAGTGCTATGCATACAGTGCTAGTGCAAAGATTAGAGTCCTCCAAAAGTCTTGATACCAAGATTAGTTCTGGAGCCCGATGGCCATGGAGAATTTCGATTGGGGGTGCTCCAAGTTGAAAGAGGGAGCTGATAATGGCCTGGCAGTCAAAAACATGGTTTGGAGTTAGTTGCAAATGAGGACAGTACTTGCAGATGGGATAGGATTTTATATTGGTGCGTGAGATCTTCATACCTTTGAAATGTCCAGTACGTAACCTAGCAACTGTGTAAGTCATTTTATTTTATAACCGTCGTTGAACCGCAGATCCAATTTTTGGGTTTACGACCACTAATGTTTAACTCTGTAGCCTTGTAATTTTGAACCTAATCCAGAAGACACGGGAACTCCCGGATCAAGTATTGAGAGAAATTTGCTTTCAAGATGGACTTTTTGATGGAACTAACCCGCATTTGCGTTACATGGAGAGGAAGACCACGAGAACCTCCTGCGGTTACCCTGACGGCAAAGGGACTCTAACGCATAATCTGTCTACTACTGAGGATATTTCACGTCAACCCTTGGTCGGTGCAAACCGGATGCGGATTCGTATCTATCAGCTATCGCTGGGATTCGAACCCTTTTCACCTCATTGGAAGGCAAACGCTCTATCTTCTGAGCCAGCACGGCTCGAAGACAAGTCATAAAAGTATATAAAATTATTGAATTCTACGATTTAACTAGGTATTCTATAGAATAACTACTATTCAATCGTTTAAGTTATGAAATATGGCACTCGAAAGTTCTTTGAGCCGGTTCTAACTGCTTTTAGTCAGTTTTGAACTGCTTATAGCTGCTTTGCAATGACGTGTGTGAGCGTAAGCTTCATTCTGTTGCTTTTAAACGCATAGTTATTGATATGAGAAATATGAGTAATACTAAATATCCTCTGCTTTTCCCTATTATTTATCAATTGATCATTCGCAATAGAGATAAAAAAGGAGAGATTTTAGCTATTAATCATTAATTAATTTATAAAACAACTTTTAAATTGTTTACTTTTCACTTTAACGGTCTATCCTTAGTTATTTCATAGAATAACTATGTAAAATACGAAATTTTTCATCTACTATATACTTTATCTGACTTGTCTAGTTGTTTCATGAAATACATTCTATGAAGTAACAGAATTACATACTTAAACGGTAACATATATAATGATTATGTAAATTTGAAAGATGCAGTGTTACTTAGGCAAAGACTAAACTAAATATTTTTATTCTGAAATTATGCTAACTCATTTTGAAAAAAAAATATATAATTCCTTGCATTGAAAAATAATTTGGAAACCATTTGACGTTTTATAATTTTAATCAAGTTTCACATGTTATTCTTAGTATATTGAAAGAGTTTAGAATAATAACATAACGATAAGCCACATTTAAAAGCGTTCAGGAGAGATTTTTTTAACATCATTTTTTGATGAAAATCTCTACGATTTCCATATAGGCGCAAAAAGCTTTGTTTGTGCATTGTACTGTTATATAGTGGTAACGCCGGAAAAACTTGTTAATTATCTACCTGTAAACAGTACCAATGAAACAGTTTGATATAAAAATATTTCTTTTGAAAGAAATTTTAAATGAGATAAAATTTGTTAATTTTATCATGAACTTTAGAGCATGGCATAAAAACCTTTTATTCGATTAAATTTACTTTTCAAATTTATAATAAGAATTGTAATTTTGAAAACCAGAATCGTAATTTTTACCGTAATTTGATCCATAATTTTTTACTGTGTAGTTTTTTAGGACCTAATTGTTATTTAATCAAAGTAGTTCTCTGAAAAAAAATTAACGACCCAGATAACATCTTTCAAAAATAAAAACAGTTTATTCTATGAAATCTATTTTTAGCGTTACATTATGTAAGTTTTTAAAATTACAGTGATCATTTCCATTCATGTATAATAGAAAAATGGTAAAATTCATTCACTAAAATCGATTAATTTTTAATTTTTTCCAACCACAGAAATTAGTTAATTACTTTCTCATTCAACCCACTTTCTGACAATTTCCGAAACCCTACAATATCCGACAATTAAGATGGTGTTTACACGAAATTAATGTTCGCCTAAACTCTCGCGATATGAATTAAGTACTATTAAGTCATTAATTTTCGTTAATGATGACAATTTTCGAGAGCAAATCCTGAACATTTGTGATGTACGAGTACGGCAGAATTGTTTCGGTTCGGTCGTTTAAACAGTTCGGTCGATGTCGAATCACATTTCACGTTCTAATCCCAGGTGCGACGTAAAGATAGCTTGGGAAATTAACGATGAAAAAATATTGTAAATTAAAAATATTAGTTTAAATTTCGAAATGATTTATTTTGATTATTATTGTCATTATTATTATTAATAAATATTATGTATAAAAATTATTATTATTATTATTAATAATAATAATAATGACAATAATAATAATAATAATATTAATAATAAATATTATTTATAATAATAATAATGATAATAATAATAATAATGATAATAATAATAATAATAAATATTATTATTAATAATAATAATAATAATAATAAATATTATTGGTAATAATAATAATAATAATAATTATTATTATTATTAACAATAATAATGAAAATAAATATTATTTATAGTAATAATAGTTATAATAATAATAATAATAATAAATATTATTCATAATAATAATAATAATAATGAATATTATTTATAATAATAATAATAATAATATTAATAATTATTATTATTATAAATAATAATAATAATAATAGAAATAAATATTATTTATAATAATAATAATTATTATTATTATTATTATTATTAATAATAATAATAATAATGAATATTATTTATAATAATAATAATAATAATATTAATAATTATTATTATTATAAATAATAATAATAATAATAGAAATAAATATTATTTATAATAATAATAATAATTATTATTATTATTATTATTATTATTATTATTAATAATAATAATAATGGAAATAAATATTATTTATAATAATAATAATAATAATTATTATTATTTTATTATTAATAATAACAATTAACAAATGTGCATAGATTCTGATAGTTTTGACCATACTTTTTTTCTCAGTGTAACTTTATCATTAAAACAGCTTATTTCCATAACCTATTAGAAAAAAAAATACTTTATGGAAATATTAGATAATTTAGAAAATAATACTTCGATATTTCAATTGAAATATTTTTCGAGATGGTGATATTTGAAAAAAAAATCATAAATACCATCTTGATTTAGGAATCTTAAGAATCTACAAAGCAAGAAATTTTTTAAACTGGAGTTGATAATTTCAGCATGTTTCTAAAATCTAAATTACTTTTTTATTTAGTGGAAACTATTTTAAATATAGAATCTATTCCTGAGAAAAGAAACCTGAAATCTAACTTTAAAATAGACACGGAAAAAGTTTAAATTGAAGCTCTGAATTTCGAAGCAGAAACTTACAAGAAAACCCACAAAATAAAAAAAATCTTGATAATAAATCCTAAAGCTCGATAATGGACTCTGAAATAGACACAAAATACTTAAAAATAGTTCTCAAAATATATACAAAAACTTGAAAGTTTTGAAAGAGATACAAGAAATCGTTGAATTGTGTCTCACACAAGCAGCATAAACTTGAAAGCTTTAAAAAAGACACAAAATATCTATATTTAAGAACTATTCGGTCGATTTTTTTGCAAATTCCGTGTTCTGCCTTCTAAAATGGCAATTTTTAAAAAGGGGCAAAAATTTGCATACCTTACAATCTAAAATGTTTTCAACTTCTATTAAATAAAATAATAAAAAATGATAAATAATTTTTTAAATTATTTTTTGGGCTGAATTATTGGTAGAGGAATTTCGCATAATAGTGAGAAAATATTTTCGTTTCGAGTAGAAATTTATCGAGATATGGCGAAATATTCAAAAAATAAAATTAACATTAAGGCATTAAAACATTGATCAAACTGATTAAACTATTGAATTATTAGGCTCTTCTGATTTAAATATTAAGATCAGTAATTTTCAGATTTCGGCTACCCCCCACAATCTAAATTTTAAATTTTATGAAAAATTTTAAATTTATAGGGTCAAGAATTTGAATCCGTCGAAAACAGGCGTGTCGTGTTTATTAATGATTTCTTAACTTTAAATGTGCATGGAATAATTAGCATATTTAAATATAGACTTTTCAACCATTAAGATTGAGTTCTACTACATGAAAATCCGATCATTGGATCAAAAGTGATCCATGGTGAATTTTATTTTACACACTTTATATCAAATTAAGGTGAGTTAAGAAGCTTACATAGTGCCAGAGAAGAAGAGAGAGATAGTTGAATCATCGCTACTATTGGCTAGCATGAAGTTGGTCTGGTAAAGTAAAACTACAAAAGATGGTTGATGTCTGAAATAATTCTTTATATAACGTTTGGAGAAACGAAAACAATAACGAAATTTTCCATTTGCTCTTGTTTTGATAGTAAAGTTTATCGTATTTGACAAGAAAACAACTCTAAAAAAATCGTCAATCGCTATAGGTTTTATTTGTTTTCTGAAAAAAATATGATTTTTTACAGATTCAGCTGTAATTTAGCAGTAAATTCCTTCATTTCTAAAAGACAGAATTTTCCAGCAGAAAAATTTAGAAATTTTCGATTCTTCAATATATGTTTTTATAATATAATATAATTTAAAAGAAATGTACAGTATTTTATGTAATGTTATATACTGTTATGTTATATAAAGTTATGTCATATTATGTTATATACCGTTATAATTTTATATATTTTTTTAAAAATATATTTTTTTTTCTACTTTTATATCTTACCTTGTTTAAAAAAATTATGAAAATGGCTCTTTAAGTTGCCAAAGAAGGATAATAGTCACAATAAAATAAATGTTTTTACGATTCTATTATTACATTGATGATAAAATAAATTGGAAAAGCTAAAAAAATTAGAGTTTTTGACAAAGATAAATGTAAGAGGAATAAAAAGAAAATATTCTACTTGCATTGCAGGCTAAAAAGTGACTTTTTCTCACAAAAGAATCAAATACAAAGTTTGGAATCAAAAAAAAAGTTTGATTTATTACAATATAATCCATCAAATAATACGACAAAGAAGTAGTTAAAATAGGAAGAAGAGTGACTGCTAACTATAAAGAAATCAGCTTAGAGAAAAGTTATAGGGGACAAAAAGAAGCATTAAAAAAGAAAAAAAAATCAAGACGATTTTTTCAAATTCAGTAAAGATAGTAGAAATGGCTCATAAAAGTTTTGAACTCGAAAGGAAATAAATCTGTATGTCTCTACAGAAAAGTTTTAAGTCATTATTGACAAGGTTATTTCTAAGATTTAGTATTCTGGATAAAATGTATTGTGCGCAAAATCATTAACGGACTGAAGTGTTGTTTTATCACCTTAATACAAGAGAGACTTATTCAGAAGGTTAGCAAATATTTATTCACTATAGCTGTTCTATTTTTCATCCAGACTGTTGCCATCCAACATACAAGAAATAATTTGTAATCATCTTGCTTAATCGATTCATTATCGATTAAGAATAATACTACAGGACGACACTGAATGACTTTTGATCTAATGAACGTATCGTCACGTTCTAGAACTCAATTTAAGCGAAATCGATCGAACAGTTCCTGAGAAGTCAAATTTCAAAAGTACGACTTTTTTTAATTTCGATATCCGATTCGAAATAATGCGAAATACGCAAAAAGTAATATTAACATTAAGGGGTCCAAACTTTGGATAGCTCTCCCGACCGACCAAAATATGGGGGCCATGTTTCTCAGATTGAGACTACTCCTTATGTTTGTGGGGTCAGAAATCCAACTCCATCGAAAAATAGGCATGTTTATTCAGAGCAACTTCATTTTTATGTTTGATTTAGTAACTTAAAATATCGTGTACACTAATTAATTAGCATATTTGAAATCACCCCCTAGAGCCATTAAGATAGTGTCCTAGTACGATCATTAGATCAAAAGTTATCCAGGTGGTATTTTTGCACACTTTACAGCGGAATAAAACTTGTGCTATACAAGAAAATAAATGTTGTTGACGTATGCCTGTTTAGGCAGAGGGGGTACGATTGTTTTTGTTTTCCAGTGGCGCCATCTATGGCCAAGAATGCAACTTTTGCCACACCATACGTCACACCCGTTTATAGGGCGGACCCATTCATACATCCATTCATTCATCCACAGATCGTAATTTTGAGCTGAATCAGAGAACGATCGATTTCCAATCCAGTACCCCCAGAGGTATTAATTTGTTATGGGAACATGGAGGACTTTTGCGACGCGACAGATTTAACGCGCATCAGTCACTTTACTACACAGGGAGTCTTCGGCCGGCGGGGTTCGAACCCACGGACTCTCGGACATGGGACCAGCGTCCTACCGACCAGGCTATCCCGGCTAAGAAAATGAATAGAATAAATAAATGAACGGAAATAACGTAAGACAGTGGTTTAAAACTTTTAATTGTTTTTGGAACCCTAAATAATCGATCTTCTTTTGTTGGAATACCGGCATTAGAAGAAAGAAGTTTCTGAGCAGTTGTAAATATACTGCTTATTATTTCGAAAATATCAATGTGAAGAATGAAATATTTAATATTATGATTTTGTTCTTGGTGCATGCATATCTTAAGAAAGAATACAATAAGCTGAAGGGTTTTCGAAAAAGAACAATTATAAACATTGAGAATAATTTTCTATCGTTGAATTTAATAATATTATTTTAATTTGAAAATATCAAAAAGGGTAAATTATTCAATTTTTTATTAATGCATATCCATTTTATACTTTATTTAGTATGTATTTTTTTAAAAAAAATGCTGCCATTTTATTGACATCTTTCTTGAATAAGTTTTTATAAACAACCGAAATATTAAACAAATTCTGGATTATTAATTGGATATAAATATAACTATAGCTGGTTAAAAAAAATCCTAGATGTCGGAACCCCGCAATCTTTTCACGGAACTCAGGGGTTGCGCGGAACACTATTTGAGAACCACTAATGTAAATGGTCATAGATAAAAAATACTAAATGTACCTTGAGGACTTAGGATGCATTTTTGACACAAATTTGTTAAAAAATTAAAAAAATTAGAAATGTATGGAATTTAAAAGTTTTGAGGAAAACTTTAATAAATTCCAATAAGTATTTGAGTAATCTTACAAATTCAAATCTGCAAACGAATAATTGTAAAAAAATGACTTAAACTTTTTAATGTTATTTTTTCATTCAGTTAATAATTTTAAATGATTTTAAATATTAATATAATTTAGAACTAACGTAATACTGTGGAAATAAGTAGTTTCCAGTTATAAACTTTAGTGTTTGAGTTTTTTTAAGATTCGTTTCCAGGAAGGAAGTGAAGGGAATTCAAGAAACAAGCATTCAATCAATGTGACGTACGAAATCGTTATCTATAAAAGAACGAATAATTTCTTCTTTCATCCCGGTGGAGAGGGATGAGCAGCCAACTCATCTTTTGAGTCTTTGGCCGATTGTATGATGATCCGATATTTATATTTGTATATTCAATTAGAATTTTAGATTTAATTTAACCATTGAAAGTAATGATAAATGTGTTCCAGTTTATTTGTGTACTTCATGATTTTTAGCATACTCTGCTTTGTGAGTTAAATTCACAAAGGTTATGGGCCTTTGCCCACCTCAACGCTATTTGCAAACGTCAATGCCTTTGCCCACGTCAACGATATAGATTCAGAAGAAATTCTATCTGGGAGCTGAAAGATTTATTTTAATAGCAGGAAGAAACCAAGTTTTGAATATGGAAGGAAATTCCGAATCAACGAATTTAGCTTTTCCCAAACTTGGAGCATTCAACTACGATAGTTGGAAGTGTGACATGAGAGTGGCTCTGATGGATCGTGGAAGTTGGGAATTCGTCGGTGGAGCTGAATCACCATCACCACCTGTAGACACTGCCCCAGAATCAGTTAAACAGAGTTTCGAGATAAGGAAAGCTAGAGCTTATTCTACAATGTATCAAGGTGTTCAACGTCAATTTTTGAAGTTGATTCAGTCTACGACAGATGGGAAGAAATCTTGGGACATTCTAAAAGAAAATTTTGAACCTAAATCGAGAGCAAAAATTGCTGGCCTGGTAGATGAATTTTACGAATTGAAATTTCAGCCAAATGAAGAGGTGATTGGAATATTCTGTCAACGAGTTCGAGATAAAAGTGCACAGATTAAAGAAGCTGGATTCGAGATTCCCGAACTATTAGTATGTTTCCAGATAATAAGAAAACTTCCGGAAGAATATGACAATTTAGTACAGATCTTATATCGTTTAAAGGATTCGGAATTTACAATAAATAATATTGAGAGTCAATTGATCAGCGAATCCGGCAGAATCCAACTGAAAGCTCGAGATAGTGGGTTCAATTCAGTTACAAATGCTTACTTAGCTAAAACAGATATGAAATCTTCAAGAGAAAGGAATTTGTCGAAGAACGAAGACATTCCACACAGCGGAGGCGGTCTGGGCCGGAGAAGTGTACAAGAAACTGGATACAGACAAAACTTGCAGAGCAAAGGATATCGATCTAAAAGTATGGGGCCGTGTTTCAACTGCAAGAAACAAGGTCATAATTCAAGATATTGCAGAGCAAGCAAAACTGCAAATAAGATGCAAGATCGTCAAAGTGTGAGACGAAATCCCGCTACTGGTCTTTTCTATACGAATATTGAAATTAACGAAGAAGTTGCCGAGGTCGACAGCACGGAACTGGATTTAGAAGAATGGCTTATTGACTCAGCAGCAACATCCCCTTTCACGAACAGACGAGAATGGTTCGAGACGTTTAGACCTCTGAAGAAAGCAAAAATACTCGTCGGGGATAAGAAGTAGATCAGAAGTAGAAGGGGTAGGTGACATAATTTTTTATGTTAAAGATAACGACAGATTCGTAAAGCTAATATTAAAGAACGTATACTATGCTCCAAATCTACGACGCAACTTAATAGCTAGATCTAATATTGATATAGCGGGACATAAAATTGTTTGGCAAAATTCAAAAATGATAATCTACGATAACCGTAGCGGATATTTCTTCAGTGTACCTAGAATAGATAAACTGTACATTGTGAAAGGGTTACCTGACAAACGTAAATCTGAAATACTTAAAAATGAAATTAACGCTGCATTAGACGTAACACTGTGTCATAGTAGATTTGCTCACCTAAATGACAGTATTGTTAAGCACATGAGTAATAACAATGTTGTAAAAGGAATTGAGCAACTTAAAGGTAAATCTGAAACTTGTATCACTTGCAAAGTGACAAAGTCTACCCGAGCATCTTTTAAAAGGAATCACCAGCGTCTAACAAATAAAGTAGTGGATAAGGTGCATATGGATTTGTGGGGACCTTCTCCAACACCTTCAATGGGTGGAAGTCGATATTTTTTGTCGATAATAGATGATTTTTCCAGAAAAGTGTAAGTCCTTACTGTATAGAAGAAAACAGAAGTTTTTAAATGTTTCAAAACATATCTCGTAAAATCTGAAAGAGAATTAAACTGCAAATTGAAGTCAGTCCGAACAGACAACGGAATGGAATTTTATCACTCCGAGTTTGAAGATTATGTAAACAATCTGGGAATTCGAATAGAGAGAACTTCAACTTATTCTCCAGAACAAAACGGGATTGCAGAAAAATTCAACCGTGACGCAGTTGAAGCTGTTCGAGCATCACTTCACGATAGTGGACTAAATGACCGATTTTGGGCTGAAGCTCTATATATGTACGTTCATGTACGAAACCGAAGTGAACACAAGTTAACAAATGGATTAACACCTTTTGAAATTTGGAATGGATACAAATCATCAGTTCGACATCTAAGAATATTTGGTTCCTTGGCGTTTGTTCACGTACCGAAGGTAAAACGCACCAAATTGAACAAGACATCAAAACTAGGAATCTTAGTTGGCTACGCAACAAGAACGAAGGGTTATAGAGGATCTATATTCCAGAAGAAAGAAGAGTAGTAGAAACTATTCATGCTAGTTTTGACGAAGCGAAAAATGGAGTAGAGGCATTATTTGGGAAGAATAAGAAGTGTGAATACGTAGGATACAAAGACAGCTACCAAGAACAAGTGCTAGACAATAACGAAGAAACTGTTACAAAGAAAGAAGAAATGCTACCAATAAAAATTGAAGAGTGGAAAAGAGTTGAAGCACCAAGAAAATTAAGTTCAAGAATAGATGTTTACTATTACCCACCTTCAAGTAAAGAGAGACTTCGATCAACTATGGACGTAGAACGATTTTGTGCCAAGAACGGATTAAAGTTCTGTGGCGTTGCGGTCTGAAATGCAAAGTCCGAATTACGAATCTCTGACGTTGGACTACGTCGCTCGCAGCCGATAATTGACGTAAACCTCATACCTGAATGGAGATATGCGTGAAGGGCGAAATCAGCAAAATGCGCACAGTATGTTTTGGATATAACTTGGCCGCATCCTCACAGATTGCTCTCTCTCTCCCCGTCGGTTCTAGCTAGCAACCCGGCATGTTCTCGCCGGTTACCTTTTCGCAGTTTTTTTCTATGCTGCCTCAATGTTAAAGTGGTTAAGTTTTATATATGTTAAAATGTTTTAGTTAAATTTACAAGTTTCCTAAATGTTAATAAAGATAGTTATTTATTTAAACTTAGTGTTATTTATGAAGAAACCTATAACCCGTTCTCGGAAACATTTTTATGTGGAACGCTTTCCTAGAGTTATATTTCTTTTTAGAGTTTAAGTGGGGACTCTAACAAAGATACCAAATCAACCCCACAAGTGGTGACCCGGACTTAGAAGTAGTGATATCCTTCTGAATCAAAGAATGTGTGGAATTATGGATTACTATTTTTCTTGAACGTGGCTGGCCTACCTGGTACGCAGTGAGTAGTTACTTCTTGGTTAATGTTTCTCTTCTTCAGAGCTGTGCATTGTGCCATTTTTATAGGTTATAATGTTTCTATACACTAGTGAAATTTAAATTTTAACGTATTCTCGAATTAACGTATTAACGAATTTAATTGAATTCTCATGGACTTGTAAACAATATGATTTTGAATTCATAAAGTACAATGTAAATATGAATTAATGCTTACGTAAACTATTCATATTTTTTCTTGAATAATGTACTAGTTTTTAATACATTTTCAAAGGCATTTAAATTTTTAACTTGATAGTATAATGGCTGAAAACGAAATAGCCAGAGTTGCATTTCGAGCTCCACCCGTTTGGAAAACCGAAGTAAATTTATGGTTTCTTCAAGTAGAATCAAATTTTGTGATGTCGGGAATTGAAAAAGAATGAACAAAATTCCACTGCGTCGTTGCAGCGTTAGATATGGAAGTTCTTTCCTACGTTAAAGATATCGTTGAGATTACACCTACAGATAATCCATACACGGTTCTTAAGGAACGTATAATAAAACGTTTTACACAATCCGAAAGTTCGCGATTGAGGACTTTGTTACAGGAATTGTATTTAGGTGATAAAAAACCAACACAACTATTACATGAAATGAGATCGTTGGCTGGTAGTCAAATATCTGACGATGTTTTAAAAACATTGTTTATTCAGCGACTCCCTATTAATATTCAGCAAATATTATCAATTAGTAAAGACAAACTTGATGATTTGGCTCAAATCGCGGATAAAATAAACGAAGTTTCTTGTTTCGGTACTTCAAGTACAGAACATAATATTTCTTCCGTTGATTTAAAAGAGTTACAAGCTCAAATTTCTGAACTTTCCGAAAAAGTTGAAAAATTGACTTTTCGACAAAAAAGTTACAATGGAAGTAAATTTCGTCAACGGTCTGGTTCAAGGCCTCGTTCGAATTCGAATAATGTCAATAAAACTTCGGAAAAACAGTATTGTTGGTATCATTTTAAATTTGGTAAAAATGCTAAAAAATGTGTCGGTAAATGTTCATACTCGGAAAACTGAATTCCGCTTCTGTTTCGGTGACGACAGATAGTGGGTTACAGTTCAGTCGCCTCTACATAATTGACCGAAAATTAGGTTTTAATTTTCTAGTTGATACTGGTGCGTCAATTTCAGTTTTTCCAAGCGACCCACACATTCATAAGCAACCGACTACGGAGATAGCAATTTACTCTGCGAACGGAACAAAAATAAACACATACGGTTTTCGTAGATTAACGTTAGATTTTGGTTTAAAAAGGCAATTCAAATGGAATTTTGTTATTGCTGATGTAGTGCGACCTATCTTGGGTGCAGATTTTTTAGAATTTTTTGGTTTATTGGTTGACATAAAAAATCGCAAATTGATTGATAGTACTTCGAGATTTTCAGCTAAGGGTACACGGGTTCGCGGAAAATCGTTAGGTTTAACTACGATTTGCGGAAATACTGAGTATCATAGACTTTTGTCAAAATTTCCCGGTATTACAAATCAATCTTTTCTAAAGAGTCCTAAAAAGCACAATGTTACTCATTCTATCATTACAAAAGGTCCACCGGTTTGTGCAAAGGCTCGTCGTTTAGCCCCAGACAAACTTAAAGCAGCTAAAAAAGAGTTTGACATTCTTATAGAACGGGGTATAGTTTCTCCTTCAAATAGCCCATGGTCTAGTCCCATTCATTTAGTTAAGAAAAAGAATGATGAATGGCGGGTATGCGGTGACTATCGAAAGTTAAATTCGGTCACTTTAGAGGATCGTTATCCCATACCGCATATTCAGGATTTTTCATCTGGCTTAGCTGGTAAAACTCTATTTTCAAAAATTGACCTGGTAAAAGCTTACCACCAGATTCCATTAGACGCGGATTCAAAATCTAAAAGTGCGGTAATAACACCTTTTGGTCTTTACGAATACAATTGCATGTGTTTTGGATTATCAAACATAGCGCAAACTTTTCAAAGGTTTATTGATCAAATTCTACGCGGATTAGATTTTTGTTACGCATACTTAGATGACGTGTTAGTCGCTTCCGCAACTGAAAGTGAGCATATGATGCAATTGGAACAAATTTTCGAGCGGTTGAACTCGTTCAGTATTATTTTAAACGTCGAAAAATGCGTGTTCGGCCAAAAGGAGTTACAATTCTTGGGATTTCTTGTTAATACTCAAGGTATTTCACCTCAACCTGATAAAGTAACTGTTATTCAAAATTTTCCCTTGCCAAAGACTGTTCAGGAATTGCGCCGTTTCTTAGCTATATTAAATTTCTATCATAGATTTTTAAAAAACGCTGCTACTATTCAGGCCCCCCTACACGATCTTTGTAAAACTAAGAAGAAAAGGGATAAAACTCCGATCACTTGGTCAGAGGCAAACATTAAAGCTTTCGACGCTTGTAAAGAATCCGTTGCGAATGCGGTAACATTAGCGCATCCGATAGTCAATGTGGACATTACATTAATGGTAGACGCTTCAGATATTGGCATTGGAGCAGTTTTGCAACAGATTGATAACGATATTGTACAACCATTAGCGTTTTTTTCACGCAAACTTACAACTACCGAACGTAACTATAGTACATATGATCGTGAGTTACTTGCAATTTATAGCTCTGTAAGGCATTTTAAACATATGTTAGAAGGACGAAAATTTTGCGTTTATACTGATCACAAGCCATTGACGTACGCGTTTTGTAAAAATAATGGTAATAACTCGCCTCGACAAGTAAGACACCTCGAATACATTTCTCAATTTACTACAGATATACGTTTCATTTCGGGAAACGAAAATTTAGTGGCAGACACACTTTCCAGAGTTTCTGAAATTCATATATCTGGTAATATTAATTATGAGGAAATGGCACGTGCACAGTCTTCTGGGGATGAGTTGCATGAGGTTAGACGATCAGAGGTTTTGAAGCTCAAACCTTTCGTATTCACGCCAGATGGTTTAGAACTATGGTGTGACACGTCCACTGGCAAGGTACGCCCTTACGTACCTCAAGCATTTCGAAAAGTAGTTTTCGAAAATCTTCATAACTTATCTCATCCAGGAGTGCAGTCAACTGTTGACTTGATCCGACAAAGATTTGTCTGGCATTCCTTAAAAAAAGACGTCTCGGAGTGGACAAAATCCTGCTTGCAGTGTCAGAAGTCTAAGGTTCAACGACACACAAAGTCTAAACCTGGTATTTATCCTCTTCCACGATGTCGTTTCAGTCATGTCCACATAGATATAGTAGGTCCATTACCTCCATCTAAAGGATACAGGTATTGTCTGACATGTGTTGACAGATATAGTCGATGGCCAGAAGCATTTCCAATGCCAGACCAGACATCAAATACAGTGTCTGAGAATTTCTTTTCTGGGTGGATAGCTCGCTTCGGTGTACCAGATGTAATAGTGTCCGATCAAGGCACACAGTTCGAAGGCAATCAGTTCCAAGAATTGGCTCGATTTCTTGGGTGCGAAAAGAGACGCACCACAGCATATAATCCCGCATCAAACGGAATCGTAGAGCGATTTCCCCGGCAATTCAAGAACGCTATCAAATGTCACTCTACTGACCGCTGGAGTGAAGTTCTACCAGTAATTCTTTTGGGCATTCGTTTCAGTTTGAAGCCTGATATCGGCGTTTTAGTAGCAGAGTTAGTTTACGGCTGTTCTTTAAGACTGCCTGGAGAATTTTTTAGATGCCATACAACTGATTTACCACAGTATCATGATTTCCTAAAGGTTTTACGGGAATATATGAACAGATTACGTCCTGCTCCAACATCTCGCCACTGTCACAAAGACATTTTTGTGCATAAGGATTTATTATCGACAAGTCATGTTTTTGTTAGACAAGACTGCGTGCGCAAGCCCTTACAGCAACCATACGATGGACCTTATGAAGTGTTACAGCGTAATGAAAAATTTTATAAGCTCAAAATCAAAGATAAAGAGGTCAACATAGGTATTAACCGCCTAAAACCAGCTTACATTTTGAGTGGAGTTGACAATGCCAGAGAACTCCGTTCAAAACGCACTGTCCAATTTTTATTGCCTTAATGCTTGCATATCGTGTTATGGTTGCATGCTTAATTTTATGGTTATAACTGCATACATGGTTACTGTTACATTGTTGTAATTGTTTTTTTTTCGTCTTTCAGACTGGAGGGGGAGTACCTGTGGCGTTGCGGTCTGAAATGCAAAGTCCGAATTACGAATCTCTGACGTTGGACTACGTCGCTCGCAGCCGATAATTGACGTAAACCTCATACCTGAATGGAGATATGCGTGAAGGGCGAAATCAGCAAAATGCGCACAGTATGTTTTGGATATAACTTGGCCGCATCCTCACAGATTGCTCTCTCTCTCCCCGTCGGTTCTAGCTAGCAACCCGGCATGTTCTCACCGGTTACCTTTTCGCAGTTTTTTTCTATGCTGCCTCAATGTTAAAGTGGTTAAGTTTTATATATGTTAAAATGTTTTAGTTAAATTTACAAGTTTCCTAAATGTTAATAAAGATAGTTATTTATTTAAACTTAGTGTTATTTATGAAGAAACCTGTAACCCGTTCTCGGAAACATTTTTATGTGGAACGCTTTCCTAGAGTTATATTTCTTTTTAGAGTTTAAGTGGGGACTCTAACAAAGATACCAAATCAACCCCACAGTTCCAACCAGAACTATTTTCATTTAAGTCGACAAGTCCAAAGCAAGAAGATAGCGGAGATTCATCGACGGATTTTTCAGTTCAAGATTTCGAAGATATTTTTGAAGACGAAGTATACAACTTGGAATCGCCTAGAACGTACGAGGAAACCCAAGAATCAGCCGACAAGGATAAGTGGGATAAATCCATGGAAGATGAAATTCAAATGAAGAAAAATCGTAAAGGCCGAATGTGGAAACAAGTAGTTTCCAGTTATAAACTTTAGTGTTTGAGTTTTTTTTTTAGATTCGTTTCCAGGAAGGAAGTGAAGACAATTCAAGAAACAAGCATTCAATCAATGTGGCGTACGAAATCGTTATCTATAAAAGAACGAATAATTTCTTCTTTCATCCCGGTGGAGATGGATGAGCTGCCAACTCATCTTTTGAGTCTTTGGCCGATTGTATGATGATCCGATATTTATATTTGTATATTCAATTAGAATTTTAGATTTAAGTTAACCATTGAAAGTAATAATAAATGTGTTCCAGTTTATTTGTGTACTTCATGATTTTTAGCATACTCTGTTTTGAGAGTTAAATCCACAAATACACATAATTTATCTTGTCTAAGAATATTTATTTGTTCTCATCATGTTGCTTCATTATTTTAATGTAGATTAATTGGAAAGAGCGTAATACGCATGAATAAACATGTTCATTCTAGTTTATTTATGCATAATATACGCTTTTTATGTATTGGCCATGTTATATTCCTATATAATAAATATATTCGTTCATATTTATTTGGGCACACTGTGTTAAGTTCTGCATTATTATAATGTACAAATAGCAAAAACATGGGCCGGGATAGCCTGGTCGGTAGGGCGCAGTGCCCATGTCCGAGAGTTCATGGGTTCGAACCCGCCGGCCGAAGACTCCCCGTGTCGTAAAGTGACTGATGCACGCTAAATCTGTCGAGTCGCAAAAGTCCTCCATGTTCCCATAACAAATCAATACCTCTGAGGGTACTGGATTGGAGATCGATTGTTCTCTGATTCAGGTCAAAATTACGATTTGTGGATGTATGAATGGGTCCGTCCTATAAACGGGTGCGACGTATGGTGTGGCAGAAGTCGAATTCTTGGCTATTGATGGCGCCACTGGAAAACAAGGACAATCGCACCCCCTCTGCCTAAACAGGCATACGTCAGCAACAACAACAACAAAAATATGCAAATAAACATGATCGTCTTTGTTTATTTATGCTTATTATACGTTGCTGAAACATGCTCATGAACACTGTTGGAAAGTTATCGGAAAAAATGGTTTAAGAATTCATTTAAATGTCATTTGATCACCTTCAAATAAAACTGTCAAATAACCATAAATAAGATGGTAATCAAACTGTTAACTGTCAGAAAACCGTTTATTAACTTTCACCTAGTAGGGTTAAACAGCCAAAATTTTATCACACCAAACTAATGAAGTCACAGAGGTCCTTGCAACTGGGTACATATTATTGCCGGGAGGGCTAATCTATCAATCTTATGATCGACAAAACGGGGGATCGAGTATCAGCGTTGACACTTCAATATTTTCTCCCTTCTCTTCAACACATGAAGAGTTTCCTGTGTCCTGCACTCCCCAATTTGTGACCCTGGACATCAGAATACCAAACTCATTCACGCATAGATTCGTGGATTCGAACCCGGCCGGCCGAACACTCCCCGTGTCGTAAAGTAACTGATGCACGTTAAATCTGTCGAGTCGCAAAAATCCTCCATGTTCCCATAACAAATCAATGCCTCTGGGGGTACTGGAATGGAGATCGATTGTTCTCTGATTCAGGTCAAAATTACGACCTGTGGATGCATGAATGGATGTATGAATGGGTCCGCCCTATAATCGGGTGTGACGAATGGTGTGGCGGAAGTCGAATTCTTGGCCATAGATGGCGCCACTGAAAAACAAGAGCAATCGCATCCCTTCTGCCTAGACAGGCATACGTCAACAACAACAACACGAAATAATAATTAGATAGCAGCGCCACAAAGCTACTTAACACAAATAAGTCAAGTATTTTCCATATCTTACGATTAGTGAAACAACCAGCTAAACTAATTAAACTGCATTTCGAGGTTAATTTGATAAATTAATTCGCAACCACAGCCTAACTTTAATGCCCATTATCTAACGAAAAGTCTAACTCCAACATCAAGTTAAATTTTTTTTGTGTTTTTGAAACCATGCCAGTAGTAAATCGCTAAAAACTCGTATAGTTTTGTATTCATGGTTTTACAGCCATACTATTTGCAAACAAATTTAAGAAACGTAACGGTAAAAAATGTTCTTTAACGTAAAATTTACAGTTGATTAGATAGACAAAGACGCCCGGTGGCTGAGCGGTAGCGCTTCGCGCTGTCGTGCCACAGGTCCCTGGTTCGATCCTATGGGCAGGGCAAGGTTGACTCAGCCCTTCATCCCTTCAGTGGGTCGATAAATGATTACCAAGCATGCTTGGGAACTAAACACTGGGGGTTCCGCGTTCGGCTGACCACCTGACCGGAACGTCTGTTCCTGCACCCAAGAGCCCATGGTCAAGAAAACTGATGGATACAGTAGGCCTTGGCCCTCTATGGGCTGTCGCGCCACTGAGTTTAGTTTAGTTAGATCGACAGACTGTTGCAAGTCATTTTTAAAATTCGAGCAGTGTATATTCGTTTATTCATTATATTCAGTCATGTTTATTTGCACGTATTACGTTAGTACTGCTGTATTTTAAAACAGAAACAGCATAATACGCATAAGTAAAAAACAGGTTTATTCGTGTTTATCAGACTTACTATACGTTTCCTATTCATCTTTTACTACTTGCTCAAAAAGAATCCCCTTTTCTTTCAGATATTTTGAAAATATCAAAGATGTTATTTATTATTACAGAGTTTTTTTTTGTAAATACCATTAAGATACAGATTTTATTAAAAAAATAGTTGAAAACTATATATTTTATAAAAAAAAATATGAATTATTTAATTTAAAACTCTTTTGGATAAAGAAAAGTTTCATTGAAATTAATAAGTTTGAGGCTTCTTTACATTATTAATAAAACCATTTTATGAACGACATTGCAATTATCTAAGGTACCATGTCACATTTAATTATACACGGACTAAATTAATGTTTTGCTCCCAAAATAACTCATTTCTTCGGGTGAGTTATAACACTTCTAATTATAAGAATAACTATATTCTTTTGTTTCAAGAAAAACGACTTAATGTTAGATTTTAGCTTTTCGAAAGAGGATTACTTCTTCTTTACCAGACATACTTTAATTAGTTTTTGATGAAACTAAAACACGGAGTACTAACGCAAATACTAAGCAGCTTTTATGTGTTAAGAGTATACAGTGTACAACTAAATTAAAAGAAAACAAACATAATACATCTTTAGAACATAATAATTCAGGTAAAAATATATATAATTTGCCTAATTAAATACGATCTTTTACGTGGTATTTTAAAATACTTAGTTAAGAAGCGAAATTTAAAGTAACATAAGTAATTGAATTCAAAAATAGTCTTTTCAGAAAATAAGTACATTGTGAAAGTAACAAATTTGGACCCTAGGAAGAATGATTTCTAAACTTCCATTTTTAAAAGAAAAATTGATGTTCAAAAATATATTTTGCTAATACATATTCTAAATGTATTTCATAAAAAAGTGAGATTAGGGAATAAAAAGCCATAATTATTAAAATATTCTTTCAATATTTCGAAGAATTTAATCACATTTAGCGTCACTTTTGTAGGTTACTGTCAAGTATTAGAAGCGTTATTAAAACTTGACATTGAACTTGTAATAGTACAAACATTTTGAAAAACGATGCATCGTATAAGGACGAAAAATTCCCGACCCGAGAAAAATATGTAATTTTCAGTGAAAAATAGAATGATACAAACGAATCATAAACTGTTAAAGCAACCTGAAAAGAGTGGATAAGGAAGAAATATTCATTATTTTTCCATTATTAAGAATTTCATATATTATGCATTTTTCATATATTATTGTATATTTTAAACAGAAGTAAATTTTATAGTGATAAAGCAACCTGAAAAGAGCGGTGGATTATAAGGATGAAAACTTTCAAGCATGAAAAACGTGCAATTTTCAGAGAAAACTATAATGAAACTAAAAAATCATGTAGTGTTAAAGCAACCTGAAAATAGTGGATTATAAGGAAGAAATGTTTTTTTTCATTATTAAAAATATCATACATTTTCAAAAATATCATGCATTATTATATTTTTTTCATAGTTTATTATATAGGGGAGAGTCGGGTAGCCCCGCTCATTTAAGGAGTATTGCTTATATTTCTGTATAATATTGAGTAATAATCAATATTTTTGTATGTTTCTATTGTTTTATCATCTAATTAAATAATGCAAAAAGAATAAACCAAAAAAAGAATAGTTTAACTTAAAAAAATAGAAATTTAAAACAACATGTTTTTCAGCTCTTTTCAAAATGTGTCAGGTAGCCCCGCCCAGTTACAAAAATTATGTTTTTTAACTGTTTTTCAGGTGTAAATGAAAATGACCAATGTATTGACAATAGGTAAACCTCGTTTATCATTTTTATCACGAAATTATTTTATTTATTGCATATTTATATACTTTAAGTGAATTCTGTCATTTAATAACAATCATTTAATAACAACAATATTTGTTGTTAAAAATGCATATAACATTCAAATTTGAAGCAATAAAATAATAATCTTTGCAACCGTACATTTATCGGCGAAGTAAAATTGATTGTTGATACCCGACATTTATGTGAGCGGGGCTACCCGAAATCCAATTTTTTTGTAAATTTGTAATTGCTCGAACAATTTTTCACATATAGACTTCTTTCTTTGTGCAAATTAAACTTAAGACTACATACTTTAATGCTGTATGTATAGAAAAAATTATTTTTTTAGTATTAAAATGAAGTTTAATCGAAACATTCAACCAATTTTTCTTAATTTCATGACTACTGTATTCAACATATTTTCAAAACTATTGTTTACCATGTTAACAGCTGCATAAATACTTGAAACTTTGAAAACAATCTTTTTTTAATATAACAAATAATGTCCGATGGCCCATTGACTTGAAAAAGTATTCAATACATACGAAATTGACAGTGGGCGGGGGTACCCGCTGGGCGGGGCTACCCGACTCTCCCCTATTTTAAATAGATTGATATGAACAAATTATATAGAGTTAAAGCAACTTGAAAAGAGTGTATTTAAAGGAAGAAAAATTCATTACTGAAAATTTCAAATGTTATTATACATTTGTTATATATTATTGAGCATCTATTTTACATTTTTAATCGAATGGTGGATTATGAGAAAATTGTACAGTGTTAAAGTAACGTGAAAAGAGTGGATTAAAACAGTTTGCATTTTTTAAGAGGGTTGTGGTGACTTTATAAGTCCTTTTCAAGCTTTTTACATTCAGATTTTATTACAAAGTTTTATACAAGTATTTTCAAGTTTATTACATAGTTAAATTTTAAAGTTTTTTTGTGCTTGGTTTGAGGATTAATTAAAAGTTTCGCATTAGGACCCATTTTCAAGTTTATGTGTTTGGTTTGAGAAAAATTGAAAGTTCTTTCAAAATTTTGTTTCTGTTTTGAGAATTATTTTTAAGCATTTTGCTTCTATTTTACGACTTACTATCAAGGTTTTTGTTTTTATCTTTATTTTATGGCGTTTTCAAGTTTTTGTTTCGAATTTTAGAATTTTATTTTAAACTTATTCAGTGCTTACTTTAAGGTTGATTTCAAGTTTCTTTTCTACAGAAAAAAAGAGCTATATATTAAATAACTTCTACTGAATAAAAGATTATATAGATTTACGAAATATGAAGAAAATATTAGCTTCAGTTTAAAAATTGTGTTGTTTTGTAGATTCGTAGATACCTAAATAAATATGGTATTTCTTAATTTTTTTTAATGGATATAGATATCGGAAAATTGTGCAAGTAAATTATCGACCTATAACTTTCTAAATTGTCAAATACTTCTAAAAAATAATTTTTCTTAAATAGGTTAGGGAATAAACCATTTTAACAGCTAAGTTACACTGAGAGAAGCATGGTCAAAACTACCAAAATATGGTAAAATTTACTATCTTTCTAACTCTATGGTAATACCAAAATACTCGGTAATTATTACCGAAGCACGCTGGATATGATTTTTGTAAAATTAACAATTAAATATGGTTTATTAATATGTGATAAAATTTGTTGAATGTGAAAAAGTAAATCTTATCATAATACCTTATATCTATCATAATCTTATCATAATACCTTATATCTATCATAATCTTATCATAATACCTTATATCTATCATAATCTTATCATAATACCTTAGAGCATGACATAAAAACCATTTATTCGGTTAAATATACTTTTCAGTCTTGTATTTTTTACTGAATGGGGGATTTGAAAAATTTGAAAACCAGAATTTCCGGTAAAAACGTTTCCATATAAACAAAAAAAATTACCAAATTAATGGTTTAAATACCACTTATTTTGGTTTTATTAGCCAGATTTACGATTTTTTATCCATAAATTGTATTACCATACAATGTATTTTTTACTGAATGGGGGGATTTGAAAAATTTGAAAACCAGAATTTCTGGTAAAAACGTTTCCATATAAGCAAAAAAAAATTACCAAATTAATGATTTAAATACCATTTATTTTGGTTTTATTAGCCAGATTTATGATTTTTTTTATCCATAAATTGTATTACCATACAATGTATTTTTTACTGAATGGGGGGATTTGAAAAATTTGAAAACCAGAATTTCCGGTAAAAACGTTTCCATATAAACAAAAAAAAAAATTACCAAATTAATGATTTAAATACCATTTATTTTGGTTTTATTAGCTAGATTTATGATTTTTTTTATCCAGAAATTGTATTACCATACAATGTATTTTTTACTGAATGGGGGGATTTGAAAACCGGAATTTCCGGTAAAAACGTTTCCATATAAGCAAAAAGAAATTACCAAATTAATGGTTAATTTATTTTGGTTTTATTAGCCAGATTTACGATTTTTTATCCAGAAATTGTATTACCATACAATGCAGTAATTTTACAAGAATATTTTTCTACTTGAATAGAATTAAATTTGCATTTGAATTATAATTTGAATAGCAATAACAATCTAAATTTGAATAACAAAGGACTATTGCATTGCTTTAAAATAATAAATCATCGACAATTATGCATTAATTTTTAACATAATCCTCTAAGTTTATACTAAAATGTTTTGAAAATCTTCATCAAGTCCTATTTAATTCGTAGATAATGAAAACGTTTAAGTAAACGAAACTTGAATGGTTAATGGAATCTCTCTATTTAATATCAATTGAGACGACAGTTAGAGAAAACTAATCGTGGTATTATTTTGTAAATAGTACAACATTCTGAATTGCCCGTTTATTAAGTATAATTGATTCAAAGTTATCGACATTGATATTCTTTGTACAATTCCAATCTTCATAATTACACTCCTATCTCGCCGATTTTGATCGAGTGTTAAAGTTGAATAATATTGAATTGAATTATTGTTTCGAAAAGGAAGGCAACGGTGTTTCAAAGAGAAAATGTCGAAGGGTTCACCTATTTAGAAATATATTAATGTATTATTTCATTAAAATATTATCTAAATGCTCATTCTTCGTACGGGTTGGAAAAAGTAAAGAATCAATAAATCAGTATAGTGATCAATCCATCTATATTATATAAAACGCTAATACGTACGTATGTATCAATAAAACCGATAATATTTCTTTTCTCGCGCTGGCAACAGTTTTCATTTTTAATTGATTGGATTCGGCGCGCAAGAGCACGTAGTGAGCATCATATGGCTAATCCATGTTATATAAAACGCTAATACGTTTTAATTGATTGGCTACGGCGCGCAAGAGCACGTAGTGAGCATCATATGTCTATCTATCTCCGATTGTCAGCGAGAAAAAAACGGTTGGTTGGTTATGAGTACTGAAATAGTTCCTTTTCATTGGCAGAAATGAGAAGTGTTATGCTATTGCTATTTTATTTTGAATTATTTTGAATCTATCTATATTATATAAAACGCTAATACGTACGTATGTATCAATAAAACCGATGATATTTCTTTTCTCGCGCTGGCAACAGTTATCATTTTTAATTGATTGGATTCGGCTCGCAAGAGCACGTAGTGAGCATCATATGGCTAATCTATATTATATAAAACGCTAATACGTTTTAATAGATAGGCTTCGGCGCGCAAGAGCATGTAGTGAGTATCATATGTCTAATCGGGTGAATTCTCACCGAATTATCAAGAAAATTCTCACAAAATTATCTTCCTCGAAGCCGATGCTTTACATCCGGCTTTCAGTACTATTACATATCGTTTTACAACACATGGTTTTAGCCCTCTGGTGGGAAAGACTTTAAAACAAAACTTACAACAGTTACTTTTCGCAACAACTGAAATTTAGAATAGTGTGATTAAGAAAAATATGCGAACTGTTTTCAATTTCAAATTAATATTGAAATGTGCAGGTTTGGAATTTTCTACAGTGAAAAGTTTTCGGAACTTCAGTGTTCAAAAAAGTATGCAAAAGCTAGACGTTAAGAACGTATCCAATGAGCGAGCAAAGCAAGCATCGGATTGCGAAGCAATCCGAAATGAACTGCGAAAGCAGTTCCGGGGGTTGGCGAGCGCCAGCGAGCAGGGGGCGAAGCCTCCTAGAGTTATATAAAACGCTAATACGTACGTATGTATCAATAAAACCGATGATATTTCTTTTCTCGCGTTGGCAACAGTTTTCATTTTTATTTGATAGGCTTCGGCGCGCAAGAGAACGTAGTGAGCATCATATGTCTAATCGGGTGAATTCTCACCGAACTATCAAAAAAAATTCTCACAAAATTATATTCATCGGATCCCTTTACGTTATTAGATTAAGCAAAACATGTTTTTCGATTTCCAATTAAAGTAAAGATTATCTATTTTCAGTACCATTCAGCACAATGCTATTTTTAGAGCTCAACTAAAGTCGACAGTTAAATACTACCGTAGTCAACAATTTCCTCAGGTACTTATCCTTTTGTTGGTCCATAAGAAACTTAATTCAATAGTAACTATCCTGGTTTATTTAGTACATATTAACAATTCTAATTGACATGATAAAAGTAGTACCTATATACCAAAACTAAACGGTTCTCGTATACAAATAAGTACCTTTTCTCTTTTAATTTATATTTTTTACTATTTTTTTTATTTCAATTTAATTTCAACTTATTATCCATTTATGTATTTATTATTATGTACTTATTACCACTGTACTTATTAAATGTAATTCTCGAAATTAATTACTAATGGCACAATCTTTTTTATAATCATTTTACCAATGGTATAATACACGCCATTCCTTCCTCACTGGCACGACTTCCTCAGATGGGCCCTGGCCTTTCGCAAAAAAATTCCCAAACCGTCCATTTCTTGTTATGAAATTCAATTAAAAATGATTCAAATCGGTGCCTAATAACGTCACTGTGATAAAAGGTTTTTACCTCCCTTCCAAACGGATGAGTGCCCTAATAACACCATACTACACCTTCATGGCACCTGATACACAACCTTTATTTTGATATTTATTGTAAATTTCGTTGTGGCTTTACACTATTAGATTTACCATAATGTAAGATCAAAATTCCATTGACCAAAAAACCAGATTAACTTTGCATATAGCATCATTTAACATATGATATTCGGAATTTACCGCACATTTTCTATGATTTATTGGTTAACTTTAGTTTTATTTTATTAGTTCTTGTTGAGTTTCCTCTATTTAAGTTAATAGAGACAAGCTTTAAGAGCATGAGTATCAACAGAAGAAGCACGTGGTTTCATACACCTTTTAATAAAAATTCAGTGGCGTCCTCACTCCATTTCGTGAAATTATTAACGTTGATTTTACTTTCGATAACCTAACATTTGAAATCAAGGATAAATAATTTACAGAAATTTGCGATAAATTTGATTCGTTAGAGCAGCACGCTAGTAATTAGCTTACACTAAAAAATCTTAGTAGAATTCTATGGAAAACTTTTTTTTGTAATGCAGCGCGAGAACTGGTTGTCGGAGGGAATTGAGTTCTTGCACTTCAAGAAGAAGATAACGGATGCCCACACATGTGACCTATGACGTTAGCTCCAGCTAATCGTATAGGAACAAAATGGCGTGTTAAAGTTGAGATAAGTTTCTCCACATAAGTTAGAATGTCGATTAGGTGAAGTTAATTAAATACAGTATTATATCCCACATCGATTTCGTTGAAATAAATTTTTTTTTCTCGTCTACGTCTTTTACTTATCTTAGATTTGTTACTGATGCATTTTATTGTAACCATGATACATTTCTGTGCTGTGTACCCGGCAACTTCGATGCATAATTAATTTGTTTATGTTTTGTGCCTGTCTTTGTGTTAGGTAAGAAATATATTGTGAAATAATTGAAATTGTTTTGAAGAATGCAAAATGGGTACTTGATGGGGTTGGCTTCCTCGAAAAAGAATGGAAATAACAGTTTCTAACAAAAACAAAAACTACAACCAATCAGGATCGAGATACCCACATTTCGTCACTTGCTGGTATGACATTATAGATTACACAGAACTGAATTTTGAATTTGAATTTTCATGAGGTACATATACTGTAAAAAATCTGTTTAATTTACGGAAAAAAACTATCAACTTATGTGCCAGTATAAAACCGTTTATTTCACAGAAGTATACCGTTATTTAAAAACAGACGCCTGTTTTTTTACTGAAAAATACTGTTATTTTCACAAACTAACTTCTTTAATTAAAATATTCCATTACTTTAACAAAAAATTCTTTTAAATAATTATGTCAATATTGCGATCGGTGCGAGCCAAGAGCAAACTTTTTACGACCAGTCGGCACTGGGCTTCGAACCTGGGTTATCTCAATCGGAAACAACTGCTCTATCTCTTGCGTGTCCTACAGCTCTAGTAGCTCAGTATGAAGAAAAAATCTTTAACTTTTTTTTATCTTAAAAGTATTACTCATTGAAATAATATTAAAGTTTAAAAACCTTTATAACTACGATGACCCACCGTTAT